>NC_053157.1:218539975-218851261 GCF_016835505.1 Polypterus senegalus
ATGGGATGAACATTCCTTTGTGATTCTGGTCCATGTTGACATGATTTCATTTTTCAGTTTTCTGCAGACTTGTCAGCTGCATATTCATGTTGTGATTCTCCCGTTCTACCACATACCAAAGGTGTTTGATTGTATTCAGAGCTTGTTACTAGAACATTGAATTTATGGTCATGTTAATAAAACCAGTTTGAGCTGACCTTTCCTTGGAGACATGATGGATTATCATGTTAGAAGAACCCATTAGAGAAGATGGATAAAATGTAGCCTGAAGGAATGCACATGGTCAGCAACAATAAATAGCATTCAAGTAATGATTGTTTGGTATTAATGTGCCTATAGTATACCAATAAAACATTCCCCACTATTACACCACCAACAGCAACGGCCTCTACTGTTGACATGCCAAATTCTGATTCTACCATCTGTGTGCCTCAGCAGAAATTGAGATCCATCAGTTTTTTGCCTATGCACACTGCAGATTCAGCTATGTGCTTTTGGCTGACACTGGTAGAACCTGGCATGGTCTTCTGCTGTTGTAGCCCATCTGACATACTGTGCATTCTAAGTTACTTTTTTGATCACCAAAGATGGTCAGAGTGGTTATCTGTGTTAACCAAAGCCTTTCTGTCAACTCAGTTTAGTCTGGCCATTCTATACTGAACTCACTCATCTTCAATACATTTCCATCTGCAGAACTGCTGCTCTCTCTGGATGTTTTTGGTTTTTGCACTATTCTGAGTAAACCTGAGATTGATTGATTGAGAAATATTCAAACTGTCTTGTCTGGCACTAACAATCACAGTGCCACAGTCAAAATCTGGGTAACCACCTTTTCTCCCCATTCTGGTGTTTGATGTGATTGTTAATTGAAGCTCCTAACCTGGACATTGTCATGCTGCCATATTTGTGGCTGATTTGTTAATTAGATTAGATTAACATGTGCATTGGTGTTACCAATAATTTGCTCAAGAAGTCTAAATTACTGCATTCTGGTCAATTTATAAATGCAACTTCAAAGTTGTTCTATCAGTGCCATGTCTTGTCTTCACAACATGTCTTCTTATTTGGCTATTAAATTTAAAGTATGTCCTTGGTTTCTTTGTTACAATTAATGTTAATATTTTCATACCAAATTTCCAAAAATTTCCTGTGTTAATATATGAACATTTCTTGCATTTTCAGACCTTTAAGATCATACTACAGAAGCATTGGAAAACCATCTCTGACGAGCCATTGGTAATGTGTCCTCCTGCGTACTAGGATGGTGGTCATTTCAGGCTTGTTTAAAAAATAACTTGTATTCTTTACTGAACTTCTCTGATATATAAAAAATGAAGATAATCTGTCATGACTGGGGAGTTGCAAATGACATTTTAATGATAATAACACTGCTGTCTCTCAGTTAGGAGACCCAGGTTCGTTTCCTGGGTCCTCCCTGCGTGGAGTTTGCATGTTCACCCCGTGTCTGCGTGGATTTCCTCTGGGTACTCCAGTTTCCTCCCACAGTCCAAATACATGCAAATTATGTGCATTGGCGATTCTAAATTGTCCCTAGTGGGTGCTTGATGTGTGGGTGTGCATGTGTGTGCGTGCCCTGCAGTGGGCTGGCACCCTGCCCAGGGTTTGTTTCCTGCCTTGCACCCTGTGTTGGCTAGAATTGGCTCCAGCAGACCCTGTAGTTCGGATATAGTGGGTTGGATAATGGACAGATGGATGGATTTTAATGATAATTTCGTACCTCAATTCTAATTTGGAAATTAATATGGTTAAGACTTCTCTGTTGTAAGTTAATGCTAATAATGCTACATGCAATTTATTAAAAACTAGCAAAATACCCGCGCTTTGTAGCGGAGAAGTGTGTTAAAGACGTTATGAAAAAGAAAAGGAAACATTTTAAAAATAATGTAACATTTGCTTTCTATTCGTTTGCATAAGCACAGTCCTTCACCAGCAATTATTTAATGTTAGCTCAGAACTGGCACTTAAAAGTTTCTGTCGCACTTTTGCTGAGTTTGTGCCAAACACTATTCTATCCCTGACCATCTCATTTTCGTTTGCATGAGTACAGTCCTTCACCAGCAATTTTAAAAATGTCAGCGGCAGCGTGTCTATAAACTTAATTTAAACTTACAGTTTACACCGTGCTTTGTTTCCGCAGTAGCTGCACTTATGAATATGCTTGTATGCGTCACTCACTTCATATTCTTTTGCTGCCTTCTCAATTGTGTAATACGTTTTTTGATCAGCGCTCTTTGGAGCTCTTCCTTGTTCTCTATATACTGCGTTCACAGTCAGTTCACGTGAGCCGCTCTCTTGTGTGATCCTGCAAATATTTACCTTATATGGGCAGGCACTCAATTACGTGGGAGGCGCGATGATGCAGGACGTAACTCCGCCTCACACGGCGACCGAGCTGCAGGCTATGGACGTATATATGGTCGAAAGTAGGTTCCAGTTATGACCGTTATGCATAGAATTTCAAAATGAAACCTGCCTAATTTTTGTAAGTAAGCTGTAAGGAATGAGCCTGCAACATTTCAGCCTTCCACCTACACGGGAAGTTGGAGAATTAGTGATGAGTCAGTGAGTGAGTAAGTGAGTCAGTGAGTGAGTGAGTGAGTGCTTTGCCTTTTATTAGTATAAAAAAAAACCTAAAATTGTAAAGTTAATATTGGTGGTCACTAAAATTGGGGTGTTTAACTATGGATCAGAATGTGATTCATACAAGATGTCTGACTGGTTTTGTTTCAGGTATTTGATGATGAGAGCTCAACTGAAGAGGAAGTGCCTTCTGAATTCAATGGGAAAATGAAAGAAAATGAAACTTTGGATTATATGTCTCCATCAAAGAGTAGTGAGACTACATTTTCAGGTGAAAAAAGGAGTTTTATGGTATTTTAACGTATGACATTAGTTAATCAGGAAAACAAATATCAAGTCAACCATACTTCCAACCTACCAATTCAGGTAATGTAATTTGTCTATTGTATCATTAGTTCAAAATATGAATAAAAAGCATCTCTCAGCATGTAAAACCAAATAATACAGGTATATTTCAGCGTTTAACACAGTGAATCAACAGTACATAAACTAGTGGTGCGACTTCATCCATTCATTGCCAGAGTCTGTCTGTCTGGTTAATTTCCTGTCATTTTCTTTACCTTGATTTTCTATTTTCTTTTTCTCTCAAGATGGAGGTGTATAAATGTTAACATGCACTTAATAAAGTTTACACAGTTTGACCACAATGGAAACGGAAACCATATCTGACAATAGTGATATGAAGAGACCCTTATTAAATCCCTTCACAACCAGCCAAACAATAAACAGTTAAACTATAGGAGTTTTACACATTTCATGAAACATTTTTAACATTCACATTATTTTAAGTGAATTTTACACAACAGTTTATACAATAGGCAGAACACAATAGTTAACAAAATGGTGACGCTCACACAAAACAACACAAAGCACTGAACTATTTGTGGATGGCATTAGCTTCTGTGGAAGCTGACATTGTCCTACACAATTACATAATTTGGCAAGTCTTTTCATACCAAACTGCTCTCATTTTCTTGAATAGGATTTGTGTAGAGTGTGTCCAGGAAGATGATTGGTTTTTGAATGTTGCAAGGCCCAAGAATGGCTCTATGGGTGAGCACACCATTCTCTGATATGGCTGCACACACACCAAGAATGATAAGTGTAGATGAAAATCATGCAGCTACTTCAATATTGTATTGTTCCATATTATCTAAAGATGCCACAGTACTTCCTATAGTAAAGATCTGGTATTGCAGTACTGTGAAGTACATATCCGATCATTACCTGAACCACTTTCATGGTTCCTTTCAAAATGTGTCGTATACAGTTATTTCATAGTAATTTGAAGTCCGTTTAGCACTTTATTTGTTGTAGTGAGACTGAAAGAATTATCTTGTATGATGGCACTCTGGATCTCCCGAAGTCTATTGGAATTATTGGAAATCACCATGTTGCATATTGCATTGTGAAAACTGCTCTCCTTCCACCAGCATGAGGCAGACGCTCCATCCTGCATTATACATTTATGAATTCATTTACTTACTTACGTGTAAAATAATGGCGGTAAATGTGCAACATTGAAGTAACAATAGTTAACACACCTACACATTACGCACCTGTTTCCCCTCCAAAATGTTTGAATGATGGAGGATATGTTCGACCATCTGACATTAGACAGTACTTGTTGTTCAGCCTTTGCCATTGTAAGGCCATGGTTGATCACACGGTCCACAATTGTTGCCCTCCTTTCGTTTGAGACAAATTGATGACCTTGATCTCTTCTGCCTCTTCCTATGCTCTGTTGCCTTCTCCTCCCCTTAGCCCCACCACAGATTCTTATATCACCTCGACCTCTTCCATGAGCAGACTGTTGTTCCTGTCCCTTGCTCTTCCTGCACTGGTTCTTGCATTGTAACAGCTTCCTTCTGCAGAGTCCTGTTTCCAGTATGTAGTGTAGTGCATGAAGTACACCTGTGAGGCTGACTGCAAGCCAAACCAAACTGGTTAAGCCATTATATACGACACACACCCTTCATAATTAGATTCCGTCATTTACTGTGACTGATGTTGCAATATCAGACATACTGCAGTATTTTCGTGACTTGTTATGAAAGTTTGTTGAATTATTTTGTATGTTCTGGCTTATTAAACAATGGTTACATACATGCAAAGTTTTACTAGTGAGGCTTGTGGAAACATATAGGATCCAGTTTTGATCAACAAGACATAAGCAATTGAGAGTTATGCCAAATAATTGTATTTGTACTTTACAATTTGCATATGCTTACTTAAAATATATTATAATGTGGGAGACAATGAGAAATGCTATTCTGTTATGCACATGTGACATAATTGTGTAGAAGTAAGGTTGAAACATGTGCTAAAGCAATTGCAAAAAATGGTAAGCAGTGGTCTTTTCAGAATTGTTTACAAAATGTCTTAACATTACATCTAAGCATCTCTGACATATAAAAAATGCAGATATACTGTCAAGACCAGGGCCTAGAAGCTAAGGGAGTACAGGTAAAACACAAAATACAAATCAAGAGAAAATGACAGCAAACCTGCATCCCTGCTGGGTATCTGGTTTATTTACCCACAAAAATGGGATCAAGCGGCCTCTTCTTTCTTTTCTCTTGACAGTCAACCCTTCATACTTTGTTTCCTTCCAACCCCAGACCCAATGAACCAATAGCTTTGAGGTAGCTTTCTTCAAATCAGTTCCTGCACCATTTCCAAGGTTACAAGTAGACCTACATTTACTACTGGGTTACCTGACAAGAGCTTATTTGTTAGCCCCCAGGCCCTTGAGTGGTCAGGTACGTAAGGTGGCCTCTCAGCTACTTGGTGTGTTAAGAAGGACAGTTCAGTCTCAGACATTTGTTTCAAGGGCAGTGTGCCTTCTATGATGGGCCAGAAAGTCTCTCTCCTTGTCTTCACTGTCTTTTTCCTAGCACCATCTTGTAGTATTCTCAGAAAATGGGGAATGCTGTTTCTTGGATTGCGCAATCTCTTGTTTGTCTGGCTGCCCAGGCCTAATGTATTCTGGGGCACACTACATACCTACAAGGTGTACTGTGTCCTTGCACCCTCTGTGCTGCCTCCTCTCCTGCCACTATTAGTCTAGCTTTCTCTAGACTTTGAAGGATCTGCAAGGGACTTCTACTTGTTCTGTGCCATTATTTTTGACACCTAGGCATCTTTCTCATAAACTCAAACTTGAGACAATAAGATTGAGAAAAGTATCAATTATAGAGTTTTTACTTTTCTTCTTTCCTACAAGTCAGCTAATCAAAATAAAACAAATACAGCAATAATAAACACAAAATAAAATGGTAACCTGTGCAAGTATTTACATCTTTTAGAAAATTTCACCCTTAGAAGACAATTATTCCTTTAAAATAGTTTATAATATGTGGAAAGTGCCTTGTATTAGGGTTTTATGAGATTGTTACATTAACATTTTTGTATCTTTTGAACAACTATGACATGCAACTTTTCATAAAATCACTTGAATCTATGAAGATTCATCTTTACATAACCTGCCTGTTTGTAATTCCTGCTTTGTAATGCAATTCCTAACAACAAAAAAGCCTTAAAATGATCATAATATGCCACAACGGTTTCAAGAAAAAGATTTTGTGACTGTGTACATTTATGGATGAAAATTGAATGAACAATACAGTATATGTTGAAATACACAGTGTGTTTCTAGAACGGTTATAACATAAGAAGTCCTATGTAAAGGTAACACTGTGTGTGCTTCCCTGTTTCTCTTTTAGAAAGCAGTAGTACCCTGACATCCCAGGATGAGCAAGAAGAAGACGGTACAGCTGTTTCTACATCAAACGGAAAACGAGTAGGTAGAAGTAAAAGATGTAATCACACCATGGTCTGGTCTGTGGGAGCTCATGAAGATGTCAAACACATTCCTGGCTTGTGCTACTCCATAAATAATTTTTATGGCTTGAAACGTCCATGAAGGACATCTTAAAACAATCTCTATACATTTTTCATGGGCCCAAAAAACATGTCTGGTACAATGACACATTTTTCCTTGATTTGTCCCTTTGCTCCACAGTTGAAAATTACAAATCAAACAATTTAGATGTGCACCTTGCAGATTTTCACTTGAGTATTGGTATACATTTCAGTCACACCAGGTAGAAATGACACTTTTAATACATGGCCCCTCCATTTCAGTGTGCCATAATATTTGAGACAGAAAGTCTATTAAAGCTGCTAGTATTTTGTCGCGTTTCCTTTGCATGCAATCACTGCGTGAAGTCTGTGATTTATAAACTGAGGATCTTCTCTGGTAAAGCTCGGCCAGGCCTCTTCATCCTGCTTGATTCAGAGGTTTGTCCCCTAAAGTTGTCTCTTCAGCATATGGAAGGCCTGCTCAATTGGATTTAAATTGAATAACTGGCTTGGCCATTCCAGAATTTTCAATTTTTTAGCTTTGAAAAACTCTTATGTACAGTAAACTAATATACTCTAAATTCAGTGGAAAATTAGTAATGGTTTAGCATGGTTTGGACTCCTGAGTAAAACATGTACAGTGTGGTTGGCTTTGTATTAGAAATCTTTTCTCTGACAAATGCATCATCTCTTTCTTCAGTAGTTTTGTCACCCTCATTGCCTAAAGAACATATTTAAAATGAATTAATTAAATGTGTTCAGTGTGCTTTTGACTTATTTTCAATATTCCCATGAGCAAGCTTAGGAAACAGCAATATTCATATTTTCTTTATTTTTGTGCTGCTGATTTGTTAATGGCTAGTTATTTCTATCTTTATATTGCAATACTATTTTATATTTTGTTTTTATACAGATTCAGCAATTTGTTAACATGGTGTGTCTAGTTTTCATTGTCAAGCACATGACAAGGACACAGCATGTGAAATCAGATTGATAAGATTATCTGAGATGGTGCTCAGCATTATTTAATGCAGAAGCTTTTGGGTGAAAACAACAAGTACGCTTGTGATTAGTCATTACAATTTTTGTTAAGGGCTTGATATTATCAGTAATGGTTAAGACCTCTTGGTATCTGAATTACAACAGATTTTTTGGATCTTGTTTTTGCTTAGTTGCTTTCTTCATTCTTGTCCTTTTGGCTCATTGAACTCCTCCTACATTTACTGATTAACGTTTTGTGTGCCTCTTAATGTACAATCTCTATAGTTACCCTTATTGTTTCTTTGACCAGACAATTTTTTCCACCTGGCTACCATAACTACTGTAAAATTTCCATTTCTGTAAAGGCAAAATGTTGTACTCCAAATGTACTCCAAAACACTTAACAGTAATACTATTTTCTTAAGATACAATTTAGCCACAAATTCAACATCAATTGTTGAACTCTGATTGGAATTGTATTTTCATGAGATAAAGGCACTCCTCCTGTTTATGGTAATGTATTAACTGTTTGAATTGTGTTTAACTGCAGAATAGGCAGAAGCTGTTGCGCCAAAGGAAGAGGAGGAATCGTGAAAGTCACCTGGTAATAATCATTATCATTTAATATCTAAAAAGTTTTCCATTTAACTGACAACTTTATATACCGAATGAGAGAAGTATGGGAAGTGTAGGATATGTAACAGATGGTCCACTTTTAAAAGTGTTCATGTCAATAATTCAAATATTATCTCAGTGAACAAAAAAAAAGTGAAAACGTACATAGCTAAAGGAATTAAAATGTAAAAAGAGTATTTTATTAGGATCCAATATAAAAAAGGAACAGCTTATTCTTTTTCCATGATTTTGCTGTCTACTGCATACAACACATATGCATTACTTTTAAGTAAAAATAAAAAAAATACAACAGTTCATAACTCATCACATATCACAGCTCTTTTAAATTATACAGAGCAAACATTATACATGAATGCCCATGCCTGGACAAGGCCATGAATAAAGTTCACCCTACTTCTTTCTTTTAATGTTGAGTGATTATCTAATGATATCTGGGGTATTTAACAATTGTTACATGTTTGAGTTTCTGAATTTTTACTATTATAATGAACTCAATCACTACAACACCATAATGGCAGATTGGTATATTTATGACCCAAAAGAGATGAACCCAGTGAAGCAAAGTATGGAAATTATTTGTTAAAAATATATGGTGAGTGAGCATCACATGGGTGCAGTGGTAAGTGATGCTATACCTCTGTGTCTGCATGTGTTTTCCCTCCAGATGCCCAGGCCTTCCTCCCACGTACCAAAGACGTGCTTTTCAGTTTTGAGTCTGGGAGGTGTAGTTAGACAGACAGACAGACAGACAGACAGACAGACAGACAGACAGACAGACAGACAGACAGACAGACAGACAGATAGATAGATAGATAGATAGATTCTTTATTAATCCCAAGGGGAAATTCACATAATCCAGCAGCAGTATACTGATACAAAAAACAATATTAAATTAAATAGTAATAAAAATGCATGTAAAAGCAGATAATAACTTTGAATAATGTTAACGCATAGTGTGGGGGAGGAACGATCTCCTCAGTCTGTCATTGAAGCTACTTCTCTGCCTGGAGATGATCCTGTTCAGTGGATGCAGTGGATTCTTCATGAAACAGGAAATTCAGCTGCTGAACTAGAATGTTTGTCAGCATTCTTCCTTGGTGGCTGTAAATGCCTTAGAATGAAAACCATGAAAACCTTACCCTGTCTATAAGTTATCTTCTCCAACGTCAACAGGACGTGTCAACAAATCCCTGGCCAAAAAAAGATCTCTCCCCTCTCCCTCTCTCTCTCTCCCTCTATCTCTCTCTCCCCTCCCCTCTCTCTCTCCTCAATGAGATATTTGTTAAATGGTTGGCAGAATTCATTTTTCCTGCAATTTGAGACTTCCACATTTTAAAAACCATGAATGTTTTCAGTAACATTATTTCATTTTTTTAAAATTGCTTTGTTCATTCTTTCAAATCCTCTTGTACCAATTGAGTTATTTCATGGTTCAGGAGATCTACTTCCAATAATGTACAAATGACTTTTAACAATCAACCTTCCTCATTGTTTACTTTTAGAAGCTTTCTGTTTGTGTTTTTTTTTTTTGTTTAGTTAAGTTTGGCATAATAGAGAAGAATGGAAAATTATTTCTTTACCTTCTTTTCAGAAGAAGGATTTAAACATTCATGATCTAATAAAGGGTGGTGCAGTGGTAGCGCTGCTGCCTCGCGGTTAGGAGACCTGGGCTCGCTTCCCGGGTCCTCCCTGTGTGGGGTTTCCTCTCACAGTCCAAAGACATGCAGGTTAGGTGCATTGGCGACCCTAAATTGTCCCTAGTGTGTGCTTGGGGTGTGTGCACCCTGCGGTGGGCTGGTGCCTTGTCTGGGTATTGTTTCCTGCCTTGTGCCCTGTATTGGCAGGGATTGGCTCCAGCAGACCCTCGTGACACTGTAGTTAGATCCAACAGTGACTGATATCAGAACTTTTCTATCATACTGATAATACTGCATCATTAGAAGTAGTAGAAATATTTCTGATGGGAAGTTCCATGCAATCTGCAAAATTCTGCTACACTTTTAAATTATTTCTGTAGGCTTCAATTACGCAACTATGCAAGCCGGGAGCAGCAGAGACACCGTCTTCAGCAGAGCCTGCTGCTTCATCTTCGGTACAAAAAAGCACACTTGAACTATCTGAACTGAAGGTGCTGCTCGCAGAGCTTACGCAAGATATAAAGAAAAGCGAGAAGGCTAATGAGAAAGCAATGGCAAAGGCACTTGAGAGACTGAAACAGGATTTGAAACAGGAGATGGAATGGCTGCATCAAGAGGTGCAACTTGAGCGACAGGTGCTGGGTAAAATTGAAGAGCGCATTCAGGAAAACTCGGTTAAACTGAGCACGCTTACTGATCAACTGGAGGATCTCAAGGAGACATTCACGTATCGGATTGAAATGGCGAAAGGCACCTGCCAGTGCCGAGGAAAAAGCAGTTAATGTCAGCTCCGAATGCAAAAAACTCGGAGACAGACTGACTGCTTTGGAAGATGGGAGTAGAAGGTATAATGTCAGAATTGAAGGTCTGCCTGAGAATCGAGAAAGTTCAAACCCTGTGAAATTCGCAGCTGAACTTTTTCTAAAATAATCGGGAGGACTTTAAAGCAGAATCTGAGATAGCAGCGCTTACGCGACGCTGATCAAACACCGTTAGACCCGACCAAGATCTTTTATAGTTCGTTTTGAACGATTAGCATTTAAGCTAGAGGTGATGGCACTCCTCAGAAAAAAGGAAGATATTATATATGAAAATAACCACATTCGTATCTTCCCTGACTTCTCTCCAGCAACAGCTACTAAACGCGCAGCCTTCTATAACATTAAACAGCGGTTACGGCAAGCCAGCGTCAAATACAGCCTCTTGTATCCGGCAAAACTGAAAGTGGAATGGCAGGGTCAATTCTATGTCTTCGCTAGCAAGGAAGAAGCAGAAAAGAATTAAGAAAGCTGATCCCGGACTATTCTGATACATAATAGTGAGTCATGGCGTTAATGATATAGCAAGGATTAATAATCTACTGTCTGATCTATTTGTTTTAAAATACGGGTTTTATCAGCATATATTCTCATTATTACTTAGTATTACTAGGCGCTATCTGTTTATGTTTTATTGTGCTTAATTACTTTTTTTTTTTTTTTTTTCTTTTCTAATTATTTCATCTTACCCTAAACGAGACTGTTCAATATCATACCCTTGGTTTATTGTTATTGCTATTACTGCATTAAGACTTGTTATGCTTATTCTGGACACATTTTAACACCATCCCGGGTTTATTATCTGGGTGTATCATCTTAATGCACTAAAATTGCTGAAGACTATATATATATTTTAAGTGCAAAATTCTTTTTTTTTTTTTCTTTTAAAGACTATATTGGTAACAGATATCTCTATCTTTTAACCCTAAAGCCGCTGCATGGGGCTTGTTTTGCTTTGGACGTGCTCTGTCTCTGGGTATGTCAGAGGACTGGGACTATGTGAAGTGGGTTTTAGCCTCACTTGGGGAGGCAAAAGGGAGGGTGGGGGTTAAGGGGAGAGAAAGAGAGCAGGCTTGATCTATACCTAATCTATCCTCTCAATCTTTATAATTATAACTACCAACGTAATAATAAGCTGCATGACAACAACTCTTGGGGAAATAGGAAATTAAGACCAAAAGATGTCTCACTTCCAGTTAAGACTATAAAATGACATCAAAAACTCAGAATCAGTGTCTCCATGATGGGACAGTTAACTTCGTAAGCTGGAATGTTAAAGGCCTGAATCACGAATTAAAGAGAAAGAAAGTACTCTCTCACCTAACAGGGCTAAATGCTAAAATAGTATTTTTACAGGAAACCCACTTACTAAGCAAGGATCAGTTCCGGCTGCAAAAGACTGGACTGGCCAAATGTTCCATTCTAGTTTTACAAAGAAAACTAGAGGTGTGGGAATTCTCATACATAGAACAGTACCATTTGTAGCATCAGATGTAGTATTGGATCCTGAAGGGAGATATGTAATGGTCATGGGAGACTTATCTAACTGTAAAATTATTTTGATAAATGTTTATGCACCTAATGTTGATGATAAGGAATTTATACAAAATTTATTTGCATCCATTCCCAATCTGAACACTCATAAAGTTATAATGGCTGGGGACTTTAATTGTGTTTTAAATCCACTTTTAGATAGGACTTCCTCCACAGGGGAACGATCTAACACGCAAAGATAATTACAAAGTTTATAACTGATCACAACTTATCAGATCCCTGGAGGTTTTAAACCCAAATTCAAGAACATATTCTTTCTACTCACCAGTACATCATTGCTACTCAAGGATTGATTACTTCTTTATAGACAATAACTTCTTGCCTAAGATTAAATCTTGCAAATACGATGCTATTGTTATTTCTGACCATGCACCTATGATCTTGGAGTTAAAATTACTAAGCCCCACACACTCAACCCGCTTCTATTAGCTGACGAGAATTGTACAGAATTAATATCCAAACAAATCAAATTCTTTCTAGAGACAAATACATCCGCCGAGATCTCTGCAGGAATTCTCTGGGAAACTCTTAAGGCCTTCTTAAGAGGACAGATTATCTCATATCTTTCCCACAGAAATAAATCCGAAGCCAAGAAAGTAGCAGAGATAAAAGCGAAATTACTAAAATAGATGAAGAACATGCCAGACTACCAAGCGAGACTCTACATAGGAGGCAGGCTCTACATTCAGAATTAAACCTCTTGACAACTAAAGAAACTGAACAACTAATTTACAAATCCAGACATCATTACTATGAACATGGAGAGAAAGCTAATAAGCTTTTAGCTCAACAAATTCACAAGCAAGAAGTGCGCAATGCAATCTCGTAATACTAACACGAATGGAGATAAAATCATCGAACACAAAAATATAATGCACACTTTCAGAGACTACTATAAATCCCTATATACTACTGAGTTTAAAGAAGACAATACACAATCTAATGCATTTCTGGATACATTACAGATACCACAAATAGACGCTTTTAGTGTGGAGGAACTTGATAAACCTCTGGCATTATCAGAATTACTAGATGCTATAAAGTCACTCCAAGGCGGAAAAGCAGCAGGCCCCGATGGCTACCCTGCAGAGTTTTACAAGAAATTCTCCGCTCAGCTAGCTCCCTCCTATTAGCAACATTTACAGAAGCCAGAGATAACCAATCTCTTCCACAAACCTTTCGCCAAGCACTAATCACTGTCTTTCCAAAACAAAATAAGGACTTATTACAATGTGCATCATACAGACCAATTTCACTTCTGAATAACGACGTTAAAATACTCTCTAAAATCATAGCTAGAAGGATGGAGAAAGTGCTCCCTCGTAATATCACAAGACCAAACTGGATTTATTAGGGGCCGACACTTATCTTCAAATCTTCGACGCCTGTTTAATGTAATATACTCACCAACTAAATCAAACACCCCAGAAATATTATTATCATTGGATGCAGAAAAAGCATTCGACATGATTGAATGGAAAGACCTTTTACTACATTGGAGAAGTTTGGGTTTGGCCCAACATTTGTGCATGGATTAAATTACTGTATACTAACCCAGAAGCTTCAGTTTGCATCAACAACATTTGCTCAGACTACTTTAAACTAGAACATGGCACTAGACAAGGATGCCCTTGTCACCACTGCTGTTTGCATTGCCATTGAACCACTGGCAATACATTGTCGAAATACTGATCAGATAAAGGGGATTAGCAGAGAAGGACTGGAACAGAAAATCTCATTATATGCAGATGACATGGTACTGTATATATCGGACCCAGAAAATTCTGTGCCTGCAGTCTTAGCAGCACTCACAGAATTTCAAAAGATCTCTGGTCTCAGAATTAATCTGAATAAAAGTGTACTCTTTCCAGTGAATTCTCAAGCATATAATATTAGATTAGACACCCTACCTTTTATCATTGCAGAACAGTTTAAATACCTCGGGTAAACATCACAAGTAAACATAAAGCTCTTTATCAACAAAATTTCATCTGCATGGAAAAAATTAAACAAGACTTGCATAGATGGTCAACCCTTCATCTCACACTAGCTGGAAGAATTAACACTGTTAAGATGAATATTCTTCCTAAGCTCCTTTTTATTTCAAAACATCCCAATATACATTAATAAATCATTCTTTAAGCAATTAGATTCAACAATAACCTCATTTATTTGGAATTCAAAACATCCACGCATCAAAAGAGCGACCCTACAAAGACAAAAGGCAGAAGGTGGCATGGCTCTACCTAACTTCCAGTTTTATTACTGGGCAGCAAATATACAGGCGATAAGAACCTGGACACAAATAGAAGAACATACACAGGCTTGGACCGCAATAGAAGTAAAATCCTGCAGTACTTCTTTGTATTCCTTGCTCTGTGCTCCAATAAACACACGTTATCGGCAATACACTAATAACCCAATTGTGCTCCACTCACTTAGAATCTGGAACCAATGTAGAAAGCATTTTAAGACGGAGAAGCTTCTATCTGTGGCACCTCTGCAAGAGAACCACCTCTTTCAACCTTCACAAACATATGCAGTTTTAATATCTGGAAAAATTTGGAATTAACTTGCTTAGAGATCTTTATATAGACAACGTCTTTGCATCCTATGAACAATTACATTCCAAATTTAACATTCCAGCTACACATTTCTTTCACTATCTTCAAATCAGGAACTTTGTTAAACAGAACCTTCCAGATTTTCCTCATCTTGCACCCTCATCCATGCTGGAAAAATATTGCTCAATTTCAAGGAGTTAGACTCCATCTCTACAATATATAAAATCATTTTACAATCCCTTCCTTTCAAAGATCCAAGAGGACACTGGGAAAAGATCTCTCAATTAATATATCAGAAAAGGAGTGGAAAGTAGCAATGCAGAGAATTCACTCAAGCTCCATATGCGCAAAGCATACAATTATACAACTCAAAATTATATATCGAGCACATCTGTCTCGACTAAAACTCTCAAAATGTTTCCAGGGCATGATCCAACCTGTGAACGTTGCAACCAAGTCCCAGCCTCAACTAGGTCACATGTTCTGGGCCTGCACCAAATTAACATTATTCTGGACAAAAATTTTAATTACCTTCAGACAGCCTTGGACTCACAATCCCTCCTAACCCATTAACAGCTGTGTTTGGGGTTCTTCCAGAGGGGCTTAAAGTGGAGAAAGACAAACAAATTGTGATTGCATTCACTACACTGTTGGCACGCAGACTCATTCTGATAAACTGGAAGAACCCAAACTCTCCTCTTTTAAGTCAGTGGGAAACTGATGTGTTATATTATTTGAAATTGGAAAAATCAAATACTCAGTTAGAGGATCTGTACAGACTTTTTCAAAACATGGCAGGATCTAATCAGTAATATTTTAAAATAAGTTTATAAAGCACAGAGAATTTTTTTTTAAAAAAAGGTAGGTTTACAAGCCTTAAATTTAACGTTATTTGGCTTGCTCTCTCTCTCAGGGTGGGGATCGATCTGTTCTTAACTCAATTTTTCTTTTTGTAAAAACTTGATTGCTTTGTATGGATTGTAATAAAATTAATAAAAATAAAAAATAAATAAATAAATAAATTATTTCTGTATACTTGCAAAACATACTTATTGCTATTAATTTATAAAAGTGCTGTATCAAAGTAAATTTTGTTAAATATTAAGAAATTATCAGTCCTAGCATCAGCTCTATTGCTACATCACAAAAAAAAACAGATTATAGTGATTAGCACCGTTAGTTATTTAAACAGTGAATACAAGCAAAGTGGCATACAAATGGTGAACCTGAATTACACAGCTTTTTCAGTTTTAAATTAGACCTCAAACTTCAAAGCCTGATTGCTTCCTTTTTGAATTAGTTTTGTTTTTAGATTTCAGGGGTTAAATTGCAAAATTTTGTGCAGACAATGTTAAGCACAATCACAGCTCAGAAGGAGGCTACAAGGGAAATAAAAGACCAGCTGACAGCACTGAAAGAACAAATTCAGTCTCAGGTCATCAAACAGCAGGATTCAACCAGAAAAATCTTTCAGTATTTGTTACGAATGGTAAGAATGTTAAATTCATCCGTTAGTATCTGTGAAAATGCAATACTCTATTACTGATAATGAAAATCTAATACTGTTATTGATGAAAATAATTTCAGTTGTTTGTGAATTCAGTCAGTGAAGCAGAAGCTTACAAAACTTACTAGAATGAGTTACAAACAAACTGTAATTGCCTTTACTTCGCTATTATTAGCATGTAGACTCAACTTGCTTAACTGGAAGAATCCAAACTCACCTGTTTTATGTCATATACTGATGGTATATACTATGAGGGACATTCAAACAATTCTGCACTTTTTTTAACTATTAAGAATTTCAAAAACAAATGACATCACTTTTCTACATAGTCACCTTTGTTTGTGATGCAGTTTTCCTAACGTTTTAATGCCCAATTACTACTTCTCCCACCTTCACAGTTTCCTATGAAAATATAAACTTTTTGAACATCCCTCAATACGGAAGCTCTGAACCACACAATGAAAAAAAATTATGGGATAATCTTATCTCGTACGTACAAGATACTTTAACGTACGTACGAGATGTTTTCACGTACGTACGCGATAAAACTTAGATTAAAATATTACAAAAGTGTGCCTCGGGGCTTCATAATTACGACCTTACCAAGGCCATGGCGCTTCAGTTTGACGTCACTTCCAGCGCTTGTAGCGCGGTAAAATAAAAAACCGACGGGCTTTTATTTTTAAAGGAGTGTGGGATGGTTAGAGTTGGGTTTAACAGGAGCATGCAATACCTACGTCAGGTAATGCCCAGAACGTCAGTCACGAAATGCCCATCGCATACCCCATTACACTATGGTTAAGAGTAGGCTTGTGGGAGGGTAAGGGTTTAGTTTACAGGTATTCGTCTGCACACTCGTACGGAGCACCTGAGGAGATACGGTGTTTTGTTTCTTCCTGGGAAACAATTTGGTGTGTACAACTTACTATCTCGTGCCCACCACTTACCATAGCCTGCGCACCAGGTTCTTTAAAGTCGCACCTGCCAATATTGCGTGTGCGCGCATACTTTCAGATGAGCACCAAATGCCGTCGCGTGCTACTGTACATCATTTTCTGGAAACAGGACAAATCACTGAACTGAACTGTCTGATGTTTTCCTCACACAGTTACAGTCCACAGAAATGAATATTGGCAAGTTTATAAAGGCAGGCTATGCATTCAAGCCCATATCGTTAAATCCGCGAAGCAGCACCACTAACCAATGCACTAATTTATAGTAAAAGGAAATGACATTAGTTAGCCATTTACTTTCTAGCCCGCAGCTTGTTATTCGCACAAGTTACGAAAAGAATTCATTTCACGTATTTAGTGCGTGTGAAGTTTACCCAGTTCAATGCGGGTTCACTAATTTAACACTCTGGTAAACCTGGCACACTCGATCGCATATCTGAACTAATGAACTGTGTGATTTAACGCGCATCTAAAGAGTTAAATCCAAATCGGGCCACTGTAACTCCTGCAGTTTTCAGACAAGAAATGTACCCTTGTTAAAAAGCCAAACTTGAATATCCTAGTGAAATCCACTGGCCAACCTGGCACACTGGGTCACCCGTTGCATTGTGCAAAATGAACTGCGATCTTTAAAAGTACAGCAGAGATCTAAATCGTGTTGCTGCCGTTTTTATTGTCACGTATTTGACAAGATGGATCACTAAGTTAAATTGCAGGTAATACATGCTTAGCCCAAATGTAGGTACACTTGGTATATTAATTGGCTAACTTATGATGTCATTGTGTTTACGGTAATGGGAAAAAATAAAGACACCTTCTTTCATTTTTATTACATATCAGAGGCACGGATGGTTATTTATCCTGATTGCCCCTTAAACAGCGGAGTCCGACTTGTTGCTAATATGGGAATGTGTAAACCTTGCTAGGAAAAAAGGACTTGTATCTGCATTTGGTTGTCAAAATCTAACTGCAGGCTCTCTTGTTACAGAACTGTAAAATGAAAGTGAGCCAAACTGATTTAACAATTTAAGAGTGTGACTTC
The DNA here is from genome assembly GCF_016835505.1 of Polypterus senegalus. Lineage (NCBI taxonomy): Eukaryota > Metazoa > Chordata > Cladistia > Polypteriformes > Polypteridae > Polypterus > Polypterus senegalus. Next base: position 218,558,133 of record NC_053157.1, read on the forward strand.
AATATTACAATCAGTCTTGTGCCGTTTATATGAAGACAGATGTATGCTAAATTTACTAGTCAATTTGACTATACTGTACTTTGGTTGGTCTGGGCAAAATTCAATTGCATTTAACAAAAATATATCTAAATATTATATATACAGTATATATATAATATAAATTAAAGAGATCCAAATCGATTTCACTCTTTAGAGTGCATATTATATATCACAGTCAACTGAAAGAAAGTGTCTTCTTCGCATCACCGATAACAGGGCAAGTTAATCAATGAATTTCCTTACGTTTTGGGCTTTTTTGCCATTTAACTTAGGGATCCATCTTGTCAAATACGTGACAATAAAAATCGCCGCAACACGATTTAGATCTCTGCTGCACTTTTAAAGATCGCAGTTCATTTTGCACAATGCAACGGGTGACCCAGTGTGCCAGGTTGGCCAGTGGATTTCACTAGGATATTCAAGTTTGGCTTTTTAGCAAGGGTACATTTCTTGTCTGAAAACTGCAGGAGTTACAGTGGCCCGATTTGGATTTAACTCTTTAGATGCACGTTAAATCACACAGTTCATTAGTTCAGATATGCGATTGAGTGTGCCAGGTTTACCAGAGAATTAAATTAGTGAACCCGCATTGAACTGGGTAAACTTCACACGCACTAAATACGTAAAATATGAATTCCTTTCGTAACTTGTGCGATTAACAAGCTGCGGGCTAGAAAGTAAATGGCTAACTAATGTAATTTCCTTTTACTATAAATTAGTGCATTGGTTAGTGGTGCTGCTTCGCGGATTTAACGATCTGGGCTTGAATGCATAGCCTGATTTTATAAACTTGCCAATATTCATTTCTGTGGGCTGTAACTGTATGAGGAAAACATCAGACTGTTCAGTGATATGTCCTGTTTCCAGAAAATGATGTACAGTAGCACGCGATGGCATTTGGTGCTCATCTGAAAGAATGCGGTGCACACGCAGTATTGGCAGGTGCGACCTTAAAAGTGCCTGGTGCGCAGGCTATGGTAAGTGGTGGCCACGAGATAGTAAGTTGTACGCACCAAATTGTTTCCCAGGAAGAAAAAAAACACCAGATCTCTTCAGTTGCTCCGTACGAGTGTGCAGACGAATACCTGTAAACATAAAGCACGTAACTAAACCGTTACCCTCCCACAAGCCTACTCTTAACCATAGTGTAACGGGGTATACAATGGGCATTTCGTGACTGACGTTCTGGGCATTACCTAACGTAGGTACTGCAAGCTGCTGTTAAACCTAACTCTAACCATCCCACACTCCTTTAATAAATAAAAGTCCATCCATCTGCTTTTTTTATTTTACCGCGCTACAAGTGCTGGAAGTGACGTCAAACTGAAGCGCCACAGCCTTGGTAAGGTCGTAATTAGGAAGCCCCGAAGCACACTTTTGTAACATTTTAATCTAAGTTTATCGCCTACGTACGTGAAAACATCTCGTACGTACGTGAAAGTATCTTGTACGTACGAGATAAGGGTTATCCCATATTTTTTTTTCACTGTGCGGTTCAGAGCTTCCGTACCTCATATTTGAAATTGGAAAAAATCTAATTTTCAGTTAGAAGATCTGTGCAAAACTTTTTTTAAAGCCTGGCAGAATCTAATCAATAACATTTTAGAATAAGCATTTAAATTGAGGCAATGGGTTTCCTTCCCTCTTTTTTTCCTACTCTTAAAATTTTACTTTCTCACAGATGAAGGTTGATTTGAACTTAAGTTTTGTCAAGTTTGACTTGCATGTATGGAATGTTACTTGCCTTTAACAAATTCAATAAAATGTTCAAAAAACAAAACATGATTTAGAATTTCTTTGAGAGTAACCCTTGATGTACGCTGTGATACATTTTTCTATTGTTCTATGTTATTAACAACAAGGCTCTTAAACCACTTTCCTAATGCAATGTTTTTCCTTTTCATGTATACACATCAACACCCTTGGATTGAAACATGTACTGTATGTGCTTTAGGGAGGGCTTATTAATGTAAGCATATACAGTATTAGTGCAAATCAATTACTATTTTGGCCTTTAAAGACAGGAACTGTAGTCTGTTGAAATATATGAATGGTATGCTGAAGCTGCATGACATATATGACGGGGAACATAAAAATTTTCCAGAATTGTTAAAAAAAAAAATATATATATATTATAAAATTACAGCAATTCCCTTTTATTTGTCTTCAGAATACTCTCCTTGAAATGCTGTACCCTTGTTTCAGGGCTTCTCCCATTCTTGGAAACATTTCCTGAGCTCATCATTTGTTCCCCTCATCATTTGAGGTCCTAAGGCCCTCCTGTTTTTTTCCTGGTAGCAAATCTCCTGTCCTTCAGTCTCAATTGTAATTTTGGAAACAAAAAGAAGTTACAGGAAATGAGGTCTGGCAAATGCTGGAGCAGAGAAGCAATAAGCACATTGCTTTTGGTTATGACAACATGATGTGTGTAATGCATTGTCAGGGTGCAAAATCCAGTTTTAGGTACACCAGTTTTCTGAATGTTTTTTTCCTGATACTTTCAGAAGCCACAGCAGATCAATGTAATGTTGCTGATTAGCAGTCTGTTCATGGGGAACAAGCCACTTATGAAGAAGTTTATCCGTACATCTGTTATCCAACCCGCTACATCCTAACTACAGAGTCAGGGGGGTCTGCTGGAGCCAATCCCAGCCAACACAGGGCGCAAGGCAGGAAACAAACCCTGGGCAGAGCGCCAGCCCACCGCAGCGCACACACACACACATACTAGGGACAATTTAGAATCGCCAATGCACCTAACCTTCATGTCTTTGGACTGTGGGATGAAAACCACGCAGACACGGGGAGAACATGCAAACTTTACGCAGGGAGGACCTGGGAAGCAAACCCGGGTCTTCCAATTGCAAGTCAGCAGCGCTACCACTGCACCACCGTGCTGCCAATATCATCAATATCTAAAAATGCAAAATCTCTTGAAAATCTGTCATGGTGGCTTGGAGAAAAAAAAAATGCCCGAGTCAAGTGCACAATTGTACTGTGGAATAAACGGCAGAAGTATGTACTTGATCAACTCGGCTCAATGCCTCTCAGCAACACTATGAAACAGACTGTAGGCATGTTGTACCAAGTGGCATTTTTGAGAACTACACTGTACTTGCACTTGCATGCTATCTACTGATTCAGGGGATTTTTGGGCCTCCCTTTACATTCCTATTAACCCATTAAACATTACTTTTCAAAGCGTCTTCCCAATAATTTGATTACAAAGTTGCATTATTTGCCTTCTATGCCTTGGTTTTTATATTTAGAAACTTGAAAGTACATTTACACTATATCCATACCAAAATAATTGGTGATACGGTTTATATTCATATGAAAGTAATAATGTTAATCCACTGTGATCTGAGTGCTTTAGCTTAATTTTGGGTTTTCTAGACAATAATATCTTTTATATCCTTCTTGATATTCAATATGGACTGAATGATAAGCCGGTGCAATCGGAGTGGTTTAGCCTAACACTGGAACTTCAAGACAATAATATCCAGTGACAGTTTTAACACTCGGTGTACATATTATGTTATTATCAGGCTTAAGATTTTCCATCCATCCATTATCCAACCAGCTATATCCTAACTACAGGGTCACGGGGGTCTGCTGGAGCCAATCCCAGCCAACACTAGGCACAAGGCAGGAATCAAACCCTGGGCAGGGCACCAGCCCACTGCAGGACACACACACACACTAGGGACAATTTAGGATCGCCAATGCACCTAACCTGCATGTCTTTGGACTGTGGGAGGAAACCGGACTACCCGGAGGTAGCCCATGCAGACATGGGGAGAACATGCAAACTGCACACAGGGAGGACCCAGGAAGTGAACCAGGTCTCCTAACTGCGAGGCAGCAGTGCTACCACTGCGCCACCATGCTGCCCAGCTTAAAATTTTGATTTTACATTTTTTTTCAACTTACTTGACCTTAACAAGTTATTTTTGAATAGCTCCTAGGGTTTGGAATATTAATTTTTTTCTCCCATTTCCTTTTACCACTGTTAAAAATAGTTCACCTTTTTCCATGGTGCTCTTTTGATTTTCTTATTAGCATTACCCAACTGGAATAGCTTTGTTAGTGGTTGCCATGCCATGGCTAGGCTTGACAACTGGGATTGTACAATGCACAATATCATTAACAGCACAAAGGTCAGAGTATCACACTTCCTGGTTTTTACCATTATTATAGAGTTACTTGTTATGACTACTTTTTCTCTCAATTTTTTTGGCTCAGGATATGTTTTTTTGTCATACAACCAACTGCTCTGTTCCTTATCTATGATTTTGTCTACACATCCTGATCTTTGTTTTATTTAAATTTAGTCTCCCCAGTTAGAATCCTTGCTTGAATTCTCTGTCCACAGCATTTCTTGATTGCATTCTCTGTATCAAAACTACATCTCTTTATTATAAAAGAAAATCTTGAGATGAGACAAGAGATTTTTTAAATGACCTACGAGAGTTTTTTTTTAACAGCCCACGCCTACAGTCCTCTCACCTCTCATTCATGTGAATGCTTTTGTCAGACACAGTTCCTGCTCTCTGAACACTTATAAATTTTTACGTTTTCCTCACTTTAAGTTCCCAATAAAATAAGACGTATTATGTCCAAATCTTATTGAAGAATTTCACCCTGTAGGGTTATTAACAGAACAAGTGAGTAAACGAGCAATCCTAGCACAGAGAAATGTGGAGGTCGAACGAATTAACATGAAAATTGTCAATCGGTTACACAGCAAATTGGATAAATGCATATCAATAGACTACGCTGAAACAGTTGGTGGTGATCATGTGTAAGATGAAAACATCAATTTACAATAGCCCGAAGAATTTCTACAAACGTTAAAACCATCCAGTCTTCCACCAGCAGAATTATTGTTAAAAGGATGTATCGTAATGTTATTGCATAATTTATGAGTGATAAGCTATGCAATAGGACAAGATTAGTTGTATTCAAAATTGGTCGAACAATTCTAACATGTAAAATTTTAACAGGCAACAAGAAAGGTAAAGTAGTACATATTCCTTGGATAACATTAGACACCAAAGGAGATCTTGATATGCCATTTGTATTAAAACATTTACAGTTTCCCGTTACAATAGCTTTTGCTATGACAATGAACAAATCACAGGGACAAACATTCAAAAAAGTCGGTTTATTTATTAGAGAGAAAGAAACGGCAGTTATATGTTGCGTTGTCACAATGTAAGTCCAAACACGGAATCAAAATTCAATGCAATATTGATGAAAAGTTCATTCCAAATATTGTTTTTGCTGAAATTTTACAGTAAAAGTGTTAGTTTAAAAAGTATGTGTATGTTAATTTCAAAGCCAAACAGAATGAAAACGTATAACACAACGAATACCTCTAACGCAACATGAAACATAATTCTTAGAATTTATTACATTTTACTATTTTTTACTATGGTTAATTACTCACTGTAATGTAAAATAGTTAGTTCTATTATGCATATGTAATAATTCGCTTCCCCATGCGCAATTGGCAGAGCCGTGAAGTGGCTAGTGTGTAGCGCTCACCCAGGGGTTGGAGAGTCTAGTGAGCAGGGGGCAGAGCCCCCTAGTGTACATTACAGTGCTAAGCAAGTATTCATTCAGTCTAATTCAGTATTTTTCAGACAATAATATCCTGCCTATCCTGTTTTACACTTAATAATAATAATAATAATATACTAGCATGATCTTCATGGATGCATCTATACCTGTATTTTCCATACATCATAATGTTCTATGACAGTCTAAACACTTATCAGAAAAAATTATTTCATGTTGCTATAGAGCAGACAGTTGACTTTTCTGCCTTAAGGGTTGTATAATATCAGTCATGAAAAAGTAAAGAACTTTGGCATTGAAGGTCAACACAGATAAAAAAATATTTAATCTGAACATTTTCCAGGTGGAGGGTGAGAAGCATCAAGAAAACACTGCTAGCTGGGACAAAATTCAGTCATCACTTGATAAAGAAAAAGAATGCATCCAAAGGTAACAGTTTTATTGACTACGTTTTTAAGTTTCCATTGAACAAATTTAATTACTTAGACATAACTACAATATATAAGCCATAAAAATAAAATGAAGTTGACAAGATTTTGTTATGGACCCTCAACTCCATGTTGAAAATTTCATATTCTACAAAACATTGTAAAAATGGTAAAATATAACTATGGGGTGCCCGGGTCTAATTATGCAATTTTCATTACGCTATAACTTATTAAGTTTATTACATAGAAAATCACCTGAAAAATCTCGGACAATCGAGAAGTGTCTTCGCACTGAACTGGATCATCCCCGCATAAATCAAAATCATCCATCTTGATCTGCAGAATTAGATCTAGACCACCCTGTAGATGGATGTTAGAGAAGATGGCTGTCTCTAAATTACAACTTGAAAACTTGTATTGTATGCACGCTGAATAATTGTATCTTGAAACACTTAAAAGAAAGCCTTGGCCAGTGTCATGGTCAAAATTAATGCAGGGGAGCTGCCCTTCATAGTATTTATTTAAGTAAAAGAATTCATTGGACAGCCCTACCAAAATGGGTCCCCTCATTTCAACACTTTAGAATCTAAAAGTATGAAACTGTGTTAGCACAGTCAGCTTAAAAAACATGATTGTCTTACATTTTGGAGGGCATTGTGGCTTAGTGTTCATGAGTCTAACACTTCTTCAGAAGCTTTATTGCATTAACTAGCTGTGTAAGCCCTAGCTCTAAAAAGCCCAGGCTCTTCGAAATCATGGATTCTGGCACTTCAATCAATCAATTGCATCGGTTGTGCATTAGTGGCTAAGCGAGGTTCTCTTTCCTCCGCAGTTTCGTTTTGCCAGCATGCTAGCCTCTGTTGTCTATGAGCGGATATGCGACTTTCTCTCTCTTATGTGGTTTCGTTTTGCCAATGTACTCACCTCGCTTAGCGGCTAAGCAAGCTTCTCTTTTCTCAGTAGTTTCACTTTGGCGACAGTCACTTTCTTTGAGCTTCATGCTGTAGCCTTGAACTTCCAGGCCAGACAGACAGACACACAAACTTCCACGTGTATATGTTTATATATAGGAAAAGAATACTCTTTCTCTCAAGCATTCATTAAAGTAGTACAAGCATATACTACATATAACATGCATTTTCCATCACATCTTGAGCAAATGTCACCTACTGTTGATCAGTAGCTGTCATATTTTCAGTGTTTTGAGTATACTTGACATGGCTATTATCTGGGATTCTTCTTGGTTGGGCTCTGGCTTCCTCTGACCTGTAAGTGAATTAAGCAGGTTTGAGAATTTTGCCTTGTGTTATTCAAAGGCTATATTCTCAGCTATAACTGAATCTACCTCTTATTTACTTTTTTATGTTATCCCATCTGTAGTAGTGAAATAACTAAATGCTTCATCAGCAAAGGTATTTTTTCTGTTACTTAATGAATATGTTGGTTACATTTTTGTGGAAGGAGTATTTGCCATGTAAATTAGTGATTCTTTTATATAGCTCCTTACACCACAAACCCCATTACAAAACATTTTACAGAATAGGTGGGAATATAAAAAGTAAACAATGATCAAAAATGGGTAATGTCTAAAAATGTATACCTAGTGTGACAGATTAGGGTTGCTACCGCTCCCTTGAACCCTCAGACAATACGTCAAACACCAGGTAAAAGTCCAAAAGTTGAATTTATTATAATAATAAAGTGCACAAAGCACCCTCCTCTCCACAATACTCATAAACAAATAAATTCTCCAATAATCAATTCTCCTCTCCCAGACGCGTTGCCACCCTGCCACCCAGCCACCCAGCTCAGCTCCCTCGTCCTTTATAGTTCATGACCCGGAAGTGTTTCTCTCCTCTCAGTCCATGTGATTGGTAATACTTCCGTGTCAGATAAAAACTCTTCTTTTTCATCCCGGAAGTACGTCATTTCCTCTGTCCCTGTGACCAGGACGTACTTCCGGGGTATAGGGCAAATACAAGTCTCTGAGCCTCCTGCAGCGTCCCCTTGCAGGGCCCCCAAGGTATCCAGCAGGGCTGTGAAGGAAAACTCCAACATCCATGATGCCCTGTGGAATTCGGGGCACCTCCATACTGCTGTAAGGACTCTATCTAGCAGCGTGGTGTATTGGCCAGGATGAACGGCAGGCCATAGTTCACACTAGGCAGATGGACAGAGAGATAAAGACTGTTTGGGACATAATTTCCATAATGTTTGTCCTGGGACAATGACACATTTTTCCTTGATTTCCTTCTCTGCTGCACAGTTTAAATAAATCGAACAATTCAGATGTGATTAAAGTGCACATTGCAAACTTTCATTTAAAGGTATTTACATATATTATGGTCACACCATGTAGAGATGGCAACACTTTTTATACATGGTCCACCCATTTCAGGGCATGATAATGGTTGGGTCAAGTGATGTCAGAAGTGTTTGCGATTACAGCACATTGGAAAAATTGAACTATTTCAATAAATAATAAAAATAGGAATGAGTTGGTCTCGTCCGTTATGGGAGATTGATGTCTGAAGCGGAGCTCCGTTAGCAGCGGTGTTAATTTTTCTCTTATTTTTATTATTCCAAGGTATCCTGTATTTACCCAACTCGAGGAGGTTCTATTACAGTATATGCATGCATTTATAAACATGAACGGTAAGAGAGGGGCTCAGAAAGAAATGGAAAAGAAATCCAAAGCTACACCCAAGCCTAGACAGGCATCAAGACCAAGTCCAACCTTAAGGTATAGCCTTACAGAGACTGACCCGGAGCAGACGGGCTATGGCACAAATCTCCCGGGATCCCGGGCCATTTCATCATCTCCAGTTGAGAGCGAATGTGGAAGCAAACGTGCAAGTGATGCAGGCCACGATAGCTCATTGATTCCAGAAGATCTCTTGAAACTGGAAATGGCTTTGCAGTCCACGTCTTCATCTACTACTTGCAAGCCGGGAGCATCGGCTGTAACAGAGCTTGCTGCCTTACCTGCGGAGCACAAAAACCAAAATGATCTGTCTGAAATTAAAGTAATGATCACTACAATGGCCACGGCCATAAATGATCTCAAGAAAGATACAAGGAAAGATATAAATGGTATGCCCAAGACAAACAAGAAGCTGTGGCAGGAGCTGCTGAAGGAGCTGCGGCTGAAAAATAAAGTCCTGAAGAAATGTGTATATAATTGCTTGGAGGCAGCCTTTAAAGGTATGCTGGAAAAAATTGGACACATTCAGGAAAATGTGTGTAAGTCTGAGGAAAAACTGAAAGCACTTGGCGATCAGTTGGAAGACATTAAGTGAACATTCACGACTCAGATTGAAACAGCCAAACATCTGGCATCTACAGTGGACAGGAAAGCAACGGCTGCAAATTCCAGATGCAAAACACTCGGAGACAGACTTGCTGCACTGGAAGATGGATGCAGAAGGAATGCTATTAGAATCAAAAGTCTCCCAGAGAATCATGAAAGTCCAAACCCAGGGAAATTCGTAGCTGAGCTATTTTCTAAAATAATTGGAGAGGACTGTAAATCTGACATTCAAATAGCAGCAGCTTACCTCATACGGGTGCCAAACACCTTTAAACCAAGGAGTCTTATCATGCACTTTGATAAATTACAATTTAAATTACGTGTAATGTCACTTCTCAGAAAGAAACAAGATTATATTTGAAAATAACCACATTCGCGTTTTCCCGGATTTCTCACCCTTAACAGCTGCTAAGCGTGCAGCTTTTTACAACATTAAACAGCACTTACGGAAAGCAGAGATCAGATACAGCCTCTTGTACCCTGCCAAACTGAAAGTGGACATTCAAGACAAGCATTATATCTTTACCACTGTGACATTTTTTTTAGAAATATGAGTGTGAGTCGCATCCTGTCATGGCATGGCAAAGAAGATCTTGCCAGCTGCTTGATCTGCTTGTAATGATACTGGTACTGCAACTATATATCTTTTTTTTCCTTCTCAGACACTTTTTGTTTATGCTTTAATTACAATTAATGTGTATCATACGTGTATATGAATGTATATGTCGAAGAAATTAATGTTTTTTTTTTTTTCTTTTTTTTAGTCTTCTAAAGGAGACTGTTTAATGTGATACCCTTGGTTTATTGTTAATTGTTATTATCACATTATGGTTTACTATGCTTGTCCAGAGCAACTTTTTAACACCATTCCCTGAGTTTACTGTTTTACTATCTCAAGATTGCTGAAGATTAGATTTATGCTTATATTAATTGGACTGTATTGGGAAAATTGGAAATTAAGGTCAAAGCTGTCTTATTTTCAGCTAAGACTAAAAAATGACAACTAAAGCTCACAAGCAGTGTCTCAAAGACTGGACAGTTAACTTTGTCTGTTGGAATGTTAAAGGCCTGAATCATGAATTAAAGAGAAAGAAAGTATTCTCTCACCTAACATGTCTAAATGCTAAAATAGTATTTTTACAGGAGACCCACTTATTAAGCAAAGATCAGTTCCGGCTGCAAAAAGACTGGACTGACCTAAATATTCCATTCCAGCTTTACAAATAAAACTAGAGGTGTGGGAATTCTTATACATAGAACAGCCTCATTTGTAATATCAGATGTAGTATCTGATCCTGAGGGGAGATATGTGATTATCATAGGTAATTTATTTAACTGTAAAGTGATTTTACTAAATTTTTATTCACCCATTGTCGATGACAGGGAATTCATGCAGAATGTATTTGCATCCATTCCCAATGTGAACACTCATAAAATTATAATGGCTGGGGACTTTATTTGTGTTTTAAATCCAGACCTAGATAGGTCTCCTGCCACAGGGGAGATGACATCTAACACCGTAAAGACAATTACACAGTTTGTAAATGATCACAACTTATCAGACCCCTGGAGATTTCTAAACCCAAACTCAAGAGCATATTCCTTCTTCTCACCAGTGCATCATTGTTACTCAAGAATCGATTATTTCTTTGTAGATAAAGAATAGGAATGGATAATGAATTATATAATAGACAGACAAAATGTCAGAGATACAGTACTTGCTTAAAGACAATTTTTTCCCAGAGTCTAAGAAAACATTTACTCTTATATACATCATATTCCTGTGGTTTACAGGTTTTCTTCTTCTTCCTCCTCATCATCTTTTCCCAGTTCTATTTGGGGTCAATGTTTTATACGTTTCAATGTCATTTTTATGACCAGATGCCTTCCTTGACGCCACCTGTACTCAGTTTTAGAATTTGTACCTTTTTCCTGAAAGAATAGCAAAAAAATTATGGATTTGTTTTAACTACAAGCATTTAATCAAATAAACATGAGCTTTGAGTTAACAAGCAAGCCATCAACAGACCAATACATGCAGTTTGCATTTTGCATAAACTTTGAGTTCTCCAGACACTACAGTAGTGGACTATTATAGTGCCACATTTTAAAGAGATAGAAACCAATAAGGCATTTTTTGTTGTGGTTATTTGTCTTTTATTTTTTTATTTAGAAATTTCAAATTCTTTGTATTGGTCATATTTTTCCATTGGTAATATTAACTTGGTATGGACATTGTCACATATGAAATATTCGAAAATGAGAGCTGAATGTATCTGGATGCAAGTATTGTTTATCGGTGTTGAAAAATTTTGAACAAAACCTTCCAACAGCTCCCTAGTTGCCTTGCTCCCCTGTTTCATCCATTTCCCCCCAATTTACTTAAGAATTTTCTTTGTCTAGATATTTTATTTTGAACTCTGTGAAAAGTGTAACAGGAAAGTTAAAGGACCTTGTCATTACCCTAACAGAAATTTTCTTTGGATGTCTGCTTTTGGCAGAAACATTTTTGCACAATAAAATCTTGTATCTTATTAACTTTTCTACTGGTCCTCTGCCGCAATACTTTACATCAGGGAATTGTGTTGTTATAGACTCATATTGGACTGGTGTCATGACCTGCACCCAGTGCTTCTCATACAGGCTCTGGTCACCTGCAAAATTGCATTGGATTAAGGGGATTTGACATTCCCTACAATTATTGTGTGAACTACACTGTGGTAACAAGTGGAAACCATTAGTGCTCAATTGTATAATACATTAGCAATGGAGAATGTTATCAGTTAAGATGTGCTAATCAGCTTTTAGCATGTTAACACTCTCTTGCACATAATCAGTGAGTACAACAATCTTACCTTGAAACATCTGTCTTATTACCTCAATATGTGTCTTCCTTATCTGGAAAACAATACTTAGATGTTAGAAGTATAATAGAATGAAATGTTGAATTGAACTTATTCATCCCGTTGTATTTTTAACTCATTTTATTGTTACTAACATTACATTGTTGGATTTAACAAATAAAAGAGCTTGATTTGAGTAGAAATTGGATAATTTGTTGGGGGCCAGAGAACCTTCAAATGTACTTTGGTGAAAGAGAGCAGAATCCATCGACTCAGTCACCAAAGTGCTAATAATTAGTTTCAACAGCAGCAAACATTAATTTGGAATTATTTCATTTGAGACATTGTCAATGTTCATTTTGAATTTAAATAAAAACATTTTTGAACAGAGGACTTTTGTTGACTTTTCTTCATTTCAGACAGTTTAACTAAAATACCTACATTAACTATGGTGATAACCTACAACAGCTGCAGGTCTAGTTAGTTAAGGCAGAAGCACATCAATTTTAGAGGTAAAGCATGCTAAGGAAAGGAAACACCCTTAAATAACCTTCATATGAATTTGTATTTGATCATTTTACCTTGCAAATCCAGAAATGGACACTACACAATGGCAGTCTAGGGAGACGAGACGTGATCTTCTCAGAAGACAATTTGAAGTCCCGCGAGAGACACTTTAACTTGCTCCCAGCTCTTAAAACAATGACAAGCGACAAGCAAAACACGCAGCTCGCAGCAGATGATCCGACCACTTCTCCTTGCGTGCGTTCAGGCACCCTAACCCCCCCTCTTCACAATATGAGCAGCAGAGACACGAAGTGGCAAAAAGGACAGTGGCTGTACAGGCTTTAAAATGATCGACAGGCAGCGCGACAGCAGCTGCCACCCCCTTCACAACGCGAGCAGCGTTATACTTCCTGCGAGAAAGAGATTTAACCACGTCCTGGGCTGGAAATAAAGGACAAAGTATTGTTTTTATAACGTCACATGAGACAAGGAAGTGAGCCATCATTTAAAACAAGTCCACAGTCATCTAACCTAGCAGTTGTTGGGTTGCTTTTGGCAGACACGCATCATGTGCTCCCAAGCTCTTAATAATAATTCATTACATTTATATAGCGCTTTTCTCAGTACTCAAAGCGCTATCCACACAGGGAGGAACTGGACCCACAATCTTCCATAGTCTCCTTACTGCAAAGCAGCAGCACTACCACTGCGCCATCTGTGAGGACAACGACATGCAACAAGCAGAACAGGCAGCTCACCAGCAGCAGAAAGACAGCAGATGATCCGACGGCATCTCCTTAGCATGCATTCAAAACAATGCGAGCAGCGTTATACGTCATGCGAGAAAGAGATGTAACCACGCCCGGGGCCAGAAATAAAGGACAAGTATTGTTTTTACAAAAGTTTTTAAAGTGAAAGTGAAAATAATGCATATGTAACAATTCCCATGAAAATAACAATCTCTTTAAATTGTATATCCATTAAACCAAACACGGGGGTGGACGAATGTAGCGAGCAGGGTGCAGAGCCCCCTAGTGTGTATATATAATATAAAAAAATCTTGGGTCAAGACGTGATCATCTCAGAGAGACACTCTGACATCACGTGAGACTAGACATTACAACCTTAGGTAGCAAGACCCGCGAGACGGTGACTTTTGCACGTCACGCCCTACTTAAATAATTTAAATCAAGTTCATGAACATCTAACCTCACAGTTATTGGAATGCTTTTGGCAGACACACATCATGTACTCCCAGCACTTAAAAATGTTATATGTTCTAGATGGCACGTGAACGACTTAAGCGAAGAAGAAAGAGAAGCGCATTGAAAGAGACATGAAAGCATTGTAGAGAAAAGAAGGCAAAAAACGATACACGAGAACAACAATAATCTACGTATGTGCAAATTCAGAAAATAAGGAACGTAATAATCAGTGAGAGACACTTTGATGTCCCGCAAGAGACACTTTTAACATTCCGCAAGACAAAGCAGTGAGACCAAAGGACAGCTGCTGTATGGGCTTTGAAATGATCGATGAGCAGAGCAACAAGCAGAACACGCAGCATGGCAGGAAGAGCAGTAAGCAAGCAGGTGATCCGTCTGCATCTCCAAAGCGTGCGTTCAGCCACCCCTTTCACAACGTGATCAGCAGAGACTCGAAGTGGCTATTTTCCCTATATATTAGGGGGTTCGCCCCCTGCTCGCTTCGCTTGACAACACCCCCAGCCTGCGCTATGTGCCAGCCACTTCACGTCTCTGCCACTGCTTGCTGCTGCTGTGTTGCCGCATGATCTGCATCTTGTAAGATGCTTTTAACATTTAAAAGCTTGTACAGCAGCTGTCCTTTGTTCTCACTGCCTTGTCCTACAACGTTCTACTTTGTCATCTACTCTATGTTTTTTATTTCCGGCCCCAGGCGTGGTTATATCTCTTGGCACAAACTCTCGTCTCGCAGGACGTGAGTTTTTTTAAATTTTTAAATTATAATTTAAAAACGGAATAAGAATTTTAAAATCTTTAACAACATCACATTAAAGTTAGATAAATTCTGAAAGATAACAAACATATATGTAGGTTTTAAAATAAGCCGATTTAAAGCGTGACAAAAAATGTGACATTAAATTCACAAATTGCACAAAATCATTGCACTTTTAGGCTTAGGTTAAGATAAATAAAATGTAGAGTATATATATATATATATATATATATATATATTATCAAGTCAATGAAACTTCTCGGCTATTGATCTGTTCAGTTAAGTAGCAGAGGGGGTTTTTAATCAGTTTTAGCAGCTTTGGTGTTAATGAAATTAACAACAGTTGCAATAGAGGGGCAACAATGAGATGACCCCCAAAACAGGAATGGTTTAACAGGTGGAGGCCACTGACATTTTTCCCTCCTCATCTGTTTTTTCACTAGTTTTGCATTTGGCTACAGTCAGTGTCACTGCTGGTTACATGAGGTGATGCCTGGACCCTACAGAGGTTGCACAGGTAGTCCAACTTCTCCAGGATGGCACATCAATATGTGCCATTGCCAGAAGGTTTGTGTGTCTCCCAGCACAGTTTCAAGGGCATGGAGGAGATTCCAGGAGACAGGCAGTTACACTAGAAGAGCTGGACAGGGCCGTTGAAGGTCCTTAACCCATCAGCAGGACCAACCAGTATCTGCTCCTGTGGGCAAGGAGGAAACAGGATGATCACGGCCAAAGCCCTACAAAATGATCTCCAGCAGGCCACTGGTGTGAATGTCTCTGACCAAACAATCAGAAACAGACTTCATCAGGGTGGAATGAAGGGCCCGACGTTTTCTAGTTGGCCCTGTCCTCACTGCCCAGCACCGTGGAGCTCAATTGGCATTTGCCATAGAATACTAGAATTGGCAAGTCTACCACTGGTGCCCTGTGCTTTTCACAGATGAGAGCAGGTTCACCCTGAGCACGTGAAAGGGTCTGGAGAAGCCATGGAAAACATTATGCTGCCTGTAACATCATTCAGCATGACCGGTTTGGTGGTGGGTCAGTGATGGTCTGGGGAGGCATATCCATGGAGAGAGACATGGACTTCTACAGGCTAGACAATGGCACCTTGACTGCCATTAGGTATCAGGATGAAATCCTTTGGCCCATTGTTGGACTCTATGCTCGTACAGTGGGTCCTGGGTTCCTCCTGAGGCACGACAATGCCCAAACTCATGTGGCGAGAGTATGCAGGCAGTTCTTGGAGGATGAAGGAATTAATACCATTGACTGGCCCCCACGCTCACTCACCTGACCTCAATCCAATAGAACACCTCTGGGTGGGACATTATGTTTCAGTCCATCCAATACCGCCAGGTTGCACCGCAGACTGCCCAGGAGCTCAGTAATGCCCTGATCCAGATCTGGGAGGAGATCCCCCAGAACACCATTCGTCGTCTCATTAGGAGCATATCCCCCACCAACCCCCCTCCCCCACCCCCGATGTTGTCAGGCATGCATACAAGCATGTGGGGTCCATACAAACCGAGTACGATTTGGAATTGCTGCAATAAAATTTCATCAAAATGGATGAGCCTGCCGCATCATTTTTTCCCTTTGATTTTCAGGGTGTCTTTGAATTCAGCCCTCTGCAGGTTGATAATTTTCATTTCCATCAAACAATGTGGCATCCTTTCATACCTAACACATTACCCAGTCCATATCAATAGAGATATCCAGCATGATTTTTTTCCCATTGAGATCTGATGTGTTTTCAAAGTGTTCCTTTAAATTTATTGAGCAGTCTATATAAATATGAATTTTACCATAAGATGTTTCTTTTTTTACATTCTGCATGCGGACCTCCGTAAACTTGTGACTGAGTTTCTTAAGCAGAAGTTTGAAATGAAAATGAGTTCAGTCAAGTTGACGAATTGCACCATGGTAAGACAATTTAATATTCTGATACAATTTATAAAATGTTGAACCTCCATAACTCCAAACTAGATAATTTAATATGTGATGTGTTTGCAATTAATACTTGGGAATTATAATATGGTCATCTGGAGGCAACTTGCTCTTGACGGTTTGTTTGTGTGTTTTAATGTTTTAAAGTAAATCTGTTTTAAGGAAACACAATGTATTGATTGAACTAAATATCTAGCATATATAACCATAATTAGTTGTGGTTACCAGCCCCCCAAGTTCTAGAAGAATTAGGTAATTTTGAGATGCTACATGCCCATGGGTGCTCTTTTTTAAATTATGAGACATATGAAAGGGCTTCAAGATGTCTCTGGATCAGCAGAGGAGGCCAGTGGGGAGAGCTAAGTACCATCTGAGCTGAAGCCATGGCTTGATCAACCAACACTGGATTGGCTAGGCAAGGGTGTCTGATGTTGAAAGATCCAAAACATCTGATGGCCTCACTGATGTGCTTAGGAGAGTCAAGAGATGTTTCTACATATCACTTGGCTGGTAAACCAGCAGCTACCAGAAACAGACCGGTTGACAACCAAGAATAGGCTGGTGATGACTGGAGATGCAGTGGACAACACATCAAAGACAGCAAGTGGGGAAGTGAGCACTCCACTAGGACATATCAAAGGCAAATGACCAATGGCAATGGACAATCAATTAGGAGGATGGTATGTAAATGAGGAGAGATCTATGAGAGTAATAAACTCACCAGACCCAGAAAAAGTGCTTGGAAGGAGGGGTAGTGTCGCAATGCACAGGTACCTAACCTTGTGAGATGCAGGAGGAACTATGTCTGGAACAACCCCAGAGCCTCCATGCACATTTGCGTTGAAGGTCCAAGTCAGGTGGCTGCAGGCCTTTGAGATGTCAGTCTGGAAACAGTTCAACATGGATATGGACAGAATGCTAGAAAGAACAGTGAAGGAAGATGTGGACCAACGATTATAGACAATGACAGCATTCATTGTTAGCTGTGCGGCGGAGAGATTTGGCATAGGTGATAATTAGACAATCAGGACTCTATATGTGATGAACCAGATAGTAGGAAAGATCCACAAAATGAGGCAGGAGCTAAGGTCCCTTAAGAAGCAGTTCAGCGAGGCCAGCATGGAAAAACGCCACCCATTGTTTGAGCTAGGGAACATCTTGAGGAGAAAGCTAATTTCCTTCTATAGAGCTATGTGGCAAAGGGGAAGGCAGAAGGAAAGAGTCGGGAAGCCATAGCCAACCCCTTTGGCTTTACCAAACAACTGCTTAGACAATTTCATATGTATAAACTCTATTTATTAATCTTATTAGATATTTGTAGGTCTGATAAATCTGTGTGTAGTGATATTTTTTTCTCTGAGTCGTCTGATCATTCCCTTTATCGCTGATTTACTGTATTTAAAAATCAAAAGTCAATGGCTCAATGGCTACTATGTAAAGCGATGGTGATAGAGGGCACCCTTGTTGAATACCACATTTTAGTTTGAAATAGTTTGAATTCATATTGTTATTACAAACTGGCTTCTGGACAAGTATTAAGTAGTTTTATCCATGTGGATATATTTAAGCCAAATGTGAGTTTGTTCAATGTGGTGAATACAGCCCCATTTAACTCTGTCAAAGGCTTTTTCTCTGTTTAAAGATAATACCATCTATGCTGTGTTAGATTTTGAGGGAGAGTGCCGTCATTCATTAATGTATTAGCAGAATTTCAATAGAAACCTATTTGATTGAGTGTTCTTTTCCCAGTGAACTCTCCAGCACATCATACCAGACAAGACATCCATCAATTCATTCTATTGAAACAGTTTAAATATCTAAGGTAAAACATCATGAGTAAATATAAAGTAAATATAAAGAACTTTTTAGCACAATTTTCATAAAAGCATGGAAAAAATTCAAAGAAGATATTAACAGTTAGCCTACCCTCCATTTCACTTTATCAAGGGGAATCAATACTGTCAATTTCTGTTCTTCCTAAGCTTCTATTTCTATTTTATTGGCATCCGTATATACACCAACAAATCTTTCTTTAAGAAACTCCATAATAACCTCATTTATCTGGAATTTGAGCTGTCCGTGCATTAAATGGTGACTCTACAAACACATTCATCAGAAGGTGGCATGGAAGTACCTAACTTAAGTTTTACTAATGGACGGCAAATATATACACTGTAGACCTGGAAATCAGCACAAGTTAATGAATTTACACCAGGCTGGTCAGAAATGTAAATTAAATTTTTGCTGTACTTCTTTATATGCCCTGAATTGTGTCCCAGTAAATAGTGACATTTGTCAATGTACCAGTTGTCCATCAATCACTCAGAATATGAATCCAATGTAGAACACAAACAAAGCATAGACGTTTTATCTGTTGCTCTCCCACATGAGAATCAGCTTTTTCAACCTTCTCAACCCACTTCAGTATTTAATCTTTGGAAATGTTTAGGATTAAGAACCAGAACCTTCAAAACCACCTTTTCAAATGTTCTATCCATTTTATTCTAAAGGAACAGGCTATTGGACCTCTTCTAATAGCAAATTGTCTGTAGAATGATAACCATACTTTTATTATGTTTATAACGTAACTTATTTAAGTTTTTTTGTTTGAGAAGATTAATATTTCAAGTAAACCTTAATAATTTTAAAACAAATTAAACTGTGTCTATGGATGTATGAAATTTCTGCCCTACCATCATAATATGACAGGTCCGGTAGATTAAACCGTTAGGTGTTTGCCAGGCTCAGCCAAAAGGTGGTCCCATAAAAATGATGTTTCAGCAGTCATTCAACATTCAAGCCTTCTTAATTAATCTTTCCTTTGTCCAATAGGTGAAAACACTGGAATCTTTAAAAATAAATATTTATTTAAGCAGAAATCAAAATTATCTGGAGAATTAGAAAAAACAACCACCTTGCAGGGTAGTCATTTATTAATTACATATGATGAAATATTAATTAAAACAATAAGCATCTACACTTTAAATATTAAGCCTAACACTTTAATCTGTATGCATCCACATTTTAAATGTATTTATAGATCAATCACATATCTCTTGCATTTATCTCTTTTTTTGAAACATTTTTATGATCACAAAGCTGAACTTTGTTTTTTGTTGTACATGACTCCTTTATAAATGTTATGTTTATCTAGAATAAAAATTCTGTGCCCTGTCCGGGACTATCCTCTGCCTTGTGCTCAGTACAGCAGGGATAGGCTCTGCAACTGCCCCTCATCCCCACCCCAGTGACCTTGAATTGGATTTGAAAATGAGTATAATTATGTTGACAATGAAAATAATAAAGGAATACAGGTTAACTTACTCATCCTTTCATCTTTATTCATACCTGCAACTTCATTTCAGGGGTGCTTACAGGGCAGAGCACAAATACATTATAAAATTATTATAAAAGTAAACAATCATTGTAATATTTTGCCATCAGAATTTCTTATTGATTAAAGGTAAATTAGGGTTATGCAAAAGAACAGCAGTCTTTTTAGAATATTAGAACGATTTAGACAAGACCAGGCCATTCAGCCCAACAAAGCTCGCCAGTCCTATCCACTTAATTCTTCTAAAAAACACCCAGTCTAGCTCTGAAAGTCTACCACGCTACTTGGTAGCTAATTCCAAGTGTCATGGTTCCCTGTGTAAAAAAACAACTTCATAATGTTTGTGCAAAAATTACCCATAACAAGTTTCCAACTGTGTCTGTGTGATAAACTAATTTTAAAATAACAGTCTTGATTCACTGAACAAATTTTCTTCGTAATTTTAAATACTTTAATCATGTCTCCTCTTCATCTTCTTTTGCTTAAACTGTATAGGCTCAGCTCTTTTAATCTTTCCTCATAATTCAACCCCCGTAGCCCTGGAATCAGCCTAGTCGCTCTTCTCTGGACCTTTTCTAGCGCTGCTATGTCCTTTTTGTAGACTTTAGACCAAAACCGCACACAGTACTCCAGATGAGGCCTCACCAGTGCATTATAAAGCTTAAGCAGAACAACCTTGGACTTGTACTCCACACATCAGGGCGCTATACAACCTGACATTCTGTTAGCCTTCTTAATGACTTCTAACTGGATGATAACGTGCATACAAGACTATAAGATCACCCCCCACCATACCCAGAAGTGCATGGGTTAGGGCTGATTTCACCCTACAGTATTTTTAGTTGAGCATTGAGAAACATGTGTACCAAGTTTCATGAAAATGGCTCCAGCCGTTCGGAAGTGATGCTGGAACATACATACATACATACATACATACATAAACACATTGACTTTTATATATATAGATTATTATTATTATTATTGTTTTTGTTGTTATTTTACCATTTTATAGGAAAATAAGTTTATGAAGGATTTCCATATTGAATCTCATTGTACCATGCAATAACAATAAAGGAATTCAATTCAGTAGAGGAGAGAGCGTATTTACAGACGATGACAACTGGCTTCTAAGTCGATTTAGATTTCCAAGCGATATCTTCTTGAAGCTCTTGATATCATTTTTCAGATGAAATGCTGTAAAGTATATCTATTACATTATACAGATATATTTTTAACTTCATTTACATAATGTATAGTGTTATTAAACATGTGGACACGGTGGACAGTAGTAGCGATGAACTGACGCCCCGTTCACGGATTGTTCCTGCCTCGCGCTTTCTGCTTGCTGGGACTGGCGTGACCCTGGATGGATAGATGGATGGTATAATTAAACATGTACTGCGAATATATTTCAATGTTCTTTAAAGGTTTTGAAGAAATCAGCATTCTAAGCTTACAGATGGCTTGACATTTATTAAAAGGCTGATTGTGTGGTGATTGGTTACTTGAAGAAAGAAAAGGAATGACACGAATTGGGGGTTAGTATGTTTGAAAGAGAGAGCATTGCTGCAATAAATTATTGCATCGAGTGTTGCATAGCACAGCAAGCATGTTGCAGGAGGCAGGAACAATATCTAGACAGGGAGCTAGCTTCTCACTACCAATGCGCCACTGTGGCCCCTGGTTTATTACATGCTTTAATCAATTTCATCATGAAAATGATATCAAGTATACATCTTAGTATTTAAATTGTTCAGAAAGCTGTAATATCATGAATGTAATGTATTCTGTGTCCTGTCAGCATAAGAGAACATAGAAGAACACACAGAGTATGAAGCATTTAAATTTAATTTAGCTACGATGGGATTTGAGAAATTAGAAAATTAAAAGATTTTATGATTAAGTTTATGTCGTTCTGCTTTAATGGCAAAATAAACTGCGTGATTAAAGTGTAAATTTTGAGATTAAAGTTTCAAGCTTTTTTTTCCACTTCGTCCCTATTTTTTTTCTTTTCATTGCACCCTAATATATATATATATATATATATATATATATATATATATATATATATATATATATATATATATATATAGCAACAGACTTTCAATCAATGTCCATGTATTGTTTATACAACTGCTTAAACCAGAAAATACTATGTTTTTCCTTGCCTCCACTTGGCATTCGCTGATATTTTTCCTTTTTCCCGTGCTTTTGCCATTGTCTTTCCACAGAACGCTGAATTTAAGGGAATATTTATATTGATTTGCATATTCAAAGAGGCATAATTCTGGAAGGAGTCTGGGAGGGGCGGCAGGCGCGTGCATGAGCGTTACAGACCGGGATTTATGTAGCGGAAATGCGTGGAAGTTGGTTTACGCAACGGTTTTCTGCATCTGATTTTTTTTGTGTCCACGCACGTTTTGAATTTTGTCTGTACGCCATGTTTTAGTACAAATTCTATGCATGGTTTTATGCATGATGCCACTGGTTAGCACTGGTATTGCACACACCCACAGTCTTATGTTTAAGTCATGCAGCGTAGTCTGCATTTTCTTTCTTTGCTGTTATGGTTTGTCCTTTTTCATCTCAAAGTCTTTCAGTTCTAAACTTCAGGCGTTTCCATTTCAATTTAGGCAGTTCATAGCCAATAGAATGCAGTGTGTAGTTGCAAGGCACTCAGTTTATTGAACGTTTTAATCTACAGTATATTGTTGTATTTTTCAGATGATGAAGATGTCGGAGGGTACAATAATGATCTGATGCCAAATGAGAGAGACCAGGCACTGGCGTCCCATGTTATTACTTTTTTATAACTCAAAGAGTGCATGAACTTGGATGTCCTGCTTATCATTAACAAAAAGGAACATGCATTATTAGGGAAGAAAAAGGTCTACACACACACAGAGGAAAATTCTGGTGTGGCCCACAAGTTTTTTGACAAAAAGCCCTGGTCAACATAGCCTGTGATGGAACTGCATCTCATACAAGACTGGATCCTGTCTTTTGCACTATGTTGTGGAATAGGTTCTGTTTCAGCTTAACCCTAAAATTAACATCAGCATGCCTTTGAAACTGTGTAGATGCACAATTTGTGTGTGAAATCATCAATTGAGACAAGAAATGTCCATGATTATCAGATAATAAACATAAAAAAATAGTCTTATGTACAGAAACAATGTATTGGTGTGAAGGTGACGCAGAGGGTGAAGTCTGGTGATACAGGGGTGCAGTGTAACAGCTTCTTCTTTTGGTTGCTCCCGTTAGAGGTTGCCACACCGGATCATCTTTATCCATATCTTCCTGTAATCTACATCTTACTCTGTGACACCCAGCACCTGCATGTCCTCTCTCACCACATCCATAAGCCTCCTCTTAGGCCTTCCTCTTTTCTTCTTACCTGGCAGCTCTATCCTTAACATCCTTCTCCCAATGTACCCAGCATCTCTCCTCTGCACATGTCCAAACCAACGCAATCTCGCCTCTCTAACTTTGTCTCCCAACCGTCCAACTTGAGCTGACCCTCTAATGTCCTCATTTTTAATTCTGTCCATCCTTGTCACACCCAATGAAAATCTTAGTATCTTTAACTCTGCCACCTCCAGCTCTGTCTACTGCTTTCTGGTCAGTGCCACCTTCTTCAACCCATCTAACATAGCTGGTCTCACTACCGTCCTGTAGGCTCTTGCTGATACCCGTCTGTCACAAACTACTCCTGACACTCTTCTCCACCCATTCCACCCTGCACTCTTTTTCACCTCTCTTCCACAGTCCCCACTACTCTGTACTGTTGATCCCAAGTATTTAAACTCATTCACCTTCACCAACTCTACTCCTTGCATCCTCATCATTCCACTGACCTCCCTCACATTCACACACAAGTATTCTGTGTTGTTCCTACAGACCTTCATTCCTCTCCTCTCCATAGCTTATCTCCACCTCTCCAGGGTCTCCTCAACCTGCTCTCTACATCATAGTCCATGGGGACTCCTGTCTAATCTCGTCTGTCAACCTGTCCATCACCATTGCAAATAAGAAAGGGATCATGCTGAATGCATCAGTCACTCCTACCGCAGACTTTACCAAGTCACACTTCCCTCGTACATCTCCTGTACAACTCTTATGTATTTCTCTGCCACTCTCGACTTCTTCATACAATACCACAGCTCCTCACGAGGCACCCTGTCATATGCTTTCTCCAGGTCCACAAAGATGCAATGTAACTCCTTCTGGCCTTCTCTATACTTCTCCATCAACATCCTCAGAGCAAACATTGCATCTATGGTGCTCTTTCTTGGCATGAGACCATATTGCTATTCACTAATCATCAGCTCCCTTCTTAACTGAGCTTCCACTACTTTTTCCCATAATTTCATACTGTGGCTCATCAGTTTTATTGCAGTCCTGCACATCCCCCTTATTTTTAAATATCGGCACCAGTACACTTCTTCTTCACTCCTCAGGCATCCTCTCACTTTCCAAGATTCCTTTAAACAATCTGGTTAAAACCTCCACTGCCATCTCTCCTAAACACCTCCATGTTTCCACAGGTATGTCATCTGGACCAAAAGCATTTCTATTTTTCATCCTCTTCATAGCTGTCCTTACTTCCTCCTTGCTAATCTGTTGCACTTCCTGATTCACTACCTCCACATCATACAACCTTCTCACTCTCATTCTCTTTATTCATCAGCCTCTCAAAGTGCTCTTTCCATCTGCTCAACACACTCTTCTCGCTTGTGAGAATGTTTCCGTCTTTATCCTTTATCACCCTAATCTGCTGCACATCTTTCCCAGCTCGGTCCCTCTTTCTAGCCAATCGGTACAGGTACTTTTCTCCCTCCTTAGTGTCCAACCTCTCATACAACTCATCACACTTTTCTTTAGCCTTCGCCACCTCTCTCTTCACCTTGTGCCTTATGTCCTTGTACTGCTGTCTACTTTCTCTCTGACTATTCCACTTCTTCTTTGCCATCCTCTTCATCGGTATACTCTCCTGTCCTTCCCCATTCAACCGCCAGGTTTCCTTTTCCTCCTTCCTCTGTCCAGATGTCACACCAAGCACCCTTCTTGCTGTCACCTTTACTACATCTGCTGTAGTTTCCCAGCTGTCTGGTAAGTCTTCACTGCCCCCCAGTGCCTGTCTCACCTCCTCCCTCAACTCAGCCTTGAAGTCTTCATATTTCAACTTCCATCATTTGATCCTTGGCTCTGCCCTCACTCTCTTGCTCTTCTTGATCTCCAATGTCATCCTACAGACCACCATTGTATGCTGCTCAACTACACTTTCCCTTGCCACCACTTTGCTGTCTTCAATCTCCTTCAAATTGACTCTTCTGCATAGGATGTAATCTACCTCTGTGCATCTTCCTCCACTCTTGTATGTCACCCTATGTTCCCCCCTCTTCTTAATATACATTTTCACTACAGCCATGTCCATCCTTTTGGCAATATCCACTATCATCTTCATTCCTCTCCTTGACACCATACCTTCCCATCACCTTCTCATCTCCTCTGTTCCCTTCACCAACATGTCCTTTGAAATCCACTCCAATCACCCACAAGGGTGCAGTGTAACAATAGTGTAAAATATGGAAAGGCATTTCAAAATGCACAACCCATTTAACTACTGTATGTCTAAGAACAGATAAGCAGTAGGTACCTCATGTAAGTCAAAAATATGAAACTACTGTACACAAGTGGCCAAATCTTGCCTTGCTGGATGATAAATGGTTCTCATCGATCCACACAGAGATAGAAGCTTTAGTTTCTAAACTTGTGGTGTCATTTGCATTTGTGATCACTACAGGCCAATACTGATGATTCTAGAATTTATGGAGGACTTTCCTGGTATACTTTAGGTCATCTGATTTAAGTGAATGAAACTCTGAATGCCCAGGAAAATAGGAACAATGGGGCTGACCAAATAAAATCACTCATGGCCATCACTTAGTCATCCAGCAAGATGATGACCTCATTAGACAAGAGAATTTGCTCTTGTGCTTATATTTACTGTATATTTTAATTGTGCTGTGGTTTACCTAGCCACCAAATCTGAAACCATTGACTTTAACATCAGAAGTTAGTTATCTGCAGCAATTTCACAGGTTATATTAGTAAAAATATTTCCCTTTGATGTTTCTTATGAAACATAGGTCGCCAAATCAGGAAAAGAAAGTAAAGTCAAGCTCTGATCAATTTAATAGCCAGGATGTGTTGATCACAAACACTGGTCCTTTTCATTTTTGAAGCTCTCTTCTAAGCGTGTAAAATGGTTAGAATAACGTCTAATAAAAGATATGCAGTCAATCTGTCCTGATCTACAAAAAGAGATAACAGCCAAAGAATGTTTTTCTCACTGGCGACTCGGTCTACTCATGAGTCTCAGGCTCACTTCTATCTCGGTTTCTTTTTCTGCCGTGTTCTGCTGATTTTGTCAGCTTCCCTCTTGGCACCTGTGTGTGAGGCCATGCTGTTGCTTTCTGAATTAGAGAGGTTTTTGTTCAAGTGTTTATCACTGTGTGTCAGGATTCCAAGGCTGGTGACAGTAATAGACTCCTGCATCCTCAGTTTGGATATTACTGATGGTCAAAGTGTAGTCAGTCCCTGATCCACTCCCAGTGAAACGTGCTGGGATTCCGGAGGCAAGGTTGTTTGCTTTATAGATCAGACGTTTAGGCCTTTCACCAGGTCTCTGCAGGTACCAATTCAGGTAGTTGCTGCTTATAGAGCTTTGGGCTTTGCACTTGATGGAGACACCTTGTCCTGCTAGAACAGTCTGAACCTCTGGAGTCTGAGTTAGAATATTCTGTCCACTAGAATCTGAAAAGAAATTGTTCATTGATTACTGAAGTGTCTTTAAAAATATTTCATGGAAAAAAACACACTGTTACACCGAAGCAGTTTGTAAGGTTAGAGTGTTATTCTTACTGTGAGCAAACACCAGCGCAATGCACATCAGCAGAAAGTGGAAGGCCATTCTGTAAGTGAATCACTAGAGACTGAAGTCAACTGTCATTTAAAACCAGCAGAGAGAGCAGTGAAGCGGGTCGGCTATGCAAATGAGTGTCCTAGATGCAAATTTATCTCAGTCACAAAATAAAAATTGTGAACATAGCCCTTCATTGGTTCAAAATAAGTTCAAAATGTGTACACAGGAAAAGCCATTGAGGGTTTTGAAGGGAGTGCAGGATAGACAGACACACTTTTAAGAATGTGCTTTTCACCTTCACCCCAAACACTCTAATAAAAAGTAAAATAAAACAAAATCAGTTGCCAGTAATGGTCTGGCACCCTGTGCAGGACTGAATTCTGACTGTCAGAGAGAAAAAATTATAAAAGAAGAAGTTTACCACTTTATATAATGAACTTAAATGACATATAAAGATGACACCACACTAACAAGTCATGGGCATTTGTAAGGGTGATAAAATAAATTTTAAAAAGACAACATTGTAACAGTGGTAGCACAATAGTAATATGCAAAAGATTCTTAAACCAACCTTATCAATTTCTGGGTTGTGAGCAGGATGCTTTGTTAAGATTCTATATGCTATTTTATTGTAATAACAATCACTAAAGGAAATTATTTGTAACCTAACATGGTGCTCCATGGTGCTTTTATATTGGATCAGGTGCCCTATCATTGGAGAGGCATAGCAACAAAAGAGATAGACAATGAACCCTCATGTTCATGATTTATATGGACGCCGAGTGTCCAAATGCTTCACAGTTCTGGATATTGTACAGTATTACTTGTTCAAGACAACAAGGCATTCCTTCAAGTGTCTTATAATGAAAAATGTACTGTGTAATAGTAAGCCCTAATTAATTTAAAAAATGAACGATCTAATGTTTATGAGGCATTCATCTTTACTATTCTCTTTACAATTGTTGTTTTCAGTCCTGTAACTGGATGGATCCTAAATGACTTCCTTTCAAATAAGAGTAACTAAAATGTTATTGATATTATTATTATTGAAGGATTAAAGTAACATACTGGTAATGTTTTTTTAAATATTTTCCGTCTTTAATTTTAGGAAAAAAAATAAAATATCCAAGCTGACATAAATACCATTTAATTTAAAATGCTTCAGTGTAATAGCGCTATATCAAGGCCTGTAAAATGCAAATATAAATTGTAAATTTCAGAAAAACAGTATTCAGCAATGCTATGCTGTTATTTCAAACCATTAATTTTATGCTATCGCTATGGTTAATATTCATGCGTCACAACTCCAGAGACCTGAGTGCAATCTTAAACCTGCCTGTGTGGAGCCTTTACATTCCCTCAAAGTTTGTGTTGTGATTTCTAAGTACTGTACTCGGATTTCCTCTCATTTTCTAAAAATATACCAGGTGGATGGAGTAACTTACATCTGTCCTATAGCCACTAGCATTTGCTTGTTTTACCCGTTAAGGACTGTGAAACTCTGGGAATTTATCCCTGCCCACTTGCTGTATTTCATGTTTCTCATATATGGTATACAAACAAAAGAACAACCAGGTCATTTATCAAACTTTTTTGTTAACATTACATACTACAGGCTCACATACTGTATACCCAAACTCCATTTCAACAAAAATGTTTTCTTTACTAAAGTACAAACATTTCCAACATTATAATTTGAGCACAAACACTTCCAAAATAATAGACATTTTTCAAAATATAGGCAGGTCAGGCAAACAGCCTGGAATTACAAATTGTAAGTAACAAAGTCTAGAGCATAGATGTCAAACTCCAGGCCTGGAGGGCCGCAGTAGCTGCAGGTTCTCATTGTTACCCTTTTCCTAATCAGTGGCCAGTTTTCACTGCTATTTAACTCCTTTTCCATTTATTTTAATAGCCCTGTTTTTAAGGATTCAGTCCTCTAAATTAATTCTTTTCATAATTAAATGGTAGCCAAACAGAAATGAGACATGAAATGAGCTGACAGATGACCAGCTAAACTGGGACTTCAAACTCCAATCAATTTCACTCCAACCAGTTTCTTAATGAGAATACCAGTTCTTGCTATTAATTAAACCAGTTATGTAATTCCACAGCCTGTTGCTGCTCTCTTTCTGCCACAGCAGACATTTACAAAACTGTTGATTTTTCTCTTTTTCCTATGAACAACATCAAAATGTTTTGGTGACCTGAGAGTTCAACTTTACTGAGACCTTCACTCTTCTTTATTTCCACGTATTGTGTGATGGGCACAGGTTGGCTGGTCGTGTGGCAGCTTGTTTTGTGTCTCATTATTGTTTGGCTGCTAATTAAGGAAAAAGAAACAAAGGGGCCTGAGTCAAGTTAGTTAAAATTAAGGCAAGGGTTAGAATGAAAACCTGCAGCTACTGCGGCCCTCCAGGACTGGAGTTCGACACCCCTGGTCTAGAGGGTCAATATAGTCAAAGTATCAAGGATGTAAGCTTCTCTCAATGAACATTCACACTGTTGTTCATCAGGCTGACACGTTTCAAGACTCTTCACCTTCATCAGTGCCAGCAAAACTGGAAACTAAAGAGAAATAAATTTCACATCTCATTAAGACATTACACAAGCCATATACAATAAATACATTCTCTGAAAGGGATATTCACATTAAAACCTGACCAAAATGTACAAGATTTTGGAACACTTCTCAACAAAGCATCTTATTGAGATAAATACAATATATTCAGATGGCAGTCAGTCAACCATCAGCTTCATCTTCAGATTAATGTTTATACTACCTCACTACTATGCAGAACAGAACAGGATTTGATGTGAAATGAGTCTCATTTGTGGATTAAAGCAGAAGAGAGTGCTGAAGAGGTGCAATGGAGCAGTCACGCATTGAGTTTTTTTGTGCTGCTTAGTTAAAAATGTATAAACCTTGCCACAACACTGACGCGGCCCCTGGTGGAGTCTGTGAGGCTCTGTCTATGCAAAGTGGCTGCCAACTTCCTTTAGTACATTAGAGTTCATATACTGTTTATGCCTTGACATCATCGACACACTAATTTATTTTCTATGAGGTTATTTTTACTTTAATTAATTTTCAGTTATTCTAACATAGCACTCCTTATACATTGTCAAATGCGTGTACATAGGGTGACAGCAGAAGGGCTCCAGTGACTATAATTCTACTGCCGCTCCAGGGGTTGGCACTCTTTCCTCCCTCTGCCGACCAGATGATTGAAGGCTATAACACCTCTGACGTCACTTCCGGTGTCTGTCCACCTGAACCCTCCCTTTTCCTGCTGGAATTACTCAAAATCGGAAGCTCCGCCATTTTCGTTAGTTCTGTTTTAAACTCTCTTCTTGAAAAGATGTTTCCAAAACATACTGCGTGCTTTTGTTTTGGTGTAAACCTTCAATTATGTGGTGTCACCAGGCTGCTACCCCAACTGTTTATCGTTGTTTTGTCCTACACTTACAAGTTCTGAAGCATTTTATACAATTACAAATGTTTTATGGTTAAAAGCAAAGCAGCAGAACAGACTGGGAGGACAACATAAACCTACTTTAGAAAAAGATCAGAGCAGGTGTAAGTCCTGTAAATGACAGCAAAGAAAGTTATGGCAATGGTAATAACTGCGGTGTAGTTCACTCCTGGAACGAATGCCATCTGTTACATTTCCTATCGCGCTTATTGAAGCATTTCACTAAAGACATAAACCTAGAAAAGATGTGTGTGTGTGATTATTCATCCAAAATGGTGCTGCTGCAGCTAAGAATTGGGCTTATTCTTGTGAAATAGGATCATTAGGTTTGAAATGGCAGCCCTGGTGTAAGTGAAATCTAGATATTAGTGAGCAGATTCTTCAGCATTTTCAATCAAAAAACATTGATATTAGTGTTCAATTAAACTTGGCCTCGCTCTGCTCCTGCTTCTTCTTTAGTCGCTCTCTTTAGTAGCTTCTTTAAGATCTCTGAGACAGACTTGGACTGTTTTTGGGCTACATTCTGCTACTTACTCCCTGCAGTCCAGGCCTACTCCTTTGTGTTGCAGCAATCTATCTGTCTATCAATGCTATTATTGATGTATCTTTGTCATCTATCCGAGCTTCTACTGCTTTTAAGCATGTTTTTATAAAACCAATGTTAACCCTTTAAACTTAGCCAACATTATTAACAATAAAGTTATATTTTTTTTAAACTGCTTAAAGCTATTCATTTCCTCATTGTTATAATTAAAGTACATTCCTCAATACCACGCTGCAATGTTTTTCTCCTTCTCACAGAGGTGGTCGCATTTCTGCCCTGAGCCAATTCCTTCCCCACACCATATATATTTTCTGATGATTCCTAGGCCATGGATCTTCAATAATGGCTATGTATGCTATGGATATTTATCTGAAAACAGTAAAGTGGAGAAAAAGAATCCTGTTTTTTGTATAGCATCAAAACAGCAAAAATAGAAATATCACTTGTAGATATTCCATAACGTTTTTTGCTTTGTGTACAGTACCTGACACATTCACTGACACTTTAATAGTGCTTAAAAGTTTATTCCAACACCTATGGCTATAAGAAAAACATTCAAATTCTCATTTTGGTAAAAATGTTTGTTGAATTGTACAGCTTATTCTGGTGTGACAGCATAATTAATTCCCCTGGTGTAAAAATTCTGAAAGAGAAATGTCTGACTTTTTTTTTGAACACAAATCCTGAATGAAGGATAAAGACGTTGTAGCTAGCTGAATCAAAGTAGCAGAAAATTGACAAAAATGAGGCTGAGTTTAAAGGGTTAAAAAGCACAGATCTTGATTTTAATATCTTATCTAATTACCACCTCAGTCCTAACTTCTCCTTTCATTGTAATGTGCTTGTGAAGACCAGGCTTGTAGCTGCTGTCTCATCTCCACTCATGAAGTCTTTTAATCCGGTGTTTGAGCTACCCGTAGAGCTGAGCCAGCCTTAGTCAGGGTTATGGCAGTCTAATTACTGTGCTTGACCTCTGCTTTGACACAGTTAAGCATCGAATTATATTGTGTCACTTCAGAGATGCTGGAATTTCTAGTACTGCACTAAAATGGTTCACCTCATAGCTTATCACACTGGGAGGAAAAAGTATGTTGCCTTTGGAAATATAAGTCAAAACATCCTCAGGGATGAGCACTTTTTCTTCTTCTTTTCTTGGTTTACATGTTATCCTTATAGGTAAGATTTGACACCGGCACCACATGTCTTTTCATTGATTTGCCAAAGACACACAGATTTGTCTAAAGACCCCTCCTAATGGCCATCTTAGATTATACCAGCAAATGAATGAATGATTGCCAGTGCTGGATAAGGAAAATGTACTAGTGACTAAACAGTTGTAAATCAGAATCAGGAACCATCAGATCTGGTAAATCAGAACCCATTATTTTGGGTATTTCATGCCAGATTAACAAAACTGGTTTCATTTGTACTACTGCAAATGGTCAGGTGATTCTTTTGTCCTCCTTGATTACCAGTTTAGGAGCCAGACGCTATGGTCTTTTTAGATAGATAGATAGATAAATAGAACTTTAAAGCACTTTATACTAGATAGATCTGTCAGGCAGTTTATGGCAGATAGATAGATAGATAGATAGATAGATAGATAGATAGATAGATAGTGTGATAAACGACTCGAGAAACAACTCGAAAGTGTTGGGGAATTGCCCCGTATATTGCTTGACAGCAAAATTGTGGTCCAATGAAATGAAAAAAACATCCAAATATCAGACAATCAGACAAGAACAATGGGTGGCTTTTATATGAAAACAAAATGGCTGCCGGAAATGATGATGAAGGAAGTGACGTCATCAGGGAGGGACAGGAAGTGATGTCATCGTTAGGAGCCGGAAGTGATGTAAATGAGGAAGTGGTAAGTGGTTCGTTCTCCGGAATATTGTTTATATTAGGAATGGGTTTAATTGTCTTCTTTAGGTCTACAAGGTCAGAGAGAGAGGCATTAGTATCATGAAACAACCCCTTATCATGTGTTATTTCGCTCACCTGAGGACTTGTTGACTGCTTCCTAAGCACGCGTGTGTGACAATAGATAGATACTTTATTAATCCCAAGGGGAAATTCACGTAATCCAGCAGCAGCATACTGATACAAAAAAAATATTAAATTAAAGAGTAATAAAAATGCATGTAAAAGCAGACAATAACTTTAAATAATGTTAGCATTTACTTCTCCGGGTGGAATTGAAGAGTCGCATAGTGTGGGGGAGGAACGATCTCCTCAGTCTGTCAGTGGAGCAGGACAGTGACAAAAGTCTGTCAGTGAAGCTACTCCTCTGCCTGGAGATGACACTGCTCAGTGGATGCAGTGGATTCTTCATGATTGACAGGAGTTTGCTTAGTGCCCGTCGCTCTGCCACAGATGTTAAACTGTCCAACTTTACTCCTACAATAGATCCTGTCTTCTTAACAAGTTTGTCCAGGCGTGAGGCGTCTTTCATCTTTATGCTGCCTCCCCAGCACACCACCGCGTAGACGAGGGCACTCGCTACAACCATCTGGTAGAACATCTGCATTATCTTATATGTTGAAGGACGCCAGCCTTCTAAGGAAGTATAGTAGTATATATATATATTTTATCACCTCAGGCATATTTCCAGACTTACTGTAGATTATCTTTGTTGATGAATGCTAGAGGCTGTTTAGCTAGTCACGCTGTTATATAAAAGATCATCCAAAAACTACATTATGTCCAAATTAATACTGAACATGTACTTACCAATACACAAAAGTATTCATGTTGTAATGATGCAAACAATACAAGACGAAGAGTTGGGGTCCAAGGCAGTGGCCTCATTTAATTGCAGGTGCAGAAATAAATCAATGGGAATCGTCAGGACCATCAAGGTCCAAGTTTTTTAATTCTTATTATCATGAATGTACTTTTGATGAACAAATCCCTTCTCCATCAGTCACAGGTTTTGAAATAAATGCCAAATTCTTGTCTGTCTGCTTTTTATATAGATAGTCAATAGGATGGAAGTCACTTCAAATTCAGCAGAACAAATAACATCAGAGTTCTTCCTTGAAATAGTCTTCTGTACTATAAGTAAAGGGAGAACAGGTGTCAACAACTGCTTCAACATCTTCTCCCTTTTCCTGGTTTCTGCTTTAGGAATACCTTAAACACTCTCCCTTGGCATGCATGTCTGACTCCACAAGACCCTGGTACTTTTTTTCTTTACATTTGTTGGCTGTTAAGGAGCAGATCCAATATGGAATTCTGCTACTACTGTTACACTCACATATCTTCAGTACTTACTCACTCTGTTCACTTCTGCTAGATATCTCCAGTCTGTATACTACAATGGTTTCGCTGTCCCACAAACATACCTCTACATGGACTGACCAAGCTTTATGATCTATTGGCCCATGCACATGGAGCAAACTTCCACAGTTTGTTTGAAAATCATCATCATGTGCTGTTTTCAAACAAAGGCTGAACTTCCATCTTTTTTGCTATTTGTGATTCATAAGGGTAATTTAATTTCCCACATTTTAACATATGACGCTTATTTTAGTAGGTTTTATTTCATTTATGTTAATTATAACTGTGTTGAGCACTTACATGACATTGTTTACACCGTGTGATATGTACAGTAAATAAAAAAAGCAAATAAATGTATAAATGTTTCCTAAATTACAGCCTACACTTGACTTTGAGGCTCACTTCTTCTTCTGCACTGCTCTGCTGATTTAGTCAGTTCCCCTTTCTGGACCTATTTGATGCTCTGCTGCAGCTGAATCACTGAACCTCAAAGGATTTTTATTAGAATATTTGCCACTGTGTGCTTGGACTCCAAGGCTGGTGACAGTAATGGAGTTCTGTGAAACTCTGATGGTGAAAGTGAAGTCTATCTCTGAGTGACTTCCTGTAAAATGCATTGCACTGGCAAAACCAGAAGTTTAGGATTTTCACCAAGTCTCTGCAGGTATCAATTCAGGTAGTTGCCAACTATGAATCTTTGGGCTTTGCACTTGATTGAGACTTTTTGTCCTAATGGATCAGTCTGAA
Organism: Polypterus senegalus; assembly: GCF_016835505.1. Lineage (NCBI taxonomy): Eukaryota > Metazoa > Chordata > Cladistia > Polypteriformes > Polypteridae > Polypterus > Polypterus senegalus. The sequence goes on from NC_053157.1 coordinate 218,593,081, forward strand.
TCTTTGGAGTCTGTCCATTGGAAAACACAATATTGATCAGTTACAAAACAGGCTGTAATGTGTCTTAGTGTATTATGAACAGCGCAAAAACACATTGGTACACAAAGACATTTGCAATGTTAGTCATTCTTACGGTGAGCAAACAGCAATACCAAACACATTTACAGGGTCTTGAAGGTCCCAGTGAGTCACCGATGAGTGAAGTCAACAGCCACCTTAAAACAAGCACAATCATTTATTAAGAATTCTGATTATCACATAGGGAAAGCAAGACAGGAATCCAGTGCTTTACACAAAATACACAAGACTCCCTTCAGCCCAAAGACACTAATAAAATAAAAAATGAATCCAATGAACTAGCATTCTGTGCTAATTACTGCCATGCTGGGATAGGCTGTCTCCCAGTGCAAACCTTAACTGGATTAGGTGGGATTGTGTTATGGTGGTAGACCATGTTATTTTAGGTTACATTTCTATAATTCAGATTATGTTATATTGTATTTTATTTTTCTTTCTGTCAAATATGATGGAACAACATATAAAAGTTGAGTGTGTTCTCTCGGGCAAAATCAAATCGCTAAATTCACAATTTCAGTTATTGCCATAAGGTGACAGTGCAAAGTTAAAATGAAAGTTTAAAGTCTAAAAAGAAAATGAAAAATATAAAAAGAAACAGGTACAAATAATTCATCACCCCAGTTTCCATTTATCTTCTAAATGCATCTTACTTTAATAACCTTTAATAACCTTAGCTTGAGTTTATTAGTTAGTTTATTTTTAACTGGGCTTAATTTTTACATTTATCAAGTATGATGTAAGTTTTTTTTTAAATTATTTGATGTTAACTGGTTCCATATCCAACTTTGTTTTCCATCTTGTGCTGACAGTCATCCCCAAGAAAAACCACCACCATCATTCCCATGCTAAAGAAGTCTCTTTCCCCAATGTCTGTCACCCTATAGCACTCACACCTGTCATCAGCTAGTTTGTATTGCAAACATCATCTCCAGTACCATTGCTCTGAGTTCTGGTACCCCCCAGGGCTGGTGGTGGGTGTCATCATCAGTAGACATGAGTCAGCTTACAGAATGGAGATGCAACGATTGGTGGACTAGGGCAAGTGCAACAATTTGTCTCTTAATGTGGACAAGATGAAAGAGATAGTTTCTGACTTCAGGAAGGCTCATGCCATCGACACCCTCCTGAACATTGAGGGTTCTGAGGTAGAACTGGTCAAAAGCGCCAAATTTCTTGATGTCCACCTGACAGATGATCTTACTTGGTCAACACACCAATTCCAATCCCATGAAGGCACAGCTGAGTCTCCACCTAACCCCATTCGCATCATATTCTGCAAAGGCTGCATCAAGAGTTGTCTAACCAGCAACATCTCTACCAGTTTTGAGAACTAAAGTGTCTCTGACCGTAAGGTCCTACAACGGATAGTGCACAATGCAGAAAATATCTTTGGGTCCTCTCTGCTCCCCATTGACTACATCTTTGCAAAGTGTTGAATCCAGAAATCTTATAGCATTGTGAAGGACCACTACAACCCCTCCTATGGTCTCTTTGTCCTACTTCCATCTGGCAGAAGGTACTGTAGCATTCAAACCAGTTCTCCCAGGTACTAAACCGCTTCTACCACTTGGCTGTCCAGACTATGAACTCTGTGCTTCCCCCTGTCCTCAGATGTGTCCCTAGTAGTAAATTTAAATGTAGTACATTTGTTACACTTGTCACTACTGTTTTTATTATTAGTTTTATTGTTATTATACTTTCTATTTCAAATTATTACTGTCTATTTATTTATCTATTACTTATTTAATGATTCATTTATTGTGGTATAGTGTAGTTCTTTACTCATCTTCCACTTGTCCTGTGTTTATATATATATACTGTATATATATATATATATATTGTGGCACGCGGCTGGGGGTTGTACCCAGCCAGGATGCCCAGAAAGACCGGAGGAGGGCTTGTGCCTTCTCCATACCATGAAGGGGTGACCGCCCTGGTTGCTTTGGGGACCACGGGTAGAGAGCTTTGAAGCTCAACCCTATAGGGGCCCGTGGTCACTGCCAGGGGGCACTCCGATGCCTTTGGAGCCCTGGACCTCAGCACTTCTGCCACACCCGGACGTACTGGGGGGAAAGAGGAGCAGGGACACCCGGAATGTGCTTCTGGGGATACAGACGGCACTGCCGGCACTTCCGCCACATGGGGGCGTGGCTGTGGAAGATTGCCAGGAAGCACCAGGAGCACATCCGGAGAATTATAAAAGGGGCCGCCTCCTTTCATTCAGTGCTGGAGTCGGGTGGAAGAGGACAGAGTTCGGTAGGAGAGGCAAGGAGGCGGCCTGAAGAGTAAGGCATTGTTGAGGGCCTGGACTTTTGAGGGTGACTGGTGCTGTGGCACTGGGTTGTGTGTGTTCACTATTGTAAATAGGTGTAAAATGTGGTGTTGTGGTGCATATAATCATGTCTACCTGTCTGTATCTGGGCTGTTCCCCACTATATATATATATATATATATATATATATATATACACACACACACACAAAATGATAAATGTACATGTAGCAGTCTATTGCAGGTAATCTTTGACATGATTTACCATGCACCCCACCTGCCAGCCTGCTTCCTTTGCTTAGATGTTATTCTTTTTTACTTCAATGTGCTGTTTTCTTCCATTTTTGACTCTACTTCTATTTATTCTATTGTAAACTTTATGTACTCAGTTCATTTTCAACTCTGTCTTCCAATGCTCAAGCTTTTCTCACCAGTTAGAATGTCTCACTACTTGACTTTTTTTTTTTTTTTACAAAGCTCATTGATTCCACTACAATGCTGCCACCTAGTGTCCCAAATCATACACAATCCAAAGTACAGTAACATTCTTGTGAAAGGGCACATAAGTCAATAGATTATATTTATTGTCATATGTACAGAATGCAGTGAAGTTATAACTTGCATGGCCATAGTCATTGCTAGCAGGGTCTTTGCCCTCTGTGCTTAATTAGGCAACAGAGACTCTTCAATTTCCAGCATAGCTTTTTTCTTCAAATTAATAATGACTATATTTCCACTTCTCCTAATAATGTATCTTGCAAATCATAGCAATAAAACTGTTTTACAACATCTGATGAAAATATAGTTTTGGAGACATGCACCCCATGGGTGGCACACTAAAATGCTAAAGGCATTCTTCCTATCACTTTATGAGAGGAAATTTTGTTAGGATTTGCCAATTTTAACTAAAATATAGAGAATCAAATAGTTGGTCGCTTCTTATCTTCATGTTTTATTTCCTTATCTGTTCGTTTTTTCTCTTCAATTCTTGTTGCATACATATTTACCTTTACTTTTACTACATACAGCATTTACTTTTACTTTGTGTATATTTGGAATTGTTAATAGTATCTGTGCCTCTCATAGTTTAATGTTTACTTAGTTTATTGTCTACTCTTATACAGTATAAGGCATCTATAGACTTACTCCAAATGATATTTCATTGTACTGTACAGTGACAATAAACGCATCTTGCTCTCTTGCTTTTGCTCTTAGGCAGTACGATTCGCTCCAGAATATCTTGATAATCTTGAGATTTCATTGTTACCTGATCAGACTCAAAGCACCCCATGTCAGACGCAGCAAAGCAGCACCAAAATATAACTGGGCCTCCTCCATGTTTCACACCAGGCATGGTGCTCTTTTTTATTTTCATCTGCGGACATACAGTAGAGTTGATGTGACTTGCCAAAAAGCTCCAGTTTTGTCTTATATGTCCAAAGGACACATTCTCCCAGAAGCATTTTGCAGAAGCAAATTACAGTCTGGCATTTTTATGTTTTTCTTTCTACAGTGGAGTCCTCCTGAGTCTTCTTCCCTTGAGCCCACTGCCACTCAAAAAGCAAGAGGATGATGTGATCAGACATTGATGGACCTTGACTCTAGGGTTGTTTGTATCTCTTTAGAAGTTAACGTTGGCTTTTTGTCTACCATTGTTACTATCTTTCTGACCATTCAAGGGTTGATTTTACCCTTGCAGATGCATCCAGGGAGGTTGGCTATAGTCCCACGGACCTTAAACTTGTCAATAATATTTGCAACTGTTGTCACAGGAACATCGCAAAAGGAATGAAGGGCCATATCAAACTCTGAAAGTTCAGAAATCTGGAAATCAAGAGATATCAGAACAGACTCAAAACAAAGTGAAGCTTAGACATGCTGTCAAGCAGAAATTTCCACTATATATTGGGATGTGTAACAAAGCAGAACAAATCATCAGACATGACAGACTCATTTATCCAGCCTCTCTGTTGTGGATGCACTGAGTGGACACGTGTTGCCTAACTTGATGCATGACTCTTCTTGACCTATTATGTCATTAGTATTTGTGGACACTGCAGGCAAATGATAATAATGTCAGGATTTGTGGAGGAATTTTCTGGCACAAACAGGGTCATCTTATTAAAATGAAGCAACATCTGATAGTAAAACAAATACAAAATAAATATGAAATATGAATAGTGTTTTTCTAATCAAATACAATCAATCATGGCCATCATTCACTCTTCTTCATCTGGCACTTAATTCCAGCAGAATAATGATGCATTTACACAAGGTGAGGTTCCATAAAGAATGACTCAAAGATCAGATGGGAGAATTTACTTTTACCCTGTGGTCTGCCTAATAAATAAATCCCAGTCCAATTGAGTCAGGAATTAGACATTAGTTATCTGTAGAATTCCCATGGGTCACACAAGTACAAATAATCTGAAAATAGGTCAGCTAAACCAGCAAAGAAAGTGAAGTCAAGGTCAGATCTTTTTAATGGACTGCATGGATTCCAAACACTGAATCTCAGTTCCTTTTGATTTATAAATCGCTACTTTAAAATCACAGCCACTTTATATAGTTGGAATGACATTTAACAACGATATGTAGTCGATGTGTTGCACAGTACACTCTCATTGCAGCTCTTGTCCTCACTCTGAGACTCACCTCTTTCTAGATCTATTTGTCGTCAGTGTTCTGCTGATTAAGTCAGTTCTCCTCTCTGCACTTGTGTGACACCTTGCTGTGGCTGCACTTCTGAACTGGAGCAGTTTTTCTTCGTGTGTTTATCACCGTGTGACAGAATCCCAAGGCTTGTGACAGTCATAGACACCTGTGTTTGGATCTCACTGATGGTCAAAGTGAAGTCAATCCCTGATCCACTTCCAGTAAACAGCGCTGGAATCCCAGAGGCACGGTTATCTGCATTATATATCAGAAGTTTAGGTTTTTCACCAGATCTCTGCAGGTACTAGTCAGAACATTCTGTCCACTGGAATCTGAAAAGAAATTGTTCACTTATTACTAAATAGACTGTTGCGGTGAGCTGGCGCACTGCTTGGGGTTTGTTTCCTACCTTGCACCCTGTGTTGGCCGGGATTGGCTCCAGCAGACCCCCGTGACCCTGTAGTTAGGATATAGCGAGTTGGATAATGGATGGACGGATAAATAGACTGTTAAAAAATGCATCTTCCTCCTTGAGATATGAACATGACAAAAACATATTGCCACACACAGACATTTGCAAAGTTACTGTATATTGTTAATCATAGAGTGCTGCCATGCACACCAGCAACATCTGGGAAGCCATTGTCTCATGGACTTGTCAGTGAGTTAAGTCAACTGTCATTTAAAACAAGCAAAGCAAGTCCGCTACGCAAATAAACTTCCTGAATGCAAATGACATTGAGGCATTGAGACATTTATTGGTTCAAAATAAGTTCAGACCATCTGCACAGAAGGGGTCTTTCAAGCTTTTGAACGGAGTGCAAGATAGCAAGACAGAACTTTATATCAAGGACTGACACCCTCTGCAGGGTTCAATACAAAAGCATATTATTTGCATAGATCACATTTCATAACTAAAAGCAAAGCAAATGTATTTCGCTTAGCAGCAGCTCTATGCATATGGCACTTCTGTTTGAAACCACGTGTTAATCACGTCAAAACTGAATGTGATCAAATGACCAATCTGTGTCAAAATGTGAAGCAATAAAAGCATGCCAGAATTAAATGACCACTTGGTTGTGTGTTGCTTTTCAAAGTAGTTAAACAAATTGGATTGCATTTAATTTTGGCAGGAAAAATCTTCCATACTATTGTGACATCCCGTCGAATAAACACACATTTAGGAACTGCTTGTCCGGGGGAGTCTTCCAAATGCTGACTGCTTTTTATTGAATATGCCGCGATATAAACGGTGACCTACCGCCGCCCATTGTCTGGGTCATGGGGACACCTCCAAAATAACAAAAATAATTCACCTTCATCCTATCTACCTCTTTAACTGTTCGCTCCCTTCACCACTTGATGCTGTCTTCCTTTCGCTCCTGCAACATCTACCACTTCAGACCACCACCTCCCCTTTTCTCCACGCACTGATAATTAACCCTGATCCCTGTCACTCAGCACTCTCTCTAGGGAGATGCCCCAAGCCTTTACAAAAAGTGTTCCCGCCAAGACTCCACCCCAACACTGCTTCCACTACCTACAGCCCATGCAATGGCAAGACACGTCACACTGCCCCCTCCTCAGCTCCTCATCCCACATAATCATGCAGATGTCTTGGTAGCTGTCTTCACTGGTGTGGGCATCGGTTAGTGGAGTCAGGCTGGGCAAGTGGTATAACATGTGAGTCAGGATTTGTGGAAGGTGTCGTGGCAGTCATGGGTGCAGGTTGTGAAGGAGCACAACCCTGGTAGCTGGCCAGACAGTCCTGATGCAAAAACACTCTCCTGCCTGGAGGTGGTAACTGGACCCAGTAAACAACCCCACCCATTCCAACACCTGACAGGGTCCCACCCAAGGACTGTCCAGCTTTGCAGAGTATCCATTCCGTCTTTTTTAAACCCGAACTTAATCGCCTGATTGAAAAGGCTGCCCCCGAACCCAAATGTCATAGTGCCGCTTCTGTTTCTCTGCTGCTACTCTTATCCGGCCCCTTACAAACTTATGTGCCACCTCAAACTCCAGCCATTTGCCCTAGCAATCATGCGAAAACAGGTGTTGTATGCTTCCCAAGACCCAGTTCTATTAAATCTGCCAATCTAACACAGTCCCACCCATCCGTTGTGTCTTTATTTCAGCACTCACATGCATCGCCTCCCTATCTACCCTGAGCTCACTCACTCGTCTGCTGAACTTCTTTGGCTCAAAGCATAAAAGCAGTTGGCCCTGCTGCATTGGTAAGGTGTGCTGACGTGAGTTCAGATCCTAATTGAGGCTCAGGTCCTTAAAATAAGGATTTTGTAAAAAAGAATTATGTAGTACTTGTCTGTAAGTTAACAAATACATTTTTGGGACATTATGAACGATTTACATTGGGCACCTTTTTCCTTGGTGTGGAATCTTGTCCACCTAGAATCTGTAACAAATTGATGAGCATAGTATTTTGCGTAAGGCAGCATGTATTATAATAATCCAGAATATATTCTACCCCATATAATATACAGTAACTATAATATATAATATAATATAATATAATATAATATAATATAATATAATATAATATAATATAATATAATATAATATAACTAGAGAGTTAAGTATCAGATTGACTCTAAAAAATATAGAGGTCAATGCCTTCGAGTGTGTTAAGACTTCACAAAGCCTCTTTTAACTGCTCACCATTTCGACTACCTTGACGGTTCTGTAACAAGTACTCATGTCTGCTCGTTGCTTCGAAGTGCATGTCATGATGCTATCCCAGTGCACATATCTGCTCGGTGCATCGAACCGCATGTCATCTAGTGTGCATGTCTGCTTGGCACCTCCAACCGCGTTTCATAATACAATCCCAGTGCGCATGTCTGCTCGGTGCTTCAAACCAAGCTTTACAATTCCAGTGCGCATGTCTGCTTAGTGCTTCGAATCATTATTCATTGAGCTCCTGTTTGAAGTACATATGGCATCAACAACAACAACAACATTTATTTATATAGCACATTTTCATACAAACAGTAGCTCAAAGTGCTTTACATATTAAAGAATAGAAAAATGAAAGACACAATTATAAAACAAAATAAATCAACATTAACATCGAATAAGAGTAAGGTTCAATGGCCAGGGGGGACAGAAAAACAAAAACTCCAGACGGCTGGAGAAAAATAAAATCTGTAGGGATTCCAGACCATGAGACCGCCCAGTTCCCCTCTGGGCATTCTACCTAACATAAATGAAACAGTCCTCTTTGGATTTAGGGTTCTCACGGAAGGGCTTGATGATGATGATGGTCATGTAGACTTCTGCCTTTTAATCCGTCCATCATTGTTGGAGCATCATGAAGCTTTGAGTAGGTGGTGGTGGCCAGGCCACCACCACAAAGAAACCGGAAAAAGAAACAGAAAAGAGAGTAGGGGTCAGTACCGATTTTAGAGCCACCATGAATAGTTATTATGATGAATTGAACATACAGAGTATCAGGATTAAGTTAAATTAAGATTAAAATGAAGTTATAGAAAGGCCATGTTAAAGTAATGTGTTTTCAGCAGTGTTTTAAAGTGCTCTTCTGTATCAGCCTGGTGAATTCCTATTGGCAGGCTATTCCAGATTTTAGGTGCATAACAGCAGAAGGCCGCCTCACCACTTCTTTTAAGTTTTGTTCTTGGAATTCTAAGGAGACACTCATTTGAGGATCTGAGGTTACGATTTGGAATATAAGGTGTCAGACATTCCGATATATAAGATGGGCGAGATTATTTAAGGCTTTATAAACCATAAGCAGAATTTTAAAGTCAATTCTGAATGACACAGGTAACCAGTGTAGTGACATCAAAACTGGAGAAATGTGTTCTGATTTTCTTTTCCTAGTTAGGATTCTAGCAGCTGCATTCTGCACTAGTTGCAAACGATTTATATCTTTTTGGGTAGTCCTGAGAGGAGTGCATTACAGTAATCTAGTCGACTGAAAACAAACGCGTGAACTAATTTCTCAGCATCTTTCAGTGATATAAGAGGTCTAACTTTACTTATGTTTCTTAAGTGAAAAATGCTGTCCTAATGATCTGATTAATATGTGATTTAAAATTCAGATTACAGTCAACAATCACCCCTAAGCTTTTTACCTCCGTCTTGACTTTTAATCCTAATGTATCCAGTTTATTTCTAATAGCCTCATTGTATCCATTATTGCTGATCACTAAAATTTCAGTTTTCTCTTTATTTAACTTGAGAAAATTACTATTCATCCATTCTGAGATACTAGTCAGACATTGTGTTAGTGAATCAATAGAATCGGGTCATCAGGTGCTATTGATAAGTACAGCTGTGTGTCATCAGCATAGCTGTGGTAGCTCACGTTGTGCCCTGAGATAATCTGACCTAACGGAAGCATGTAGATTGAGAATAACAGCGGACCCAGGATAGAGCCTTGTGGAACACCATATTGGATATCATGTGTCTTCGAGTTGTAATTCCCACAACTAACAAAAATTTTCTCCCTGTCAGGTAGGATTCAAACCAATTTAAGACACTGCCAGAGAGGCCCACCCATTGACTAAGGCGATTTCTAAGAATGTTGTGATCAATGGTGTCAAATGCAGCACTCAGATCTAAGAGGATGAGAACAGATAAATGGCCTCTGTCTGCATTTACCCGCAAGTCATTTACTACTTTAACGAGTGCAGTTTCTGTGCTGTGATTTGTTCTAAAACCTGACTGAAATTTATCAAGAATAGCATGTTTATTTAGGTGGTCATTTAACTGCATAATGACTGCCTTCTCTAGAACTTTACTTAAGAAGGCAGGTTAGAGATGGGTCTAAAATTTTCAAGAGCTGAGGGTCAAGATTATGTTTCTTAAGTAGGGGTTTAACTACAGCAGTCTTAAGACAGTCTGGGAAGACCCCAGTATCTAGTGACGAATTTACTATGTCAAGAACATTATCAATTAGCACGCCTGATACTTCTTTGAAAAACCTTGTTGGTATCGGGTCAAGGACGAGGTGGAGGGTTTTAATTGAGAGATTATTTTTTGTAAATCAGGTAAATCTATCCTAGTGAAAGAGTTTAATTTGTTTATAACAGGATGTTGGGGTTTAGGAGGATCCTTAGTGTTGGGGAGATATACTATGTTATTTCTAATATCATTAATTTTTTGATTGAAAATACAGCGACAGCCTCACAGGTTTCACTGGAAGCACTTAGGAGGCATTCCTTTGAGCTACCTGGGTTTAGTAGGCGATCAATTGTTGAAAATAAGACTCTGGGATTACTAGCATTGTTATTTATAATCTTGAGAAATAGCAGCGTCTCTCAAGACGGACAGTGTTATTGTATTCTGTTATTTTGACTTTTAATATTTCGTGGTGGATAGTAAGTTTAGTCTTCCTCCATTGACGCTCAGCTCTACGGCATGTTCTCTTTAAATCAGACACTCTTTGGGTCTTCCATGGTATAACAATGCTAGAAGATTTTTTCACTGTCTTTTCAGGTGCAACTATGTCAACAGCAGCTCTCACTTTAGAATTAAATCTTTCCACCTTACTATTTACATTGTCCTCGCTATTATAGCTGGCACTATAAACGGACTGATTGCTTAAAATGTTTGTAAGTTTTAAAGCTGCTGCCGAATCAAAGAAGCGTTTTTTAACAATATGCTTCTCATGAGTGTTTTTATCATTATTTCTATATTAAAAAGTAGAAGAAAATGGTCTGATAGACCAATATCAATGATCTGTTTTATATCAACTTTCAGTCCTTTAGTAATCACTAAGTCTAATGTATGACCTGCTTTATGTGTAGGCTGATTTATGAGTTGTCTCAAATCAAAAGAATCCAGGAGGTTCATAAATTCTTTTACTTTTAGATCACACTGATTATCTATATGAAAATTAAAGTCGCCAACTATTAGGAGTGTGTCATAGTTAGTAATTAAAATTGACATTAAGTCAGAGAATTCCTCAAAAACGACGTTATATTTAGGAGGTCTATACACGGATAGTACTAGAACTTGAGAATCTCCATGAATAACAACGAGATACTCAAAGGACTTGAACTTACCAAAACTGACATCTTTACATTTTAATCGCTCGAGTAAATGTTAGCCAATCCGCCCCCTTTTCCCTGGCGGTTTGCATGAGTAAAACTGTAATCCGGAGGCGCAGATTCGATTAAAACTGACGCGCCATCTGAACTAAGCCATGTTTCATTTAGTGCAATAAGATCTATTTTTTTATCACTAATAAGATCGTTGATAAAAAACGTTTTGTTAGTTAAAGCTCTAACATTCAATAGTGCCATATTTAATGTTTGGAGGTGCAGAGATGAGTACTATGTGCGTTATTGTTATTTGGAATAGGAACTAAATTATTATTATTAGCCGCTCTGTGTGTATTTTTGTTTAATCTGTGATCTGTTTTATAGTTTTAATACATTGTTCCTCTAAAATAGTGATTTTAATTAGATTATTGGAGTTTATGCCGTATTTCCTAGGTTTTCTACGTGCATTGAGATTGCTTATTACAGTATTAATGGTGTGCACTTTAACGGAAGACTCTATTAAACATTCATCATGTCCTGGCACAACAGTATTATTTCGGAAGGGGTTAAGAGCAGAGATAGATAGTCAAGAAAAACGAATTACCTTCGATATGTTTTCGGAGAGGACCCGGGCGCCGAAACTGTTCGGATGCAGGCCATCACGCTTGAAGAGACGCGCCTTTCCAAAAGAGATTCCAATTGTTGATGAAACCGACATCCTTCTTCTTGCAGAAACCCTGTAGCCAGTTGTTCAATCCTAGCAGACGACTGTAGTACTCGTTGGATCGTCTGACGAGAGGTAGTGGATCTTTGCCGATGGGGTCCTCTCCTTCGTGTCTTTAATCAAAGCTGCGAAGTCAGCCTTCAGGATTTCTGATTGTCGGTGCCTTATATCGTTTACGCCAGCATGCAAGACGATTGCTCCAACTGCCCTCTCCTTGTGTTTCTCGTAGACTGCTGGCACGTTTCATTACATCTCGGACACGAGCACCGGGAAAACAAGAAACAAACGATTTTGCATTAGGGCATGCGACATTAAGGTTTCTAACGATAGAATCACCTACCACTAATACATCACCAGGTGCTGAAGGCGAAATGGGGACGCGGAGAGGGTCAAACCGGTTCTGAGATAAAATGCTCGCCTGTGCCGATGGAGGTGCTCTGGCCTTGAACCCCCGCCTGCATAGCTGAAATCCACCGAGGTCAGCAGCGGCGTCGCTCTACGAGACGCAGGGGTGAGGTCGGGACAACGCGGGGTTGATGTTTCGCGGTTCCAGATGGCAAGGACGGTTTATCCAACAGCCGGGCCTTCAGATTTCTCAGGTATTTCCGTCGGGACAGGAGTTTCTGAATCTGTTCATCAAGTGCTTGGAGTTCCTCAACTACGATTTCAACGCGAGTTACCCCACTGTCGGCCATTTTCTGCTTCGTGCCCTAGGAGAAATGAGAGAGAGAGAGGTTAGCCTAGAATGTAGAATACCTATCAGCAGAGTTCAAAAACTCGAGAGAATTTCTAGGCGAAATAAATGTTTGTGGATGATCAATTGTGAACAATGGCCGGCCGTTCATCCTGGCCAATACCCCCACGCCGCTAGATGGAGTCATTACGGCAGCATGGAGGTGCCCCGAATTCCAGCAGGGCATCATGGATATTGGAGTTTTCATTCCTAGCTCTGCTGGATACCATGGGTGCCGTAAGGGGAAGCTGCAGGGAGTCTCAAAGACTTATATTTGCCCTATAACACGGAAGTACGTCCTAGTTACATGGACAGAGGAAATGATGTGCTTCCGGGATGAAAAAGAAGAGTTTTTATCTGACCCGGAAGTATTGCCAATCACATGGACTGATAGGAGCGAAACACTTCCGGGTCAAGGACTATAAAGAACTCTGGGAAATCCCAGACAAACAAGCTGTGCTGGGTGGCAGGGTGGCAACGCGTCTGGGAGAGTGGAGGATCATTGTTTATTGATTATTGTGTTTATTTATATGAGAATTGTGGAGAGAAGTGTGCTTTGTGCACATTATTATTATAATAAATCCAAACTTTGGACTTTTACCTGGACAAGGGTTCAAGGGAACGATAGCAGCCCTAATCTGTCACACAATACATTTTTAATGATTGTGCCCGATAATACTTAGTGCTAGACAGTAAATATGTTTGTGACTGGGATTGCGCCTCTGTAACTGGAATATTGCTTAGTAATGATACAGACTGGACAACTATCATATGTGTTTTGTTAATACACTGTGCTGTGACTAAGACAACATTTTACTAATCGCTTATCCAGACCTTGAACAATGTGTTCACGAGGAAGGGATGCTGCTGGTAAAGGCAAATGCTTTTTCGACAGCAGGTCCAGATGTGCTCCGGATAACCTTTGAATGTTTGGTGCAGCACAGCAAATTCAACCTGATCTGCCACAGTGGGTTTGTTATCACCTTATTCAATGGAGGGATTCATGGATGTCAAATGGTAATGAATAGAACGTGGATTAATGTAAGTATGTGAGCTGCCTAACGCAGTCATCGCATTTTGATGGTGATTCTAAGTGGGGATGATTCCCAAACAGATATCTTATGTGATCCTTCCACATTATCTCTCAAAATTATTTAGTTCAAATTGGTTTTAAAGAATTCACTCCTGATCATTTTTGTTATTATTATTAATTTTGATGAGTCTTTAATTCAGATTGAACTTGAGCTTGTACTATGCTCAGAATTTGAAAAGCAACCACCTTAGTCAGTTGAGCCACTGACGGCATCTTTTCTTTGTAGCGAACTCGTTACTTTTGTGCTCCACAAAATATTGTAAAGTAATAATAAATGAAATATCTCAAGGATTGATCAAATAATAACATCTGTTATTAAAGGGTTTAAGGATTTAAGGATTTCACGTTTTCTTTCTCAAATCTAAAACGTGGCTAACGACTAAAATCCCAGATGCTAACGTGCTGCTACCCAGGTTTAGCACAATTAGAGCGGACAGAGACGCAAATACCATCAGGAAGCGGAAAGGAGGAGGACTCACTCTCTATGTGAATACAAGGTGGTGCAACTCTAGACATGCAAACGTCAGAATCTTCACTTGCTGCAGGGACATCGAACTGTCTGCATCCCTATTACTTTCCCAGAGAGTTTGGACACGTAATTGTTTTTATTGTTTACATCCCTCCTCGGGCGGACGTGGAGAAAATGGTTGACTTCATCCATTCCGCTGTTGCTAAACTACAAACACAGCACCCTGAGGCGCTTGTGCTAATCTCTGGAGATTTTAACCACGCTGGACAAAACATTACCTGCCTTCTCCCAGTATGTGGATTTTAACACCTGAGGAAATAGGACTGTCGACTTACTGTATGCAAACATTAAAGACGCATACAGCACCACCTTGCTACCTGTGCTTGGGAAAGCAGATCATAACCTGGTTCTGCTTCAGCCTCACTACAAACCAAGAGTGAGGGCGCTACCTACAACCACACGCTCATTCAGGAAGTAGTCCCATGAGGCAGAGCAGGCTCTGAGAGACTGCTTTGGAACTGCGGACTGGGATATCCTGCAGGGGTCAAATAGTGAGAACTTTGAGGAGGTTGTTGACTGCACTACTGAATATATGAACTTCTGTATGGACATTATAGTTCCAGTAAGAACAGTATACTACTATGCTAACAACAAGCCATGGATTACAAGTGACATCAAGGGCTTTTAAAGGCAGTAATCAGCAGGATCTTAAGTGCGTACTGAAGGAACTCCGAGTCCAGCTCAGGGCGGTGAAGGAGCAGTACAGGAGAAAGCTGGAGCAGACGTTGCAGAATAACAACATGAAGGATGGGATGGGATGAAGATCATCACTTTCTGCAGCTCGAAGCAGGGTGCCACCAACGAGAGAGACGTGAAGAGAGCAAACCAAATGAACAACTTCTTTAACAGGTTTGACCACCCTAACCCACTCTCACCTTGGAGTACTGCATCCTCCAACCATCCTTCTGCTGATACCAACATTGGAGAGAGTTTCTCCCCACCCACAATTATAGCAGCCCAGTTAAGCAGAGAGCTGAGGAGACTTCGTGCCAGCAAAGCAGTGGGAACAGATGGAGTATCATCCTCCTGAAGACCTGCGTGTTGGAGCTGGGGAGTCCTCTACAGCCTAGCCCAAGGCTTTGGAAAACATCGTGCATCACCCCAGTCCCAAAGGTATCACGTCCTAGTGAGCTGAATGACTTCCGGCATGTCGCTCTGACGTTACATGTGATGAAGACCATGGAGTGGCTGCTGTTTCACCACCTGAGGCCACAGGTCCGCCACGCCCTAGACCCTCTGCAGTTCGCATACCAGGAGAAGGTGGGAGCGGAGGATGCCATCATCTACATTCTACACCGATCCCTCTCCCACTTGGACAGAGGCAGTGGTGCTGTAAGAATTATGTTTCTGGACTTCTCTAGCGTCTTCAACACAATTCCAACCTCTGCTCCTTAGGGACAAGCTGACAGAGATGGGAGTAGATTCATACCTTGTGGCATGGATCGTGGATTATCTTACAGACAGACCTCAGTATGTTCGTCTTGGCAACTGCAGGTCTGACTTTGTGGTCAGCAACAAAGGAGTGCCGTAGGGGACTGTGCTTTCTCCGGTCCTGTTCAGCCTATATACATTGGACTTCCAATATAATTCGGAGTCCTGCCAGGTGTAAAAGTTCGCTGATGACACTGCTATCATGGGCTGCATCAGGAGTGGGCAGGAGGAGTATAGTAACCTAATCAAGGACTTTGTTAAATGGTGCAACTCAAACCACTACAACTGAACACCAGCAAAACCTAGGAGCTGGTGGTGAAGTTTAGGAGACCCAGACCCCTCCTGGATCCCGTGATTATCAGAGGCGACTGTGTGCAGAGAGTGAAGACCTATAAATACCTGGGAGTGCAGCTGGATGATAAACTGGACTGGACTGCCAATACTGATGCTCTGTGCAAGAAAGGTCAGAGCCGACTATACTTCCTTAGAAGACTGGCGTCCTTCAACATCTGCAATAAGATGCTGCAGATGTTCTATCAGACGGGTGTGGCGAACGCCATCTTCTATGCGGTGATGTGCTGGGGAGGCAGCATAAAGAAAAGGGACGCCTCACGCCTGGACAAACTGGTGGGGAAGGCAGGCTCCATTGTAGGCATGGAGCTGGACAGTTTGACATCTGTGGCAGAGCAACGGGCGCTGAGCAGGCTCTTGTCAATCATGGAGAATCCACTGCACCCACTAAACAGGATCATCTCCAGACAGAGGAGCAGCTTGAGCGACAAACTGCTGTCAGCGTCCTGCTCCACTGACAGACTGAGGAGATCGTTCCTCCCCCACACTATGAGACTCTTCAATTCCACCCGAGGGAGTAAACGTTAACATTATACAAAGTTATTGTCTGTTATACCTGCATTTTTGTCACTCTTTAATTTAATATTGTTTTTTATCAGTATGCTGCTGCTGGAGTATGTGAATTTCCCCTTGGGATTAATAAAGTATCTATCTATCTATCTATCTATCTATCTATCTATCTATCTATCTATCTATCTATCTATCTATCTATCTATCTATCTATCATTAATGAAGTGAGTTGTAGGCACTAGAAAACATGCAAGAATTTCACATTAAGATATACTGAGAATTTTGGACGGTCACTGTGATATATGAAGTAAAGGAAAAAGAAATTAGAAGGAGAGGAAGAAAATGTATGTAATGCAAATAATTTAAAACTCTTACAGGTGCCAGCTCATAAAATATGTTCTAATAAACATTACTGAATACAAGGTGTAAGAGATGAATATAGACAAACCAAAGTAGAAGGGTCTGTCGGCTCGTTGATTTCTATTAATCCATTAAATCCTGTTAAGCTGCAGGCGTTAAACTTAAAAATCCAAATGGCTTCTCACCGCAGCAAACTTTGAAAACAGTGTCTGCAGAGAAGAATCTGAACAATCTTTTTCAGATAATTATGTTTGATAGTTTATATTATGAGATCAGAAATTACAATTATGTGCTGTTTTACAACATTATTTACTAAAGTAAAACAAAGGTCAGCTGAATGACATCATTGGATATACTACGTGATCTCTACTATCCGCTTTTGGGGTGATGATTAACCTTCAAGGTTATTCCTCCTTTTTATTTTTATTTTATCGTAGAATCAACTCTTGGCAGTGGCCAGCAGGGGAGCGTGCGGCGCATGCGTTACTGTTGCCATTCTCATCCCTACCACCTTTGCCGTCACTTCCCCTACCTCTTCATATCTTCATGCATCAACCTCTGAGCAAACGAATGTTAAACGTACAGAGAAAGAGGATGAAATCTATAAATCAAGTGTATTTACTGAACGTCATCGTGCAGTGCACCAATACTGGCATGTGATATTATGTGATATTTTCATATAATATTAAGACATGTATCTTTGTAATGATAAAGCATGTATTTAGACCAAACTTTATTAGTCAGAAAAAAATACAAAAATGCAATTTTAAGTGACTTCATTTTATTCAAAAATGCACTAGAAAGTAAAAAAATTATTTTTTCTTGTACTAAGATTTTGTTAGTCATATGTGACTAAAAATAAAATCATGGGGAGCCCATAAAAGAATTAATTCAATTCAAATAAAATGCATAGATTAATTAAAATATCTAACCAGCTTAACTATTGAAAGAAAATGACACATCATATAAAAGTTGAGTAAAGAATTTAGGATAATGGTTAGGTTTGCAGAAATTTTCAAATTGTTAGAGTTGTTTTTGTTTTCATCATTTAAGGAATCTAAGTATTTAAATTGTATTAAATGAATTGCTTTATGGGTGCCCCACAATTTTATTTGACAAAAGTTCAATATCAATTAATCAAAATGATTTCTTTTTTAATTAGTTTGTGTGTATTGGTCTTGACCCTTCAACCGTTTGATCGAAAGTCCAAGCACTAATTCATATATATGTGTGTTGGCTAAAAGCACTATATATGTTTATGTGTTTGTGCATTTGCAATAATATAATAAAATGAGAAATTTAAACTTTAAATAATTAACGTACAAATCCTGGGTCAAAACTGATGACATATTACATTGTCACCAGAGAACAGCATGCATGAAAAGTTTGAAGTAAATCGGTTCAGTAAAAGCGGGTAAAAAATTAATTGCAAAATTCGACCCAGGCAAACAAAGATGGCAATTTGAATAAAAATCATGTAATAATTAAAAAAAATAATAATAATAATAAAGGGCAAAGCACTCCCTTTTTCTAACGCAGGCTGTGTTCCTTTAGAGTGGGAAGTGACATCCTTCATGTCTCCTATAACTCTGTGATGGTCAGTGCAGTTTTCTAAGCTGTGGTGTGCTGGGTTGGTAACCTCAATTCAAGAGAGGGCCACCGAATCAACAAGATAATTAAAAGGGCAACTCAGCTATAGGACACACTCTGGACCCCTGGAGGTTGTAGAAAAGGAGACAATTAAAACAAAACTCAATGCGATTGTGAACAATGCTGCATATACTCTTTCTGATACACTAAAATCGAGGACTTTCAGCCAACTAATCATTCATCAGAAGTGTCTCAAGAAACGCTTCGAAGGCTCCCTTATAACAGCATTACGCCTGCTTAATGCCTCACTGTGACATTGTGACAATGAGGGCAGGCCAGACGTTTTCTTTCTTTTTAATTTTCTTGTTTTATTGTCATTCTGGTGTGTGTTGAGACCAAACAGTGTGTGTATATTTATTTATTTTATTATTTACTTATCTACGTTTGTATGCATTTATTTAAAGAGCTTCAATATGTAAACAATATCTATCTATCTATCTATCTATCTATCTATCTATCTATCTATCTATCTATCTATCTATCTACTTCAAGTAATTTCTTACTTGTATCATTTTTATAGTATATCATTGGATAATTAAAAAAATTTGACTTGTTATTTTAATATTTCTAAAATTTTCCGGAATGGGTCATTTTTACATGTTCCTCACATCTCTATGGTCCTCAGAGCTCTTGTTTTTTTTACTTTCTCAGGTGACAATGACTCCGGGTCATTTTTACATGTTCCTCACATCTCTATGGTCCTCAGAGCTCTTGTTTTTTTTACTTTCTCAGGTGACAATGACTTCTCAGCCTCAACACAAGTAAAAACTGCAGCTGCACACACATGTAAAGGAAGTTTTTGTACAGCTCTGTGTCACTGTGTGATAGGCTGTAGCCCTGCATACAGTAGTAATGTCCTGCATCTTCTGCCTGCACGTTACTGATGGTCAGTGTGTAATCAAGTCCTGAGCCACTGCCACTGAAGCGACTTGAGATCCCAGACTGCAGAGTGCTTGCCCAGTAGATCAGAAGTTTTGGAGCTTCTCCTGCTTTCTGCTGATACCAGGAAAGATACTTATAGCTTCCAGTAATGGAGCTGCTGGCTTTACAGTTTATGCTGACAGTTTCTCCTGGTCGTGCAGACAGACTTGAGGGAGACTGAGTCATGATGATATCTCCAGAGGACCCTGGACAAGAGAGAATAAAGTACAATTAATTTAGTGTTTGGACAGAAACAGTTGCAGTTTTACTTAGAATTCACATAACAGGAAAGTTATTTTTTATAGCTCTCACCTTCAATTAAAAACAAGAGGGTCACCAAGAAAAAAAGTGACATGTCCATCTCCACTAAATCTTACAAACAGATTTAACTGAGCCCATCTTAGTGAATTCACTCTTTAAATCTCTTGAGAAGTGAAGAACGTATGCAAATGGAGAAGGAGAGAAAACAGAGGAAATGACAAGATATTCAAATTACTGTTGCTGTTGTTCATGTTAGCTTGACCGTCTACTATAAATAGGCCTGAAATAAACAGCTTGCATTCCAACCAGATTTGGCTCCTGTCTTATTCTGTACTGCTAACACAAAGTGGTTCTTCATTTTATTTATTTATTTATTGTAAAATTTGTTTTGGATGCTCAGTAACATATTAGTTAATGCAAGGACCAATCACTCTCTCTCAAAATATTTATTTTCTTCCTGTATATGCAATGAGTTTTCTTCAGGCACTGCAATTTCTTTTCAAAGACTTATAAATTACTTCAGGTTGTGATTCTAAATATTTTCTGTGTGAGTTATAGACAACAGTCAGCAGAACTCTTTCAGTCGAATTACTCCTCTGGTAGCCTGACTGGTTAGGATCAAACAATTTCTCCTACAGACAGAAGAAAGAGACTTGATTAGAGAAAGCCATTCAAGTGCTTTGGATAGAAAGAAGAGGAGAGAGACTGATCTGTTATTACATATTGAGGCTTTATGAGGAGTGGTGTTAATAAGGTCTGTTTGAAGACATTTGGCTATGCCCAGTGAAGTAATGATGATGGCTGTGACTATAGAAATTCTTCTTCTTCTTCTTTCGGCTGCTCCTGTTAGGGGTCGCCACAACGGATCATCTTCTTCCATATCTTTCTGTCCTCTACATCATACTCTGTTACATCCATCACCTGCATGTCCTCTCTCACCACATCCATAAACCTTCTCCTAGGTCTTTCTCTTTTCCTCTTCCCAGGCAGTTCTATCCTTAACATCCATCTCCCAATATACCCAGCATCTCTCCTCTGCACATGTCCAAACCAACTCAATCTCGCCTCTCTGACTTAGTCTCCCAACTGTCCAACTTGAGCTGACCCTCTAATGTACTTAGAAATGGGTAAGGGAGAGATCACCTGGAAGAGGTGTGAGGGGATGGTACCGAGTAGACAAGAAGTGGGGTGACTAGAAATTAGGATGGAAAAATCAGTGGTGGAGAGCAGTGAGAATGTTGTTCTATAATCGGGAGAGAGCAGACATGTTGGCAAGTGTAATGGGAAATGGCAGGTGATGGTCACAACCTTTTTGTGAAAAAATGTAGCACAGTCATCAACAGTCAAGGAAGTTGGAGGGAGCTAATCTTATGAATTGCAGCAGCTTAGATACAAAATAATATTATTTGGCTAGTTAAAATTCTGCAGCCACCAGAAATGAGAAGTCTCGCTATTACAGGAATTCCAAAAAGGAACAACTGATGTGTGTCATGCCACATCAAAAAGGACGGGGCAGTGAGAGAATTGTGTTCCCTTTATGTGTACCTGGTGCTTTGATAGAACTAGAACAATGTGCACTGAGAAGAGGAAGGAAAAATAGATCCTAGTGGAGAATCGCAATGCTCCCCTAAGAATCTAGTGGGGAAGATGTTCCAAAGGTGTACTGTGATTTCTGGACTTCTGTTTCAAGAGTTGGTTCTTACATTCTGAAAACATGGGCATATTTTAAGTGTAGCCGTTGGAAAAAGAAATCCTGAAGATTTATCGATTACAGGGATTTTGTACAAAAATTAGATTTACAGTCTATAATAATGGACCTTTAGCTTTCATTTTTATAATTTTGGTGCACTTGCATTTGGACTACATACTATTTGTGACATCATCACACCACTGTTTTCAAATATTGTTTTGTCATGGAGAATGCCATTTTGTAGTCTATCTTTTGACTTAATTCCATTCTTTGGTTACTACATTTGTCATAATATTTCCAAAATCAGAACAATGAGGATGTCTTCATATAACAGGAAAAATAAGCAGTGGGCAAGAATATCATCAATAGCTGCTTAAGTTTGCAGATGATACCAAACTAGATGGAAGGGCAGATAATACAGAATCAATTAAATTGTTACAGCGAGACCTGCACAGCACACGGGCACGGGCAGATCTGTGTTACATGAAATTAGTGGTACGTAAATGTAAAGTATTACATGGAGAACATAGAAAAAATTAGATTTGAATACACAATGGGAGGTCTGAAACTTGAATGTACACCTTATGAGAAGGAGCTAAGAGTCACAGTGGACTCATCACTATCTACACCCAGGCAGTGTTCAGAAGTGATGAAGAAAGCTAACAGAATATTAGGTTATACTGAAAATCATGATGTGTACAACTCTGGTGGGCCGCAGTGGCTGCTGGTTTTCATTCCAACCATCTTCTTAATTAGTGAGCCGTTTTTGCTGCTGATTAACTTGTTTTGCCTTTGTTTTAATTGACGTGACTCAGACCCCTCAGTTGTTTCATTTTCCTTAATGAGCAGTCAAACAATCATGAGACACAAAACAAGAACGGTGAAGGTCTCCCTCATGTTGATCTGCTCAGGCCACCAAAACATCTTGACGGTGTTCTTAGAAAAAACAGAAAATCAACAGTCTGTAGTGGCAGAATGAGAGCAGCAGCAAGTCCTGATATTCAATAATGGCTTTAATTAACAGCAAGAATTGGCTTTTCATTAACAAACTGGTTGGAGTGAAATTGGTTGGAGTTTGAAGCCTCAATTTAGCTGGTTATCTTTTGGCTCGTTTTATGTCTCATTTCTTTTTGGCTGCCATTTAATGAAGAAACAAATCAATTCAGAGGAATGAATCCTTAAAAACAGGGCTATTTAAAACAAATGGAAAAGGAGTTAATTAGTAGTGAAAATGGCTTGCTGATTAGGAAAAGGGTTGGAATGAAAACCTGCAGCCAATGTGGCCCACCAGGACTGGAGTTGGAGAGCCCTGGTTTACAACTATGATGAACTTGCATTGCACCCAGAGTTGGATCCTGCCTTGTGAACTATACTCTAGGGTTTGGTTCTATCTCTGCATTAGACTAAATAATTTTAAACAATTGAAAAGACAAACATCCATAATATAACAACTTAAATACAAATAACAAACCAAGGATTCACAACCAAGAACAATATATTGATGTGAAATAATAAGAGAGATTGAGAGCAATTCTGATGATACAAGGCTACACTGCACATTCAATTCAGAACACTTCTCACTAAGTCGAAGACCAGATAAAAAATAAAGTAACAATGTAAATAAACAAATAGAAGCAACTGGACACACCACTTGGACAAATCTTGCCTAACTTGATGATGCATGGCTCTCAATGATCTACTGGGAACAAGACTGACGGTGTCATTAGAATTTGTAAACACTGCATATAAATTTAGAACACACACTCTGAGGTGTTTTTTCATTTAAAAACTACAGGCAAATAGTAATAATGTTAGGATTTGTGGAGGGTGTTTCTGGCACAAACTGATCCATCTTATTAAAGTGAAGCAACATCTGAATGGCAAAGCAAAAACGTTTCTAATCAAATGCAACCAATCACTGCCATCATTCACTCATCTTCTAACATGTAGTTCCAGCAGAATAATGATGCAATTACACAAGTCAACGTTCAATAAAGAATGGTTCAAAGATCAAATGGGCAAACTTACTTTTGAGCTGTGGTCTGCCTAGTAACTAAATTCCTATCCAATTGATTGAGGAATAAGACGTTAGTTATCTGTAGATTTCCCATGGGTCACACGAGTACAAATCATCTCCTTTGACCTAAAGTAACTTGTGAAACAAACATCAACGAAATAGGAAAAGAAATTAAAGTAAAAGTCAGATCATTTTAATGGACTCACTGCATGGATTCTAAACATTGAATCTCAGTTCCTTTCGATTTTCAAATTGCTCTTTTAAAATCCCACCCAATTTGTACAGTTGGAATGACATTTAACAATGATATGTAGTCGATGTGTTGCACAGTACACTCTCATTGCAGCTCTTGGCCTCACCTCTTTCTAGATCTATTTGTCGTCAGTGTTCTGCTGATTAAGTCAGTTCTCCTCTCTGCACTTGTGTGACACTCTGCTGTGGCTGCACTTCTGAACTAAAGAAGTTTTTGTTTGAGTGTTTATCACTGTGTGACAGGAATTCACGGCTGGCGACAGTAATAGACACCTGTGTTTGGATCTCACTGATGGTCAAAATGAAGTCAGTCCCTGATCCACTTCCAGTGAACAGCATTGGAATCCCAGAGGCACGGTTATCTGAATTATATATCAGAAGTTTAGGTTTTTCACCAGATCTCTGCAGGTACCAGTCAGAACATTCGGTCCACTGGAATCTGAAAAGAAATTGTTCACTTATTACTAAATAGACTGTTGCGGTGAGCTGGTGCGCTGCCTGGGGTTTGTTTCCTACCTTACACCCTGTGTTGGCTGGGATTGGCTCCAGCAGACCCCCGTGACCCTGTAGTTAGGATATAGCGAGTTGGATAATGGATGGATGGACGGATAAATAGACTGTTAAAAAATGCATCTCCCTCCTTGAGATATGAACATGACAAAAACACATTGCCACACACAGACATTTGCAAAGTTACTGTATATTGTTAATCATAGAGTGCTGCCATGCACACCAGCAACATCTGGGAAGCCATTGTCTCAAGGACTTGTCAATGAGTTAAGTCAACTGTCATTTAAAACAAGCAAAGCAAGTCCGCTACGCAAATAAACTTCCTGAATGCAAATTACTTTCAGGCATGTAGCAGGAACTGTGAACGGAGACATTTATTGGTTCAAAATAAGTTCAAACCATCTGCACAGAAGAGGTCTTTCAAAGGTTTTGAACGGAGTGCAAGATAGCAAGACAGAACTTTATATCAAGGGCGTGCTTCCCCTTCACTCTACAGAGTGTTTTAAGAAAATAAAAATCAGTTAATCTACAACAGACTGACACCCTCTGCAGGGTTCAATATAAAAGCATATTATTTGGATAGATCACATTTCATAACTAAAAGCAAAGTAAATGTATTGTATTTCGCTTAGCAGCAGCTCCATGCATATGGCACTTCTGTTTGAGACCACGTGTTAATCACGTCAAAACTGAATGTGATCAAATGACCAATCATTTGTGAAAATGTGATGCAATAAAAGCATGCCAGAATTAAATGACCACTTGGTTATGTGTTGCTTTTCAATGTAGTTAAACAAATTGGATTGCATTTAATTTTGGCAGGAATACTATTGTAAAGTCCCGTCGAATAAACACACTCAGGAACTGCTTGTCCGGGGGAGTCTTCCAAATGCTGACTGGCTTTTTATTGAATATGCCTCTATATATACGGCTGCCCATTGTCTGGGTCATGGGGACACCTCCAAAATAACAAAAATAATTCATCTTCATCCCATCTACCTCTTTAACTGTTCGCTCCCTTCACCACTTGATGCTGTCTTCCTTTCGCTCCTGCAACTTCTACCACTTCAGACAACCACCTCCCCTTTTCTTCACACACCGTTAATTAACCCTGATCCCTGTCACTCAGCACTCTCTCTAGGGAGATACCCCAAGCCTTTACAAAAAGTGTCCCCCCAAGACTCCACCCCAACACTGCTTCCACTCCCTACAGCCCATGCAATGGCAAGACACGGCACACTGCCCCCTCCTCAGCTCCTCATCCCACATAATCATGCAGATGTCTTGGCAGCCTTCTTTGCCGGTGTGGGCATCAGTTAGTGGAGTCAGGCCAGGCAAGTGGTGTAACATCTGAGTCAGGATTTGTGGAAGGTGTCGTGGCAGTCATGGGTGCAGGTTGTGAAGGAGCACAACTCTGGTAGCTGGCCAGACGGTCCTGATGCAAAAACACTCTCCTGCCCGGAGGTGGTAACTGGACCCAGTAAACAACCACATCCATTCCAACACCTGACAGGGACCCACTCAAGGAATGTCCAGCTTTGGAGAGTATCCCTTCAGTCTTTTTGGCCCATACACCCGAACTTGATCACCTGCTTGAAAAGGCTGCACCCAAACCCAAATATCATAGTGCCGCTTCTGTTTCTCTGCTGCTACTCTTATCCGGCCCCTTACAAACTTATGTGCCACCTCAAACTCCAGCCATTTGCCCTAGCAATCATGCGAAAACAGGTGTTGTATGCTTCCCAAGACCCAGTTCTATTAAATCTGCCAATCTTTAACACAGTCCCACCCATCCGTTGTGTCTTTATTCCAGCACTCACATGCACCGCCTCCCTATCTGCCCTCAGCTCACTCACTCATCTGCTGCACTTCTTTGGCACAAAGCATAAAAGCAGTTGGCTCTGCTGCATCAGTAAGGTGTGCTGACGTGAGATCAAATCCTAATTTGGGGCTCATGTATGGTCCTTAAAATAAGGACTTTGTAAAAAAGAATTATGTAGTAACTTATCTGTAAGGTAACAAATTCATTTTGGGGACATTATGAACGATTTTGGACACGTAATTGTTTTTATTGTTTACATCCCTCCTCCGGCGGACATGGAGAAAATGATTGACTTCATCCATTCCGTTGTTGCTAAACTACAAACACAGTACCATGAGGTGCTTGTGCTAATCTCTGGAGATTTTAACCACGCTGGAAAAAAGATTACCTGCCTTCTCTAACCCATCTCTAACCTGCCCTTCATAAAATAAAATTCTAGAGAAGGCAGTCATTATGCAGTTAAATGATCACCTCAATAAATATGCTATTCTTGATAAACTTCAGTCGGGTTTTAGAACAAATCACAGCACAGAAACTGCACTAGTTAAAGTAGTAAATGATTTGCGGGTGAATGCAGACAGAGGCCATTTATCTGTTCTCATCCTCTTAGATCTGAGTGCTGCATTTGACACCATTGATCATAATATTCTTAGAAATCGTCTTAGTCAATGGGTGGGCCTCTCTGGCAGTGTCTTAAATTGGTTTGAATCTTACCTGGCATGGAGAAAATTCTTCGTTAGTTGTGGTAATTACAACTCGAAGACACATGATATCCGATATGATGTTCCACAAGGCTCTATCCTGGGTCCGCTGCTCTTCTCAATCTACATGCTTCCGTTAGGTCAGATTATCTCAGGTTACAACGTGAGCTACCACAGCTATGCTGATGACACACAGCTGTACTTATCTATAGCACCTGATGACTCCGACTCTCTTGATTCACCAACACAATGTCTGACTTGTATCTCAGAATGGATGAATAGTAACTTTCTCAAGTTAAATAAAGAGAAAACTGAAATCTTAGTGATTGGCAATAATGGATACAATGAGGCTATTAGAAATAAACTGGATACATTAGGATTAAAAGTCAAGACAGAGGTAAAAAGCTTAGGGGTGATTGTTGACTGTAATCTGAATTTTAAATTGCATATTAATCAGATAACTAGGACAGCATTTTTTTCACTTAAGAAACATAAGTAAAGTTAGACCTCTAATATCACTGAAAGATGCTAAGAAATTAGTTCACGCGTTTGTTTTCAGTAGACTAGATTACTGTAACGCACTCCTCTCAGGACTACCCAAAAAAGACATAAATCGTTTGCAACTAGTGCAGAATGCAGCTGCTAGAATCCTAACTAGGAAAAGAAAATCTGAGCACACTTCTCCAGTTTTGATGTCGCTACACTGGTTACCTGTGTCATTCAGGATTGACTTTAAAATTCTGCGTATGGTTTATAAAGCCTTAAATAATCTCGCCCCATCTTATATATCGGAATGTCTGACACTTTATATTCCAAATCGTAACCTCAGATCCACAAATGAGAATCTCCTTAGAATTCCAAGAACAAAACTTAAAAGAAGTGGTGAGGCGGCCTTCTGCTGTTATGCGCCTAAAATCTGGAATAGCCTGCCAATAGGAATTTGCCGGGCTGATAAGGTGGAGCAGTTTAAAACACTGCTGAAAACACATTATTTTAACATGGCTTTCTCATAATTTCACTGTAATCAAAATCCTGATACTCTATATCTCCAACTCATTATAATAACTATTCATAGTGGCTCTAAAATCTGTACTAACCCCTACTCTCTTTTCTGTTTCCTTTTCCGGTATCCTTTTACTCCGGTATCAATCTACTCAGAGCACCATGATGTTCCAACAATGATGGATAGATTAAAAGCCAGAAGTCTGTATGACCATCAACATCAAGTGACTCCGTGAGAATCCTAACTACAAAGAGGACTATTTCATTTATGTTAGGTAGAATGCCCAGAGGGGACTGGGCAGTCCCGTCGCCTGGAATGCCTGCAGATTTAATTTTATTTCTCCAGCCGTCTGGAGTTTTTTTTTTGTTTTTTCTGTCCACCCTGGCCATCAGACCTTACTCCTTTTCTATGTTAACTAATGTTGTCTTATTTTAATTTCTTATTTTGTCTAAAAACATATAAACATTAAAGACGCATACAGCGCCACCCCGCTGCTTGCGTTGGGAAAGCAGATTATAACCTGGTTCTGCTTCAGCCTCACTACAAACCAAGAGTGAGGGAGCTACCTACAACCACATGCTCATTCAGTAAGTGGTCCCCTGAGGCAGAGCAGGCTCTGAGAGACTGCTTTGGTACTACAGACTGGGTTTACCTGCAGGGGTCACATAGTGAGAATATTGAGGAGGTTGTTGACTGCACTACTGAGTACATCAACTTCTGTATGGACATTGTAGTTCCAGTAAGAACAGTACGCTGCTATGCTAACAACAAGCCATGGATTAAAAGTGACATCAAGGGCCTTTTAAACCATAAAAAAGGGCTTTTAAAGGCGGTGATCAGCATGAGCTTAAGTGCGTGCTGAAGGAACTCCGAGTCCAGCTCAGGGCGGTGAAGGAGCAGTACAGGAGAAAGGTGGAGCAGAAATTGCAGAATAACAGAAGGAAGTGTGGGATGGGATGTAGATCATCACTGGCTGCAGCTCAAAGCAGGGTGCTACCATCGAGAGAGACGTGGAGAGAGCAAACCAAATGAACAACTTCTTTAACAGGTTTGACCACCCTAACCCACTCTCACCTCGGAGTATTGCATTCTCCAACCATCCTTCTGCTGATACCAACATAGGAGAGAGTTTCCCCCCACTCACAATTATAACAGCCCAGGTAAGCAGAGAGCTGAGGAGACTTCGTGCCAGCAAAGCAGTGGGTCCAGATGGAGTATCGTCCTGCTGAAGGCCTGTGCATTGGAGCTGGTGAGTCCTCTACAGCGCATCTTCAACCTGAGCCTGGAACAGGGGAGACTCTCGAGGCTTTGGAAAACATCGTGCATCACCCCAGTCCCAAAGGTATCACGTCCTAGTGAGCTGAATGACTTCCGGCCTGTCTCTCTGACGTCACATGTGATGAAGACCATGGAGCGGCTGCTGCTTCACCACCTGAGGCCACAGATCCGCCACGCCCTCGATCCTCTGCAGTTCGCATACCAAGAGAAGGTGGGAGTGGAGGATGCCATCATCTACATTCTACACCGATCCCTCTCCCACTTGGACAGAGGCAGTAGTGCAGTAAGAATTATGTTTCTGGACTTCTCTAGTGTCTTCAACATCATCCAACCTCTGCTCCTTAGGGACAAGCTGACAGAGATGGGAGTAGATTCATACCTGGTAGTATGGATCATGGAGTATCTTTCAGACAGACCTCAGTATGTGCGTCTGGGGAACTGCAGGTCTGACATTGTGGTCAGTAACACAGGAGCGCCGCAGGGGACTGTGCTTTCTCCGGTCCTGTTCAGCCTATATACATCAGACTTCCAATATGACTCGGAGTCCTGCCATGTGCAAAAGTTTGCTGACGACACTGCTATCATGGGCTGCATTAGGAGTGGGCAGGAGGAGGAGTATAGGAACCTAATCAAGGACTTTAATAAATGGTGTGACTCAAACCACCTACAACAAAACACCAGCAAGACCAAGGGGCTGGTGGTGTATTTTAGGAGACCCAGGCCCCTCCTGGACCCCGTGATTATCAGAGGCGACTGTGTGCAGAGGGTGCAGACCTATAAATACCTGGGAGTGCAGCTGGATGATAAGCTGGATGATAAACTGGACTGGACTGCCAATACTGCAAGAGAGGACAGAGCTGACTATACTACATTAAAAGGCTGGCGTCCTTTAACATCTGCAATAAGATGCTGCAGATGTTCTATCAGGCGGTTGTGGCGAACACCCTCTTCTACGCGGTGATGTGCTGGGGAGGCAGCATAAAGAAGAGGGACGCCTCACGCCTGGACAAACTGGTGAGGAAGGCAGGCTCTATTGTAGGCACAGAGCTGGACAGTTTGACATCCGTGGCAGAGGGATGGGCGCTGAGCATGCTTCTGTCAATCATGAAGAATCCACTACATCCACTGAACAGGATCATCTCCAGACAGAGGAGCAGCTTCAGCGACAGACTGCTGTCACCGTCCTGCTCCACTGACAGACTGAGGAGATCGTACCTCCCCCACACTATGTGACTCTTCAATTCCACCTGGGGGAGTAAACGTTAACATTATTCAAAGTTATTGTCTGTTATACCTGCATTTTTATCACTCTTTAATTATTATTCCCCTTGGGATTTATATCCCTATCTATCTATCTATCTATATCTATCTATCTATCTATCTATCTATCTATCTATCTATCTATCTATCTATCTATCTATCTAGGGGTGACTACTAATACTTGCATTTATATGTCATTTATTACTTGTTAATCTATTAACATTACCTTAAATGCAATTTATTATGATTTATTGTTACATACAGTACATTTTGTATTATGTCATTTCCATATTTTAAAGTCTTTATTGAATAATCCTTTCATTAATAGCTTTTCTCTCAGCGCTTTCAGAAATAGATTGGCAGCTGCATCAACATGTAAAGGAAGTTTCTGTACGGCTCTGTGTCACTGTGTGAGAGGCCAGGTAGCATACTGGTGACAGTAGTAATGGCCTGCATCTTCAGGCTGCACGTTACTGGTCAGCGTATAATCAAGTCCTGAGCCACTGCCACTGAAACAACTTGAGATCCCAGACTGCAGACTACTTGAGTGATAAATCATATCTATCTATTAATAATGAAGTGAATTGTGGGCACTAGAAAACATGCAAGAATTTCACATTACGATATACTGAGAATTTTGGACGGTCACTGTGATATATGAAATAAGGGAAAACGAAATTAGAAGGAGAGGAAGAAAATGTATGTAATGCAAATAATTTAAAACTCTTACAGGCGCCAGCTCATAAAATATGTTCTAATAAACATTACTGAATACAAGGTGTAAGAGATGAATATAGACAAACCAAAGTAGAAGGGTCTGTCGGCTCTTTGATTTCTATTAAGCCATTAAATCCTGTTAAGCTGCAGGCGTTAAACTTAAAAATCCAAATGGCTTCTCACCGCAGCAAACTTTGAAAACAATGTCTGCAGAGAAGAATCTAAACAATCTTTTTCAGATAATTATGTTTGATAGTTTATATTATAAGATCAGAAATTACAATTAAGTGCTGTTTTACAACATTATTTGCTAAAGTAAAACAAAGGTCAGCTGACTGACACCATTGCTAGTCCAGTCAAATTGGTAGAATTGTTGAATTTATTTCATGTGTAGTTTTAATCCACATCTCTCTTAAATGAATGAACTTTTGAACAATTGTTTCTTGTGGTTTGATTATCTTTATATATAATACACTACCGTGGCTGTTCATTTGTCTTTCCAGGATTTTAAATCACCTGTAACTCACAAACCGTTTGAACTATTGACCTGAAATTTGGTACACATATACTATGTGATCTCTACTATCCGCTTTCGGGGTGATGATTGACCTTCAAGGTTTTATTTTTATTTTATTTTATCATGGAATCAACTCTTGTAGTGGCCAGCAAGTGGTGGCCGTGCGGCGCATGCGTACTGTTGCTATTCTCATCCCTACCACCTTTGCCATCACTTCCCCTACCTCTTCATATCTTCAGTCATTCTTGAGGCAAACTGAATACTTAACTGCCAGCTTAAGTGAAAAATTAAGAAAAACGTACTAAGTAATTGCAACACAAACACTAACAATCAGTGCATCAACCTCTGAGCAAACGAATGTTAAACGTACAAAGAAAGAGGATGAAAACTATGAATCAAGTGTATTCACTGAACGCCATCGTGCAGTGCGCCATCAATTAATCAAAATGATTTTTAATTAGTTTGTCTGTATTGGTCTTGACCCTTGAACCGTTTGATCGAAAGTCCAACATGCTAACCACTAATTCAAATATACATGTGTTGGCTAAAAGTGTGTGTCTGTATTCGCAATAATATAATAAATATGAGAAATTTAAACTTGACATAATTAACGTACAAATCCTGGGTCAAAACTGATGACATATTGCATTGTCACCAGAGAACAGCATGCATGAAAGGTTTGAAGTAAATCTGTTCAGTAAAAGGGGGTAAAAAATTAATTGCAAAATTCGACCCAGGCAAACAAAGATGGCAATTTGAATAAAAATCATGTAATAATTAAAAAAAAAAAAATAATAATAATAATAAAGGGCAAAGCACTCCCTTTTTCTAACGCAGACTGTGTTCCTTTAGAGTGGGAAGTGACATCCTTCATGTCTTCTATAACTCTGTGATGGTCAGTGCAGTTTTCTAAGCTGTGGTGTGCTGGGTTGGTAACCTCAATTCAAGAAAGGCCCACCAAATCAACAAGATAATTAAAAGGGCAACTCAGTTATAGGACACACTCTGGACCCCTGGAGGTTGTAGAAAAGGAGACAATTAAAACAAAACTCAATGCGATTCTGAACAATGCTGCATATCCTCTTTCTGATACACTAAAATTGAGGACTTTCAGCCAACTAATCGTTCATCAGAAGTGTCTAAAGAAACGCTTTGAAGGCTCCCTTATAACAGCATTACGCCTGCTTAATGCCTC
Source organism: Polypterus senegalus (assembly GCF_016835505.1). Lineage (NCBI taxonomy): Eukaryota > Metazoa > Chordata > Cladistia > Polypteriformes > Polypteridae > Polypterus > Polypterus senegalus. Next base: position 218,625,639 of record NC_053157.1, read on the forward strand.
ACTGTGACGTTGTGACAATGAGGGCAGGCCAGACGTTTTCTTTCTTTTTAATTTTCTTGTTTTATTGTCATTCTGGTGTGTGTTGAGACCAAACAGTGTGTGTATATTTATTTATTTAATTATTTACTTATCTACCTTTGTATGTATTTATTTAAAGAGCTTCTATATGCAAACAATATCTATCTATTTCAAGCAATTTCTTACTTGTATCATTTGTATAGTCTATCGTTGGATAATTAAAAAAATTTGACTTGTTATTTTAATATTTCTAAACTTTTCCGGAATAGGTTATTTTTACATGAAAATCTATATGCTTCCGTTAGGTCAGATTATCTCAGGTTACAATGTGAGCTACCACAGCTATGCTGATGACACACAGCTGTACTTATCAATAGCACCTGATGACTCCGACTCTCGATTCACTAACACAATGTCTTACTGGTATTTCTGAATGGATGAATAGTAATTTTCTCAAACTAAATAAAGAGAAAACTGAAATTTTGGTAATTGGCAATAATGGATTCAGCGAGGTTATCAGAAATAAACTTAATGCACTAGGGTTAAAAGTTAAGACGGAAGTAAAAAATTTAGGGGTAACCGTTGACTGTAATCTGAATTTTAAATCGCATATTCATCAGACCACTAGGACAGCATTTTTTCATTTAAGAAACATAGCTAAAGTTAGACCTCTTATATCATTGAAAGATGCTGAGAAATTAATTCACGCTTTTGTTTTCAGTAGACTAGATTACTGTAACGCACTCCTCTCAGGACTACCCAAAAAAGACATAAATCACTTGCAACGAGTGCAGAATGCAGCTGCTAGAATCCTAACTGGGAAAAGAAAATCCGAACACATTTCTCCAGTTTTGATGTCACTACACTGGTTGCCTGTGTCATTCAGGATTGACTTTAAAATACTGCTTATGGTTTATAAAGCCTTAAATAATCTCGCCCCATCTTATATATCGGAATGCCTGACTCGTTATATTCCAAATCGTAACCTTAGATCTTCAAATGAGTGTCTCCTTATAATTCCAAAAGCTAAACTTAAAAGAAGTGGTGAGGCGGCCTTCTGCTGTTATGCACCTAAAATCTGGAATAGCCTGCCAATAGGAATTCGCCAGGCTAATACAGTAGAGCACTTTAAAACACTGCTGAAAACACATTACTTTAACATGGCCTTTTTATAACTTCACTTTAACTTAATACTGATACTCTGTATGTTCAATTCTTCATAATAACTATTCATGGTGGCTCTAAAATCCATACTGACCCCTACTCTCTCTTCTGTTTCTTTTTCCGGTTTCTTTGTGGTGGCGGCCTGCCACCACCACCTACTCAAAGCATCATGATGCTCCAACAATGATGGACTGAAAGCCAGAAGTCTACGTGACCATCATCATCAGGTCCTTCCATGAAAATATGATGATTTATGTTAGGTAGAATGCCCAGAGGGGACTGGGCAGTCTCTTGGTCTGGAACCCCTACAGATTTTATTTTTTTCTCCAGCCTTTGGAGTTTTTTTTGTTTTTTCTGTCCACCCTGGCCATCGGACCTTACTCTTATTCTATGTTAATTAATGTTGACTTATGTTTATCTTTTATTGTGTCTTCTATTTCTCTATTCATTTTGTAAAGCACTTTGAGCTACATTATTTTTGTATGAATATGTGCTATATAAATAAATGTTGATTGATTGATTGATGTTCCTCACATCTCTATGCTCCTCAGATCTTTCGTTTTTTTTTACTTTCTCAGGTGACTCTAAAGTCAATGACTTCTCAGACTCAACACAAGTAAAAACTGCAGCTTCACACACATGTAAAGGAAGTTTTTGTACGGCTCTGTATCACTGTGCGAGAGGAGTACTGCGGCCCTGCATACAGTAGTAATGTCCTGCATCTTCAGGCTGCACGTTACTGATGGTCAGCGTGTAATCAAGTCCTGAGCCACTGCCACTGAAACGACTTGAGATCCCAGACTGCAGAGTGCTTGCCCAGTAGATGAGAAGTTTTGGAGCTTCTCCTGCTTTCTGCTGATACCAGGAAAGAAGTTCATAGCTGATATAGTAAATGGAGCTGCTGGCTTTACATTTTATGCTGACAGTTTCTCCTGGTCGTGCAGACAGACTTGAGGGAGACTGAGTCATGATGATATCTCCAGAGGACCCTGAATAAGAGAGAATAAAGTACAATTAATTTAACGTTTGGACAGAAACAGTTGCATTTTTACTTGGTAGAATTCACATAACAGGAAAGTTATTTTTTATAGCTCTCACCTTCAATTAAAAATAAGAGGGTCACTAAGGAAAGAAGTGACACATCCATTTCCACTAAATCTTACAGGCAGATTTAACTGAGCCCATCTTGGTGAATTCACTCTTTAAATCTCTTGAGAAGTGAAGAACATATGCAAATCTGGAAGGGGAGAAAAGAGAGGAAATGACAAGATAGTCAAATTATTGTCGCTGTACAGTTTGCATGTTCTGTGTGTTTTTTCTCTAAGATGTGCATCTTAGCTTGATCGTCTACTATAAATAGGCCTGAAATATACAGCTTGCATTCCAACCAGTCTTGGCTCCTGTCTTATTCTGTACTGATAACACAAAGTGATTCTTCATTTTATTTATTTATTGTAAAATTTGTTTTGGATACTTAGTAACGTATTAGTTAATGCAAGGACCAATCACTGTCTTTCAAAATATTTTTTTTCTTCTTGTATATGCAATGAATTGTCTTCAGACACTGCAATTTCTTTTCAAAGACTTTTTCTTTGTGAGTTATAGGCAACAGTCAGCAGAGCTCTTTCAGTGGAATGACCCCTCTGGTAGCCTGGCTGGTTAGGATCAAACAATTTCTCCTGTAGATGGAAGAAAGAGACTTGATTAGAGAAAGCCATTCAAGTGCTTTGGATAGAAAGAAGAGGAGAGAGACTGATCTGTTATTACATTTTAGGGCTTTATGAGGAGTGGTGTTAGTAAGGTCTGTTTGAAGACATTTGGCTATGCCCAGTGAAGTAATGATGATGTCTGTGACGATAGATATTAGTCTTCTTCTTCTTTCAGTTGCTCCCGTTAGGGGTCGCCACAGCAGATCATCTTCTTCCATATCTTCCTGTCCTCTACATCTTACTCTGTTACATCCATCACCTGCATGTCCTCTCTCACCATATCCATAAACCTTCGCTTAGGCCTTCCTCTATTCCTTTACCTGGCAGCTATATCCTTAACATCCTTCTCCCAATATACCCAGCATCTCTCCTCTGCACATGTCCAAACCAACTCAATCTCACCTCTCTGACTTTGTCTCCCAACCCTCCAACTTAAGCTGACCCTCTAATGTACTTAGAAATGGGTAAGGGAGAGATAACCTGGAAGAGGTGTGAGGGGATGGTACCGAGTGGTCAAGAAGTGGGGTGACTAGAAATGGGGATGGAAAAATTCAGTGGTGGAGAGCAGTGAGAATGTTGTTCTATAATCGGGAAGGAGCAGACATATTGGCTAGTGTTATGAGAAATGGCAGGTGATGGTCACAACCTTTTTGTGAAAAAATGTAGCACAGTCATCAACAGTTAAGGAGTTTGGAGGGAGCTAATCTTATGAATGGCAACATCTTAGATACAAAATCAATTTATTTGGTTAGGTAAAATTCTGCTGCTACCAGAAATGAAAAGTCTCGCTGTCAATGCCACAGCAAAAAGGACGGGGCAGTGAGAGAATTGTGTTCCCTTTATGTGTACCTGGTGCTTTGATAGGACTAGAACAATGAGCACTGAGAAAAGGAAGGAAAAAATGGATCCTAGGTGGAGAATTGCAATGCTCCCCTAAGAATCTAGTAGGGAAGATGTTCCAAAGGTGTACTGTGATTCTGAAAATGTGGGCATATTTTTAAGTGTAGCAGTTGGAAAAAGAAATCCTGAAGCTTTATCAATTACAGGGATTTTGTCCAAAAATGAGATTTACTGTCTATAATAATGGACCTTTAGCTTTCATTTTTGTAATTTCGGTGCACTTGCATTTGGACTACATACTATTTGTGACAATGAGGATGTCTTCATATAACAGGAAAAATGAGCAGTGGGCAAGAATATCATCAATAGCTGGTTAAGTTTGCAGATGATACCAAACTAGATGGAAGGGCAGATAATACAGAATCAATTAAATTGTTACAGCGAGATCTGCACAGCACACGGGCACGGGCAGATTTGTGTTAGATTAAATTTGTGGTATGTAAATGTAAAGTATTACATGGAGAACATAGAAAAATTAGATTTGAATACACAGCGGGAGGTCTGAAACTTGAATGTACACCTTATGAGAAGGACCTAAGAGTCACGGTGGACTCATCACTATCTACACCCAGGCAGTGTTCAGAAGTGATGAAGAAAGCTAACAGAATATTAGGTTATACTGAATATCATGATATGTACGACTTTCGGATGGCTTTGAGGAGATTCTGGTCCACCATCCGGCGTCTCAGGAGGGGGAAGCAGTGCAGTGTCAACATTGTATATGGTGGGAATGGTGCACTGCTGACCTCGACTCGGGATGTTGTGGGTCGGTGGGTGGAGTACTTCGAAGACCTCCTCAATTCCACAAACATGCCTTTCAATGAGGAAGCAGAGCCTGGGGACTCTGATTTAGGCTCTCCCATCTCTGGGACTGAGGTCACCGAGGTGGTCAAAAAACTCCTTGGTGGCAGGGCCCTGGGGTGGATGAGATATGCCCGGAGTTCCGCAAGGCTCAGGATGTTGTAGGACTGTCTTTGTTGACACGCCTCTGCAACATCGCATGGACATTAGGGACAGTGCCTCTGGATTGGCAGACCGGGGTGGTGGTCCCCCTCTTTAAGAATGGGGACCGGAGGGTGTGTTCCAACTACAGAGGGATCACACTCCTCAGCCTCCCTGGAAAAGTCTATTCTGGGGTCCTGGAGAGAAGGGTCCATCGGATAGTCGAACCTCGGATTCAGGAGTAACAGTGTGGTTTTCGTCCTGGTCGTGGAACAGTGGACCAGCTCTACACCCTTAGCAGAATCCTGTAGGGTGCATGGGAGTTTGCCCATCCAGTCCAGTTGTGTTTTATGGACTTGGAAAAGGCATTTGACCGTGTCCCTCAGGGACTCCTGTGGGGGGTGCTCCGGGAGTATGGCGTACCGGACCCCCTGATAAGAGCGGTTCGGTCCCTGTACAACCGGTGTCAGAGCTTGGCCTGCATTGCCGGCAGTAAGTCGAGCCTGTTTCCAGTTTGAGTTGGACTCCATCAGGGCTGCCCTTTGTCACCAATTCTGTTCATAACTTTTATGGACAGAATTTCTAGGCGCAGCCAGGGTGTTGAGGGGGTCCAGTTTGGTGGACTCAGGATTGGGTCACTGCTTTTTGCAGATGATGTTGTCCTGTTTGCTTCATCAGGCCGTGATCTTCAGCTCTCTCTGGATTGGTTGGGAATCAGCACCTCCAAATCCGAGACCATGGTCCTCAGCCGAAAAAGGGTGGAATGCCCTCTCAGGGTTGGGGGTGAGATCCTGCCCCAAGTAGAGGAATACAAGTATCTCAGGATCTTGTTCACGAGTGAGGGAAGAATGGAGCGTGAGATTGACAGGCAGATCGGTGCGGTGTCCACAGTAATGCGGGCTCTGCATTGATCTGTCGTGGTGAAAAAGGACCTCACCTATGGTCATGAGCTATGGTTAGTGACCGAAAGAACGAGATCACGAATACAAGTGGCTGAAATGAGTTTCCTCTGTAGGGTGTCTGGGCTTTCCCTTAAAGATAGGGTGAGAAGCTCAGTCATCCGGGAGGGACTCAGAGTAGAGCCATTGCTCCTCTGCATTGAGATGAGTCAGATGAGGTGGCTCGGGCATCTGATCAGGATGCCTCCTGGACGCCTCCCTGGTGAGGTGTTTCCGGGCACGTCTAACCGGAAGGAGGCCCCGGGGAAGACCCAGGACACGCTGGAGGGACTATGTCTCTCGGCTGGCCTAGGAACGCCTTGAGATTCTCCCGGAAGTGCTAGAAGAAGTGGCTGGGGAGAGGGAAGTCTGGGCCTCTCTGCTCAAGCTGCTGCCCCCGCGACCCGATCTCGGATAAGCGGAAGAGGATGGATGGGTGGATTGATGAATGGGTTAGGATTTGATAATGCATAATGATGCAGTTTCACAAGGCAAGGTTCAATAAGGAATGGTTCAAAGATCAAATAAACAAACTTACTTTTGAGCTGTGGTCTGCCTAGTAACTAAATTCCTATCCAATTGATTGAGGAATAAGATGTTAGTTATCGGTAGATTTCCCATGGGTCATCTCCTTTGACCTAAAGTAACTTGTGAAACAAAGATTAACTAAATAGGAAAGGAAATGAAAGTCAAGATCATTTTAATTATCTGACTACATGGATTCTAAACATTGAATCTCAGTTCCTTTTGATTTTCAAATTGCTCCTTTAAAATCCCACCCAATTTGTATAGTTGGAATAACATTTAACAATGATATGTAGTTGATGTGTTCCACAGTACACTCTCATTGCAGCTCTTGGCCTCACACTGAGACTCACCTCTTTCTAGGTCTATTTTTTCGTCAGTGTTCTGCTGATTTAGTCAGTTCGCCTCTCTGCACCTGTATGACACCCTGCTGTGGCTGCACTTCTGAACTGGAGAAGTTTGTTTTTGAGTGTTTATCACTGTATTACAGGAATCCACAGCTGGCGACAGTAATAGATACCTGCGTCCTCAGTTTGGATCTCACTGATGGTCAAAGTGAAGTCAGTTCCTGATCCACTTCCAGTGAATCGCGTCGGGATCCCAGAGGCACGGTTGTTTGCATTATAGATCAGAAGTTTAGGCCTTTCACCAGGTCTCTGCAGGTACCAGTGCAGGTAGTTGTTTCTTACAGAGCTTTGTGCTTTTCACTTGATGGAGACACTTTGTCCTAATAGAACAGTCTGAACCTCTGGAGTCTGAGTTATATTCTGTCCACTGGAATCTGAAAAGAAATTGTTAGTCATTTACTAAAGGGGCAGTTAAAAACTTAAATCAGTATTCCTCCTCAAGTTATGAACATGACAAAAACACATTGTTATACACAGGCATTTGCAATGTTTTATTGTTAACCTTACAGTGAACAAAGAGTGCTGCTATGCACACCAGTAACGTCTGTGAGGCCATTGTCTCATTGATTTGTCAATGAATGAAGTCAGCTGTCATTTAAAACTAGCAAAGAAAGCAGTGAAGCAAGTAAGCTATGCAAAATGACCTGTCTGAATGCAAATGACGTTCAGGCGTGTAGTAGGAACTGTAAATAAAGACATTTATTGGTCAAAGTAAGTTCACACCATCTGCACAGAAGAGGGCTTTCAAGGTTTTGAAAGGAGTGCAAGACACCAAGACAGAATGTTATATCAAGAGTGTGCTTCCTTTCACTCTAAAGTTTCAAGAAAAATTAAAATTAGTTAATTTACATTGGACTGGCACCTCTGGTATCAAATTGTGCTACGATAAAAGCATACTAAAATTAAATGACCCATTTGGTTATGTAACGCATTTCAGTGTAGTTAACATATTGGGTTGTTTTTAATTTTGCTGAATAATCTTCTATAATAAACGACAGGTAGAGAAAAGTTAACATATTTAAAAGGAAACCTTTCATTAAGGCCAAGAACCTAAAGTGAGTCATAATTCAAAGGGTTATAGACAAATCTGACAACGTAATTATAAAGATAAAATACATTTACAAATTTCCAGACTACAAATGCATAAACTTCACCAGGTGGTGAAGAAACGTTTCACAGAAGAGGCGGACAAGTAGTAGCAGTGCTGTTGTTACATATATGGAGTACAGTGAAATTTTTACCTGTACATCTGACTGTACATGCAACATGTCATCCCTCTCTGATGCCACTATAACCATGCATTTATTAAAGTAGTTTTAAAAAGGGGAACTTTATTATTTCTAAGGAAGTCAGCTGTGGGCACTAGAAAACATGCAAGGAATTTACCGTAAAATATGCTGAGAAATTTTGATGAAGTAATCCATCCATCCATTATCCAACCCACTATATCCTAACTACAGGGTCACGGTGGTCTGCTGGAGCCAATCCCAGCCAACACAGGGCGCAAGGCAGGAAACAAACCCCGGGCAGGACACCAGCCCACAGCAGTATATGAATTAATGGAAAGAGAAATTAGAAGGAGAGAAAGAAGACTGATGTAATGCAAATAGCTTAAAACTGCTTACAAGCACCAGCTCATAAAATAGGTTTTAATAAACATCACTGAACACAAGGTGTAAGTGACAAATATAGACAAACCAAAGGAGAAGGGTCAGTCGGCTCTTTAATTGATTTCTTTTAAATCATTAAATCCTGTTAAGCTGCAGTTGTTAAATTTCAAAACCTAAAAGGCTTCTCACCGCAGCAAACTTTGAAAACAATGTCTGCAAGGATGAATGTCTTTCAGATAATTATGTTTGATGGTTTACATTATGGGATCAGATGTTACTTTTATGTGGTGTATTGCAACATTATTTGCCAGTATAAAATAAAGGTCAACTGAATAACACCTTTATAGTCCAGTCAGATTTGTGGGATAATTGAATTGTTTCATGTGGAGTGTTAATTGCAGCTCTAAGCATGAGAAATGTCAAAGCTTAAGAAGCCTTTTAATTGGAGCGTTGTTTGGCTTCATTGTTGTATTAAGGCACGGGTGTCAAACTCCAGGCCTGGAGGGCCACAGTGGGCGCAGGTTTTCTTTCTAACTCTTTTCCTAATCAGTGTCCAGTTTTCACTGCTAATTAACTTCTTTTCCCTCTATTTTAATAGCCCTGTTTTTAAGGATTAAGTGTTCTGAATTGATTCTTTTCTTCATTAAATGACAGCCAAACAGAAATGAGACATGAAACAAGCCAACAGATGACCAGCTAAATTGGGGCTTCCAGTTCCTTAATGAGAAGCTGATTCTTGCTGTTAATTCAATTCCATGGCTTGTTGCTGCTCTTTTTTTGCCACAGCAGACATTTTCCAAAACTGTTGATATTCTGTTTTTTTCTAAGAACTCCTAAAATGTTTTGGTAACCTGAGGGATCAACCTTACTGAGACCTTCATCTTTATTTTCAGATTTTGTTTGATGGGTACAGGTGAGCTGTTCATGTCCTGCTTGTTTTATGTCTCCAAGTACTCCGAGCTGGCTGAGGAGTGCAGGGAGGCCGGCTGGAAGACCACCATCTACCCAGTGGAGGTGGGATGCCGAGGGTATGTGGGGCTGTCAACCACACGCCTCCTGAGGGACGCAGGGGTGACTGGAAGGACCCTAAGAAAGGGCATTAAAGATCTGGCAGAAGAGGCAGAGAAAGGCAGCTTTTGGCTCTGGTTGAAGAGAAAGGACAGGAGCTGGGGAAAGAACAAATAACCCCAATAACAGCTGCAGGGGGTGACAGGTAGACGTCCCTGTCACTGCTCCGCCACCAGGAGGCGTTCTAGCGATTAAAGGAGCGAAACGTTGGTGAATGGTGGTTCCTAGCTGAAGACCCTGCAGCTGACCCATGGGCACCGGAGGAGGTGCGACAGGCAGCAATGCCAAGCAGGTTATACCACCTACCTGTACATCGACTGTCTCATTCAAGTCCGGCTGCTAATTAAGGAAAAAACAACTAAGGGGCCTGAGTCAAGCAATTAAAGCTAAGGCTAAAGAAGTTAATTAGCATCTAAAACTGGTCACCAATTAAGAAGATGGTTAGAATGAAAACCTGCAGCCACTGCGGCCCTCCAGGACTGGAGTTCGACACCCCTGTGTTAAGGTATTGTCCTCTAGATCTCAAAGTTATCGATTGAGAGAAAGTGAAATAAGGAATAATTCATTAAAGAGAGGGCTGAGGTGTAGGATATACTAGAATTTAAGAATGGTGACTACATTGATAAAACTGAGAATTTGTTACAGTACTCCCAACACTAATAGAGTTTTGTTTTTTTTTTCATGTGGAGAAAACAGAAAATCCCTATTATAGCACAGTGTATGGTTATAAGCTATATTAATACTGTTTGACATTGGGATTAATTTTCAAACAATCATTTGTTGTGATTTGCTGTGGTATTTTCTTATAATAGTAAGACATGTATCTTAGTATAGATACAGCATGTATTTAGAACAAACTTAGTTAGAAAGAAAAAAAGTCTTCTACCCATAACATTATGCTCTACTCATCACATACCAGGTCAGAATCAGAAATAGATAACATCTGTTATGCATTTTCTACCTAGTGATACCAAATCAGAACCAGCATGAACATCAAACTAGAGACCGTCTATAAGTCTACAAGGACAAAAAAAAAACTTGTTAGAGCCAGCCAAAGGTGAAATGTGGAGCTCGTAGAAGGCTAAAGGACATAAGTCATGTATGTCTAACCTGGATTGGTCAAAGGCCACAAGACCTGAATATGTAAACACTTGAGTTGTCAACAAAACCATAACATCACTTTGATCCAAGAGGTTCATCAAGAAAGCTCAAGTCTGGGATAAATTCAAGAAACAGATCAGCTTACTACAGGTCTCATTCCATCCAGAGACTATGAAAATTCAGGACACAGATCAGCTTGCTAAGATGAAGAGCCATCTGCTTAATAAGGGCATATTGCATCTGGATTTTAGTCAGTCAGTCAGTCATTGTCCAACCTGCTATATCCTAAGACAGGGTCACGGGGGTCTGCCGGAGACAATCCCAGCTAACACAGGGAGCAAGGCAGGAAACAAACCCCAGGCAGGGTGCCAGCCCACCGCAAGACACACACACACTAAGGTCAATTTAGGAACGCCAATGCGCCTAACCTGCATATCTTTGGGCTGTGGGAGGAAACCAGAGTACCCGGAGGAAACCCACGCAGACACGGGGAGAACATGCAAACTCCACGCAGGGATGCCTCGGGAAGCAAACCCAGGTCTCCTTACTGCGAAGCAGCAGCACTACCACTGCGCCACCATGCCGCCCTCATCTGGATTTTATTGTTTTTATATTTGTTATTTTTATTTAAATGTTTCTGTTTTGGGCACATTTACGAACCCTAACTTAGAAATAGTTAAAGCTTCTCTCCTTTTTGTGCTGGTCTTGTTGTCTAGGGTCATAAATATCAAAGAAAGGTGGAAATAGATTTCCAATTTATCAGTCAACCCTGACTGTGACCATAAGTGGATCTGCAAATTGTAGATGTATCTTTATGCCAGGCTGGTGGGTGTAAATATTTGAGGGGTACAGTGGGGATTTGTTCACTCTGTTCAGGTCTACATAATAAAAAGTCATCCTATGCCCTTCCAAGATGAAAGAATCTTCCATTGAAATGCATTTTCATATCATGAGCTAATATTATTAATGGCAACAGGTCCGAAACATGATGATTGGAATTTTTTGGTTAGGTAAAATTAGCTACTGTACATGGGAAGCCACACTATTACAGGGCTTGAAAACAAGGACAACTGATCAGAAGGGAGTGTGCAGCCAAATATTAGTGCATTCTGTATATGTATTTGATGCTTGTCAAGGACTAGAATAAGGGACATTGTGAAGAGGAAGGAAGAGTGACACCTGAGTGGAGACATGCAATGTTCTTCTAAGAACTTAGAGAACAGGTGGTCCAGGGATTTCTAGCCTTCTGTTTAAAGAGGTAATGAAACCAATGACAAACCACCAGAAGTAGGTCACATTTGCTTTCATGTAGAGGGCACTCAGTTGCAGTAAACAATGAATGGAGCTAGGTGGGGACTCAAGCAAGAGCAGTCCAATTCAAAGAGTTCTGGGAGTCCTATCAGTTTAAGATCAATGTAAGACATGAGAGTTCAGACACCAGAAGCTGCTGAATGGAGTCGCAGCTTAGTGTCACTGAAGCAAATGGAAAGATATCCACAACAAGAAGATTGCAGGGCTTAGCCAGAAGATCAACTGTTTATTGCTACCAGCGCCTCGGGAATGTAGAGTTTACTAATGGGAAAAGATGAGCCAAAGTTTGGAAAGAGTAACAAAGAAACAGAGGGACATGGGTGGTGAAAATTTTGCACTGAACTGAAGTATGGAAGAGGTGGGCAAGTGGGATAGCCACATAAAGTGGTCAACATAATTGAAGACCTGGACAGCCAGAGATGCAATAGCTTACTTGTTTTTCTTGTCAATGTTTTCTATTTGTGTTGTCCACATAATTATTCCTTCATATGTTTACCTTTACCAGATTAAACACACTTGTTTTAATGAAACTTGCCATTATTTGAAGTTCAGGGATGATGTATGAGTGTCTCTTATCTTTCACCTATACTTCTGATGTTGCCAGATATTATTACTTTACATAGTACAAGGAAATATGCCCGTTTATTTTCTTTTTCTTTTTTTTAATATTGAAACCTATGTGAGCATCCCTCAAAGAAGGGTCCAAACATATTGGAAAGTTAGCTTGCCTTCCAAAAATACATAATACATGGAAGGACACAAAGCATGCAATATGATGGTTGCCTCAGTCAAAGTAACACTAGATGTGTAGAACTTATTCAGCGGTTAAATGAAAATATCCTGCTTCCTATTATAGAGTAATGGAACATGTGCAGTTGTCTCTGAAAATTTCTTCATGAAGTTATTGTATTTGAGAAAGGAGACACTACTGTTGATAAAAGCACCATTATTCATTGGGCTTAATGGACTGCAGGTTCTGAGAAAGGCCAAGTGGAGCTCATCAATATGTGTTGCTCTCACCAGCCAACAACTGCAGTCACTCTTTCATTGGTTTGTTGAGTGTGATGAGCTCATGTGTGAGGATTAAAGGCTTACAACAACAATGTTTGGAACTGAGCTTTCAAAATGAAGTAAAGTGTGAAGAGCATCATTGATGCCTTATGAGATTTCAAAGTGGGTGCAGGTTGGGTCCCGCAAAGCCTAATAATCTGTCATTTGTTAGGCCAGTGGTTCTCAACCTGTGGGGCGAAGTAACAAAACGGGGAGAGCGAAGATGTGAAAAAAAGAAAACAAGAATCAAAAATATGAAAAATACATCTATTGAAACCAAAACAAATTAACTTAAACTACATTCTGATACTAGAAAAGTAAATACAGTACAGAGATAAATGTCGATAAAAGATAAGTAGGTACTATATAGTAAAATATGCATCTGTGACATATCATTAATTAAAAAAAAGAAATTAGTATTAGTGGGCTCCTTTCAAAAACGTTGGGGGGGGGGGCGATTAACACTATTATGAAAATTCGGGTCACAAATACTTAAAGGTTGAGAAACGCTGTGTTAGGCTGAATATCCTATTCTTATTTAGATTGTTCGATTCACAAAACTGAGTGGAAAGAGGTGTGTTCAGATTTCCCTCCCATTAAGAGGCTGAAGGTGAAGCACAGATCCATCTTTTTTAACCTTAAAACCAAAACAAGATGGGTAGAACAGGTTCATTCAGCTTTTCCTTTGGAAGAAGAATCAGTTTGAGGTTGCCTCTTTCAATGGAAAGTCAAGGCCACTGTTTTTTGGGATGACGCTGAGGTGACTTCAATAGACATTATGATATGTGTTCAAACTATTAATTTAGAAGTAGGTTTTCAAAAGCTCTAGAGATTTTTAACTCCATAAAAATGTTACTTCAAAAGGACCAAGCATGGCTGTACATAATTGCAGGTAACTGAAGATGTGGCAGCAAATTGAAATATCCAAAATTGTAAAAGAAGGGGATCCTGTTTGTCATGCAGTGCAAGTTTGTTGAAGATGACACACATTAGCAGTGGCGTAGCTCGAGTTCGTGCCACTCAGGGCAGGGCGGTGCTTCAATTTGCCGCCCTCATACATATCTGAATATGTTAACCTATTTCAATGGAAAATTAAAATAATGTATAGAGAAAAACTAAGATAGATTTATTCATATACAGAGAAACAGCAATAATGTTTCACATATAATTATTTATAAGCATCAACTAAACAAGAATATAGTATAGATGAACTTATAAGCCATGTTCTGATTATTAGTTTAATATAATTACGCTGTGAAAACCAGAACCAGTGTAGTGTACAAGTGATAGGTGGGGATATTTTCGGTGCAGAGCAAGAACGCATTGAGAGTGATAACGAAATGAAATTATAAATTGCAAGTTAGTTGTTTATCTTCCTAGAAATTATTAGCGGTGTAATTCTTATGTTTATTTTTGTTATTGCCTCATAAATTTCAACTGCTGTGTCTGATGCAGTTACAGAATTTGTGGATCAAAATCAGAGAATTTAACTTTTTTCATTCATGAGTGATATTTTTCCGAACCCTGCTGCTTACACACGGCTTGTACTGAGCCTTTTAGACAATAATGTCGCCCCTAAAAATATGCCGCCCGGGGTGGACTGCCCCCTCCGCCCACACTTAGCTACGCCACTGCAAATTAAAAGTTTAGGAAATATATTGTTTTATCCTATAGTCATGTAAAAATGGTACAATTGCTAATTAATGGCTTTACAGCCCCCTCTGAGCTCCTGGTGTCTTTTCACCATTTGATCTTTTTTCTGTTAAAAGGATACAAGCACTTACAATCGTTCCTGAGCTGCTTTCAATTCATCATCAGCATTACAATCCCAAAGTCTTTCTACTGGAAGTCTGGGGAGATTCAAGGAAATTGGTTTCGGGTCAGTTCAGTGACCCTGTGTTAGGATATAGCAGGTTGGAGAATGACTGACTGACTGATTGACATTGTAATTTTTATGCTGATGCACCCACAGATGCCATAAGTTACTACATGTTGGCTAGCGGAGCTCTGAGTAAGTAAATAATCCCTCTCTCTGGGATGCCCGAGTTTTTATGGCGGCCGGAATCCTGACCGGAATGGACAGGATCAGTTGCCCTTACTGGGCACTGTGGGTAAAAGAAGGAGACAACAATGTTATCAGCAGAGTTGCCTCTCATCTCAGAGGGTTATTACATACATCGAGTGAGCCTGCAAGGAGGTCCTCCAATGTGCATGCATGACAACAGTCATGTGAAAAAGTAAGTACACCCCATTGAAACTGCTGACTTTTTCAACAAGGAAACATTAGATTTTTATGCAAATAGTGCCTGCAGAAAAAGGTAATTATACTTGAACAAATGATACATAAAATTGACATGGCATATTAATTTAATTAATCTAAGATAACATAAGTGTAGATTTGTCACATTGAAAAAGTAAGTACACCCCTACATTTATAACCACTTCAGAGTCATAAAATTATAATTGGGTGTTCCAGATGAATAGCACCTCCTTAGGGAGTCTTCAGGTGTACCTGACTGTCTTATTTAAATTGCAGATATCCCGGGTCTGGTGTTCTCTTTTTTTATTGACTTGTATAGTGTCATCATGCCAAGATCAAAAGATATCTCTGTGGACCTCAGAAACAAAGGGTGTGGATGTCTATTTTAAAAAGATCTCCAAATTATTTGAAATGAATTATTGCACTGTACGGAAATCATTCACAAGAGGTGTATATTTCCAACAATCACTAATAGTTCTAGGATTAACCATCAAAACAAATTCCTCCAAGAGGTAACAGTTTACTTCTAAAACAAATTCCCACAACTTTTGCAGGTAACACTTGAAAATGATGGGATCAAGTTGCTTGCATCTTTAATGAGAAACAGATTGCATAAATTTGACCTGCATATGAGGTGTCAAAAATCAAAAATTAATGTAAGATTGCAGTTTGCCATTAAACACAGAAGCAAAGGCCGGGCATTTTGACTGATAGACTTGTTTAGCCACAATAACAGTAGACATGTTTGGCGCTGACAGATGAAAGAATTTACTAATTGTGAAGCATGATGGTGGAAATGTTATGGTTGAGCTTTGTCCTAAAAGTCTGGGCAGCTTGCAGTTATTGAGACAGCTGTGAATTCTCCATCATTCCCAAGTGTCCTAGAAGACCATTCAGCACAATGAAGATCTGAAACACACTAAAAAATCTACCAAAAAATAAAAAATAAATGGGGGGTTATATCCTGTATCCCATGGAAATGTGGTAATTTGAAATGGGCAGTTAATACAAGAAACCCCACAAACACCTTGCAACTGGAGGAAATTTGCATAGAAAAATGGTCAATAACTTCACCAAGTCAATGTTAGAGAATGGTTGGCAGTTATGCAAAATGCCTACAAGAGGTTGTTACTGCTAAAGAGTGCAAAACCAACTTCTGCAGCCAAGGGTTAATTACTTTTACTCCAGGAGATCATTACTTGATATTATTTATTGATATTTTTGTTGAATAATTTAAAGGAAAATGTGCCTTGTGGGTTTATTCAAGTATATCACCTTTACTGCAGATGTGGGCACTGTGTACCTAAAGATTTATTGTTTGTTTGTTCAAAGATGTTGAAAAAGTCAACAATTTCCAATGGGTGGATTTACTTTTTCCCCAGCAGACCATTACATCTATTGATAGTTTTGTTGAAAAATAATTAAAAAGGCAAATTTTTCTTGTGTTTTATTCAAGTATATTACCTTTATATGTAGGCACTGTTTGCATGAAGATCTTCTGCTGTCACCGTCCTGCTCCACCGACAGACTGAGCAGATCGTTCCTCCCCCACACCATGCGACTCTTCAATTCCACCCGGGGGGGTAAATGCTAACATTATTCAAAGTTATTGTCTGTTTTTACATGCAATTTTTATTAATATTTAATTTAATAGTTTTTTTTTTTTTTTGTATCAGTATATTGAAACCAGGGAAAGGGAGAAGATGGTGATGCAGTTGTTGACACCTGTTCTCCCCTTACTTGTAGTACAGAAGACTATTTCAAGGAAGAACTCTGGCATTATTTGTTCTGCTGAATTTGAAGTGACTTCCATCCTATTGACTATCTATATAAAAAGCAGACAGACCAGAATTTGGCATTTATTTCAAAACCTGTGACTGATGGAGAAGGGATTTGTTCATCAAAAGTACATTCACGATAATAAGAATTAAAAAATTTGGACCTTGATGGTCCTGACGATTCCAATTGATTTATTTCTGCACCTGCAATTAAATAAGGCCACTGCCTTGAACCCCAACTCTTCGTCTTGTATTGTTTGCATCATTACAACATGAATACTTTTGTGTATTGGTAAGTACATGTTCAGCATTAATTTGGACATAATGTAGTTTTTGGATGATCTTTTATATAACAGCATGACCAGCTCAACAGCCTCTAGCATCCATCAACAAAGATAATCTACAGTAAGTTTGGAAATATGCCTGAGGTGATAATACATATATATATATATATATATATATATATATATATATATATATATATATATATATATACTACTATACTTCCTTAGAAGGTTGGCGTCCTTCAACATATAAGATGATGCAGATGTTCTACCAAACGGTTGTGGCATGAATTATGTTTCTGGACTTCTCTAGCTCCTTCAACACCATCCAACCTCTGCTCCTTAGGGACAAGCTGACAGAGATGGGAGTAGATTCACACCTGGTGGCATGGATCATGGACTATCTTACAGACAGATCTCAGTATGGGCGTCTCGGGAACTGCAGGTCTGACATTATGGTCAGCAGCACAGGAGTTCCGCAGGGGACTGTACTTTCTCCAGTCCTGTTCAGCCTATATACATCGGACTTCCAATACAACTCAGAGTCCTGCCATATGTGAATGTTTGCTGATGACACAGCTATCATGCATGGGCTGCATCAGTAGTGGACAGGAGGAGTATAGGAACCTAATCAAGGACTTTGTTAAATAGTGCGACTCAAACCACCTACACCTGAACACCAGCAAAACTAAGTTCCTGGTGGTGGATTTTAGGAGGACCAGGCCCCTCCTGGACCCCGTGATTATCTGAGGCGACTCTGTGCAGAGGGAGCAGACCTATAAATACCTGGGAGTGCAGCTCGATGATAAATTGGATTGGACTGCCAATACTGATGCTCTGTGCAAGAGAGGACAGAGCCGACTATACTTCCTTAGAAGACTGGCGTCCTTCAACATTGCAATAAGATGCTGCAGATGTTCTATCAGACGGTTGTGGCGAGTGCCTTCTTCTACGCGGTGGTGTGCATGTTCTGTGTGGTGTTTCTCTAAGATGTGCCTGTTAGCTTGATTGTCTACTATAAATAGGACTGAAATAAACAGCTTGCATTCCTACCAGGGTTGGCTCCTGCCTTACTCCTTATTGAATGGCACATAGTGAGGTTAAAATGGAAATACAGATCATGGAGATACCCAAAGGAAACAGCTCATTACTCATGCCATCTAGTAAGGACATTCTTCCTCTGATCACAAGCCCTCAAACTGTTTTATATTATGCAACACCACTTTTAGTAGTTTGTACTATTGTGTTGTATTTCTGAATTGGCAATAATAGATTGGACGTATAACTCTGTGAAGAGTTCTGTTTTGTGTGTTGCATTTACCCCATTTTTTGACATCTATTGCATGTCCAATTTACCTGCAAGAGGGTCTCTCTCTAAATAGTAATTGCATTTCTTCCATTTTCTTTTTTCAATTTTTTTTTTGTTGAGAGTTTTTCTTGTCTTAGAGGGTCAAGGTTGGGAAACTGTCAAAAAACAGGGCCTGTTAAAGCCCATTGCAGTTCTCATTTTGAACTTTACAAAAAATAACCCGTCGCTGTTGTTGTTAGGGCCCGTGTTCCTATTATCAGTGATATGGGTATTAAAACAAAAGGAAGGTGCCTATCAATACTTAAATGTTTTTTTCAATTGACATCAATAACTTGGCCGTATTGAATGTTGAAACATTCACACAGAAAAATGTTGTTTCATAATAAAAAAGCTGCCAGTCTGCAAATGTGTAGTGTACATGCACACAATATAGCCATACCACCTGCAGTTCAGAACAGCTAATCCACCTGAAGATAAATACTGTATGTTCTGACCAGCCATTACTTGATATTTGGAAAGCCTTGGGCTTTGTTGTTGAGGCCATCCTGGAGCACCTACTCTGTGGTTTGTGTGTGCCGTGTTCAGATGAGACCCTAAAACTGAGGTCCTGACTCTGTGGTCATAAAAGATCCCTGGACAACTTTCCAAAAGAGTCAGATGTAGCCCAGAGTCCTTGGTAAATTGTCCACCAGGGCTTGACTATCCTGGCCCTCTCATCATCCCCTGTTTCCTTTTGGCTGTCTTTCTCACCCATTCACCTAATGGCTAAAGTGTGGTGAGCGTACTAGCACAGAAATGGCTGCTGTCGCATCATTCAGGTGGAGGCTTCACACTTGTGCGAGCTGATGTGGCCCCCCATTCTCTTTGTGAAGTGCTTTGAATGTCTAGTAAAGTCCTATATAAATGTAACTGACTATTCTCATTTCTGTTTTTCTGAAGATCTCTGTTTCCAATGATCCATCACAAACGGTACTTTTAAAGTGGACAGTGTGGATGCAGTGAAATGGCACACCCAATCCAGTACAAAAATAAAAACACAGACACACAAAATCACAGCTCCACACCTTTAGCAGGCTGGTTTTGAATGGCCAGGTCCATGCAGTGTCTGGCAACAAGTGCAGTATTGAGAGGGGCAAGAGAAGGAGAGGAGGTGAACTTGTTTGTGACCAGTGCTGTTGAAGTTGAGATTAATAAGAAAAATGAGGTGTTAAACAAATAAATGTAGACTTGCTATGAATTTGCTCTCAATAAATAAATAAAAGGTGTATAACAATTCAGATGCAAAACTTTCAGGGCAACCTTCATGTGTTAAGCTCAACATCAACTTGAACTGTCCAAATGGCTCCACAGCAGCTACATAACAGGCTTCCTTAGGATGAGGTCCACAACAATTCTAGGAGCACCAGACTTCAGATCTGTTTGTCACACCCAGCCTTTTCCACCCCATTTGGTCTTTTTAAATGTTAAAGGAAAACCATCAAGAACTGTTCCTGAAAGGCCTTTTATTTTACTATAAATATTACAATATAAGTGTCCTTTTATGGGAACTCACGAGTGGCTTGACTGAAGTTGTCCAATATCATGTCTGTACAGCATATTATTTTTTATATTAATGATAATATAGTGTATATCATCAACTGTTTAGGTAGGAGTTAGCAGAGGTTGTATGCAAATTATTGAATACATGAGAAATGCATCTCTTGGTACCAGGCTAATCTCTGCAATTTAAATGGGATAAAATCACTTCTCTTCATAATTGTGATCTATCTATCTATCTATCTATCTATCTATCTATCTATCTATCTATCTATCTATCTATCTATCTATCTATCTATCAAAGAA
Source organism: Polypterus senegalus (assembly GCF_016835505.1). Taxonomy (NCBI): domain Eukaryota; kingdom Metazoa; phylum Chordata; class Cladistia; order Polypteriformes; family Polypteridae; genus Polypterus; species Polypterus senegalus. The sequence continues at coordinate 218,645,855 of NC_053157.1, forward strand.
CATTGCCTTTAACACAATTTCTTATGATTTATTGTTACATACAGTAAACTTTTGATTATGTCATTTCCATATTCTAATGTTTTTATTGAATAATCTTTTTCATAAATGGCTTTCCTCTCAGTGCTTTTAAAAATAGATTGGCAGCTGCATCAACATGTAAAGGAAGTTTTTGTACGGCTCTGTGTCACTGTGTGAAAGGAAAGCTGTTATACTGCTGACAGTAGTAATGTCCTGCATCTTCAGGCTGCACGTTACTGATGCTCAGCGTATAATCAAGTCCTGAGCCACTGCCACTGAAGCGACTTGAGATCCCAGACTGCAGACTGCTTGCATAATACATCAGAAGTTTTGGAGCTTCTCCTGCTCTCTGCTGATACCAGGAAAGATACTTATAGCTGCCAGTAATGGAACTGCTGGCTTTACAGTTCATACTGACAGTTTCTCCTGGTCGTGCAGACAGACTTGAGGGAGACTGAGTCATGATGATATCTCCAGAGGACCCTGGATAAGAGAGAATAAAGTAGAATTAATTTAATGCTAGTACAGATAGAGAGTTGTAATTTTACTTAGTAAAAATCATTTAACTGGAAAGTTATTTTTTATAGCTCTCACCTTCAATTAAAAACAAGAGGGTCACCAAGAAAAGAAGTGACAAATCCATCTCCACTAAATCTTACAGGCAGGTTTAACTGAGCCCATCTTAGTGAATTCACTCTTTAAATCTCTTGAGAAGTGAAGAACGTATGCAAATGGAGAAGAAGAGATAACAGAGGAAATGACAAGATAGTCAAATTACTGCCAAAGTACATTTTGCATGTTCTGTGTGGTTTTTCTCTAAGATGTAAATGTTAGCTTGATTGTCTACTATAAATAGGTCTGAAATAAACAGCTCGCATTCCTACCAGGGTTGGCTCCTGCCTTACTCCTTATTGAATGGCACATAGTGAGGTTAAAATGGAAATACAGATCATGGAGATACCCAAAGGAAACAGCTCATTAGTAATGCCAGCTAGTAAGGACATTCTTCCTCTGATCACAAGCCCTCAAACTGTTTTATATTATGCAACACCACTTCTAGTAGTTTGTACTATTGTGTTGTATTTCTGAATTAGCAATAACAGATTGGACGTATAACTCTGTGAAGAGTTCTGTTTTGTGTGTTGTATTTACCCCATTTTTTGACATCTATTGCATGTCCAATTTACCAGAAAGAGGGTCTCTCTCTGAATTGTATTTGCATTTCTTCCATTTTCTTTTTCCAATTTTTTTTTTTGTTGGGAGTTTTTCTTGTCTTAGAGGGTCAAGGCTGGGAAACTGTCAAAAAACAGGGCCTGTTAAAGCCCATTGCAGTTCACATTTTGAGCTTTACAAAAAATAACTTGTCGCTGTTGTTGTTAGGGCCCGTGTTCCTATTATCAATGATATGGGTATTAAAACAAAAGGAAGGTGTCTATCAATACTTAAATGTTTTTTTCAATTGACATCAATAACTTGGCCATATTGAATGTTGAAACATACACACAGAAAAAAGTTGTTTCATAATAAAAAGCTCCCAGTCTGCAAATGAAAAGTCTACATGCACACAATATAGCCATACCACCTGCAGTTCAGAACAGCTAATCCACCTGAAGATAAATACTGTATGTTCTGACCAGCCATTACTTGATATTTGGAAAGCCTTGGGCTTTGTTGTTGAGGCCATCCTGGAGCACCTACTCTGTGGTGTGTGTGTGCCGCGTTCAGATGAGACCCTAAAACTGAGGTCCTGACTCTGTGGTCATAAAAGATCCCTGGACAACTTTCCAAAAGAGTCAGATGTAGCCCAGAGTCCTTGGTAAATTGTCCACCAGGGCTTGACTATCCTGGCCCTCTCATCATCCCCTGTTTCCTTTTGGCTATCTTTCTCACCCATTCACCTAATGGCTAAAGTGTGGTGAGCGTACTAGCACAGAAATGGCTGCTGTCGCATCATTCAGGTGGGGGCTTCACACTTGTGCGAGCTGATGTGGCCCCCCATTCTCTTTGTGAAGTGCTTTGACTGTCTAGTAAAGTCCTATATAAATGTAACTGACTATTCTCATTTCTGTTTTTCTGAAGATCTCTGTTTCCAATGATCCATCACAATCGGTACTTTTAAAGTGGACAGTGTGGATGCAATGAAATGGCACACCCAATCCAGTACAAACATAAAAACACAGACACACAAAATCACAGCTCCACACCTTTAGCAGGCTGGTTTTGAATGGCCAGGTCCATGCAGTGTCTGGCAACAAGTGCAGTATTGAGAGGGGCAAGAGAAGGAGAGGAGGTGAACTTGTTTGTGACCAGTGCTGTTGAAGTTGAGATTAATAAGAAAAATGAGGTGTTAAACAAATAAATGTAGACTTGCTATGAATTTGCTCTCAATAAATAAATAAAAGGTGTATAACAATTCAGATGCAAAACTTTCAGGACAACCTTCATGTGTTAAGCTCAACATCAACTTGAACTGTCCAAATGGCTCCACAGCAGCTACATAACAGGCTTCCTTAGGATGAGGTCCACAACAATTCTAGGAGCACCAGACTTCAGATCTGTTTGTCACACCCAGCCTTTTCCACCCCATTTGGTCTTTTTAAATGTTAAAGTAAAACCAACAAGAACTGTTCCTGAAAGGCCTTTTATTTTACTATAAATATTACAATATAAGTGTCCTTTTATGGGAACTCAAGAGCGGCTTGACTGAAGTTGTCCACTGTCATGTCTGTACAGCATATTATTTTTTATATTAATGATAATATAGTGTATATCATCAACTGTTTAGGTAGGAGTTAGCAGAGGTTGTGTGCAAATTATTGAATACATGAGAAATGCATCTCTTGGTACCAGGCTAATCTCTGCAATTTAAATGGGATAAAATCACTTCTCTTCATAATTGTGATCTATCTATCTATCTATCTATCTATCTATCTATCTATCTATCTATCTATCTATCTATCTATCTATCTATCTATCTATCTAACAACATTGCCTTTAACACAATTTCTTATGATTTATTGTTACATACAGTACATTTTTTATTATGTCATTTCCATATTCTAATGTTTTTATTGAATAATCTTTTTCTTAAATGGCTTTCCTCTCAGTGCTTTTAAAAGTAGATTGGCAGCTGCATCAACATGTAAAGGAAGTTTTTGTACGGCTCTGTGTCACTGTGTGAAAGGAGTATTATAAAGCTGCTGACAGTGGTAATGTCCTGCATCTTCAGGCTGCACGTTATTGATGGTCAGCGTGTAATCAAGTCCTGAGCCACTGCCACTGAAGCGACTTGAGATCCCAGATTGCAGACTGCTTGCATAATAAATCAGGAGTTTTGGAGCTTCTCCTGCTTTCTGCTGATACCAGTAAAGATACTTATAGCTGCCAGTAATGGAACTGCTGGCTTTACAGTTCATACTGACAGTTTCTCCTGGTCGTGCAGACAGACTTGAGGGAGACTGAGTCATGATGATATCTCCAGAGGACCCTGGATAAGAGAGAATAAAGTTCAATTAATTTAATGCTAGTACAGAGAGAGAGTTGTAATTTTACTTAGTAAAAATCACTTAACAGGAAAGTTATTTTTTATAGCTCTCACCTTCAATTAAAAACAAGAGGGTCACCAAGAAAAGAAGTGACAAATCCATCTCCACTAAATCTTACAGGCAGGTTTAACTGAGCCCATCTTGGTGACTTCGCTCTTTAAATCTCTTGAGAAGTGAAGACCATATGCAAATGGAGAAGAAGAGAAAACAGAGGAAATGACAAGATAGTCAAATTACTGCCAAAGTACATTTTGCATGTTCTGTGTGGTTTTTCTCTAAGATGTAAATGTTAGCTTGATTGTCTACTATAAATAGGACTGAAATAAACAGCTCGCATTCCTACCAGGGTTGGCTCCTGCCTTACTCCTTATTGAATGGCACATAGTGAGGTTAAAATGGAAATACAGATCATGGAGATACCCAAAGGAAACAGCTCATTAGTAATGCCAGCTAGTAAGGACATTCTTCCTCTGATCACAAGCCCTCAAACTGTTTTATATTATGCAACACCACTTCTAGTAGTTTGTACTATTGTGTTGTATTTCTGAATTGGCAATAATAGATTGGACGTATAACTCTGTGAAGAGTTCTGTTTTGTGTGTTGCATTTACCCCATTTTTTGACATCTATTGCATGTCCAATTTACCAGAAAGAGGGTCTCTCTCTGAATTGTATTTGCATTTCTTCCATTTTCTTTTTCCAATTTTTTTTTTTGTTGGGAGTTTTTCTTGTCTTAGAGGGTCAAGGCTGGGAAACTGTCAAAAAACAGGGCCTGTTAAAGCCCATTGCAGTTCACATTTTGAGCTTTACAAAAAATAATTTGTCGCTGTTGTTGTTAGGGCCCGTGTTCCTATTATCAGTGATATGGGTATTAAAACAAAAGGAAGGTGCCTATCAATACTTAAATGTTTTTTTTTTCAATTGACATCAATAACTTGGCCGTATTGAATGCTTAAACATACACACTGAAAAATGTTGTTTCATAATAAAAAAGCTGCCAGTCTGCAAATGTGTAGTGTACATGCACACAATATAGCCATACCACCTGCAGTTCAGAACAGCTAATCCACCTGAAGATAAATATGTTGTTCTGACCAGCCATTACTTGATATTTGGAAAGCCTTGGGCTTTGTTGTTGAGGCCATCCTGGAGCACCTACTCTGTGGTGTGTGTGTGCCGTGTTCAGATCAGACCCTAAAACTGAGGTCCTGACTCTGTGGTCATAAAAGATCCCTGGACAACTTTCCAAAAGAGTCAGATGTAGCCCAGAGTCCTTGGTAAATTGTCCACCAGGGCTTGAACTATCCTGGCCCTCTCATCATCCCCTGTTTCCTTTTGGCTGTCTTTCTCACCCATTCACCTAATGGCTAAAGTGTGGTGAGCATACTAGCACAGAAATGGCTGCTGTCGCATCATTCAGGTGGAGGCTTCACACTTGTGGGGGCTGATGTGGCCCCCCATTCTCTTTGTGAAGTGCTTTGACTGTCTAATAAAGTCCTATATAAATGTAACTGACTATTCTCATTTCTGTTTTTCTGAAGATCACTGTTTCTAATGATCCATCACAGTTGGTGCTTTCAAAGTGGACAGTGTGGATGCAGTGAAATGGCACACCCAATCCAGTACAAAAATAAAAACACAGACACACAAAATCACAGCTCCACACCTTTAGCAGGCTGGTTTTGAATGGCCAGGTCCATGCAGTGTCTGGCAACAAGTGCAGTATTGAGAGGGGCAAGAGAAGGAGAGGAGGTGAACTTGTTTGTGACCAGTGCTGTTGAAGTTGAGATTAATAAGAAAAATGAGGTGTTAAACAAATAAATGTAGACTTGCTATGAATTTGCTCTCAATAAATAAATAAAATGTGTATAACAATTCAGATGCAAAACTTTCAGGACAACCTTCATGTGTTAAGCTCAACATCAACTTGATCTGTCCAAATGGCTCCACAGCAGCTACATAACAGGCTTCCTTAGGATGAGGTCCACAACAATTCGAGGAGCACCAGACTTCAGATCTGTTTGTCACACCCAGCCTTTTCCACCCCATTTGGTCTTTTTAAATGTAAAAGTTAAACCAACAAGAACTGTTCCTGAAAGGCCTTTTATTTTACTATAAATATTACAATATAAGTGTCCTTTTATGGGAACTCAAGAGCGGCTTGACTGAAGTTGTCCACTGTCATGTCTGTACAGCATATTATTTTTTATAATAATGATAATATAGTTTATATCATCAACTGTTTAGGTAGGAATTAGCAGAGGTTGTGTGCTAAATATTGAATACATGAGAAATGCATCTCTTGGTACCAGGCTAATCTCTGCAATTTAAATGTGATAACAACACTTCTCTTCATAATTGTCATCTATCTATCTATCTATCTATCTATCTATCTATCTATCTATCTATCTATCTATCTATCTATCTATCTATCTATCTATCCAAGAACATTGCCTTTAACACAATTTCTTATGATTTGTTACATACAGTACATTTTTCATTGTCATTTCCATATTCTAATGTTTTTATTGAATAATCTTTTTCATAAATGGCTTTCCTCTCAGTGCTTTTAAAAATAGATTGGCAGCTGCATCAACATGTAAAGGAAGTTTTTGTACGGCTTTGTGTCACTGTGTGAGAGGCCAGCTAGCACACTGCTGACAGTAGTAATGTCCTGCATCTTCAGGCTGCACGTTACTGATGGTCAGCGTATAATCAAGTCCTGAGCCACTGCCACTAAAGCGACTTGAGATCCCAGACTGCAGAGTGCTTGAGTGATAAATCAGAAGATTTGGAGCTTCTCCGGCTCTCTGCTGATACCAGGCAAGATATTTATAGCTGCCAGTAATGGAGCTGCTGGCTTTACAGTTCATGCTGACAGTTTCTCCTGGTCGTGCAGAGAGACTTGAGGGAGACTGAGTCATGATGATATCTCCAGAGGACCCTGGATAAGAGAGAATAAAGTTCAATTAATTTAAGGTTTGAACAGAAACACGGTTGTATTTTTACTTAGTAAAAATCACATAACAGGAAAGTTATTTTTTATAGATCTAACCTTCAATTAAAAACAAGAGGGTCACCAAGAAAAGAAGTGACAAATCCATCTCCACTAAATCTTACAGGCAGGTTTAACTGAGCCCATCTTAGTGATTTCACTCTTTAAATCTCTTGAGAAGTGAAGAACGTATGCAAATGGGGAAGGAGAGAAAACAGAGGAAATGACAAGATAGTCAAATTACTGTCGCTGTACATTTTGCATGTTCTGTGTGTTTTTTTTCAAAGATGTGCATGTTATCTTGATCGTCTACTATAAATAGGCCTGAAATAGACAGCTTGCATTCCAACCAGGTTTGGCTCCTGCCTTACTCCTTATTGAATGGCACATAATGATGTTAAAATGGAAATACAGATCATGGAGATACCCAAAGGAAACAGCTCATTAGTAACGCCAGCTAGTAAGGACATTCTTCCTCTGATTACAAGCCCTCAATCTGTTTTATATTACGCAACACCACTTAGCAGTAGTTTGTACTATTGTGTTGTATTTCTGATTTGGCAATAATAGATTGGACATATAACTCAGTTTTGTGTGTTGTATTTACCCCATTGTTTGACGTCCATTCCATGTCCAATTTACCAGGAACAGGGTCTTTCTCTGAATTGCCTTTGCATTTCTTTTTTATTTATTCTGTAAAAGGACAAATTTATTTATCTTTTTATGGATTTATTTATTTTAAAAGGTTCTGTAAAAGGTCAAATTTTCCCCTGCAGACAATCAAAGTATCTATCTAACTATTGTGATAGACGGCTGCACAGTCAGGACGCCTGAGACGTGGAAGGACCGAGATAGCGCCAATACCTCCCACGGGACATGAGAGGGCTTCCGATCTGGGGTGCAGGGGAGCCACAAGATCGAAGCTGGGAGGCTCCCAAATGTTCCAGACAATGTGGACTGCAGCACTTCTGCCACAACATGAAGTGCTGATAAGCCCGAAGACAGGTACACCCGGTGTGCTTCTGGGTGCTCGTGCAGCACTTCTGCCACAACAGGGTACCGGATAAAAGGGTCCACCGCACTCCATTCTGAGAGCCGGAGTTGGGAGGTAACGTGACGGAGCTTGACGAGAGTGGAGAGGAGGCAGCATCAGAAGAAAATAATAAGCACTGTAAGTGATTTCTGCTGTACTGGAAGGAGAAAACATAGTAAAAGAGTGTTCTGTCTATCTTATCTATCTATCTATCTATCTATCTATCTATCTATCTATGGGGTTCATAAGACTTTTTTTATAAATGCTTTGAAATAACTTCAGTTTTTTGTTTGGTGCCCCCTGACTCACCAGTACGAGAAAACTCTCACATATGATAATACCATTTCATGTGTAGTTATGCAAGATGTCGATCTTTTGGGAGTTCCACACCAAGACCTGTAAAACCCTAATTTTTAGGCCATGTTTGGACCACATTTTATGTAAGAAATTACACTCTTAAGATGAAGAGTAAACGAATAGGTGCCTTCAGCAAAAATGATCTGAAGGATCTGAATTTGTGCCGACCACATCAACCAACCCCAGGGGTTCATCCCCGAACAAGACACAAGGGGTCAAAAAAATGGGATTGATAATATAGGTAGGCAGAGTGTCATTTTATGCTATTTCGAGGTTACGGACCACTGATATCATAATATTTTTGATATTTGATTCTTTACTGGTGATCCTAGCCTTCTATGGCCACTCCCAGAAGATTACAAAGAACAATTTTCAAACATCTGGGGTAAATTTTTAGACTATTTGCAAGGTTAATGATTATGAATACAATGTTATTTTTGATTTGTGATCCTTTATTAGGGATGTAGCCCTCCATGGACCTATAGCAGAGGATAAAAAATGACATATTTCTATTACAATAGAGAATTTCTGGACTTTAAAAACATTTAAATTAAAACACCAATTTTAAATTTTCTTATATATGATGTAACTATTCTTGTTTTTTATGTACTTCTATCTTATGATGTAAATTATTACAATTCTTATGAACAACCCAAATGAGGGCATCTTATGCTAAGTCCAGTATGTGGCAGTGTGAGATATTATAATGGTGAGAACAGGTGCAGCTTCGCTGGGTTGTGAATTGCCTGAAACACCCATTAAATTAATTTCCGGTGCCGTCGCGAGTGGCAGCCATTCCAGCAGCTCCGTGTATGACTTTATCTTTTTACCTTTTTTTTCTATTTTTTCTCTATTTCACTGATCACTTCTACCACTTTCTTTAATGTGGAATCTCTCCCTGGACACTTTTTACTACTTTTACTACTTGGACATGGATTTTTACACTCTGAGACTCGCCTATTCAAGTAGTCAACTTAAAGCACTGAGAAGAAATGCCCACGCCGGTGTGGTCCCTATTTACCTGATGAGGTAAGAAGACGATATTGGGGCAGCCGAGCCAGTGCAAAGATAAAAGATAAGATAAAAGCCAAGCAGCTTGCGAGGAAATGGCGTTATAAACTGTCGGTGCCTTCTGTGATCCTTGGAAATTTTTTTTTTAATGGGATTAATAAAGTATCTATCTATCTATCTATCTATCTATCTATCTATCTATCTATCTATCTATCTATCTATCTATCTATCTATCTATCTAAATTCTGAGGACACCTTGCCGCTATATCTCTGAAAAGGATGTTTAATGATTACATCCATCAATGATGGGGCATCAGCTCACAGCAAGGTGAATACAAGCAGACACACACACACATTTCATGTCATTTTAGTGTCACCAAATCCCCAATTCTTCATGTCCATGGAAGGAAACCGGAGCACACTGTGGAAACCCACCAGGAAAACATGCAAACTCCAGGCAGGCAACACAAGTGACGTGACTCCCTGCGACTCCCTTCATTATTTAAATGAAGTTAATGACTTATCTGTAAAATGTAATGTACATAGTTTAATGCATTTCATCATGAAAGTGATATCAAGCATAAATCTAAGGATTCTAAATGTGCAGAGAGCTGGAATATCATACATGTAACGTGTTCTGTGTGGTGATTTCTGTTGTCAGGTCAGGAAGAAGCTCCAAAAGCAGTAAGCGATTAATTAACTGGGTCAGTTTTAAGATGACGTTTACGATGGTCTACTTTAATGATAAAATAAGGTTAAAGTGGACATTTCAGGATTAAAGCTGAAATATCCACTTTAATTACAAAATACACCTTTTCACCATGCCCTTAAATTTTTTCTCTGTAGCTCAAATACGCTCAAAATGTATCATTTCATTTTGATGGGGAATAGGCGAGAAAAGCACCACAAATGCATCGATCCCAGAGGATCCTCAAAGCGGCTTTCTGTCACATGTATACAGTAATCCCTCCTCGATCGCGGGGGTTGCGTTCCAGAACCCCCCGCAATAGGTGAAAATCCGCCTAGTAGAAACCATATGTTTGTATGGTTATTTTTATATATTTTAAGCCCTTAGAAACTCTCCCATACTGTTTATAAATATTCTCCACACAGTTATACAGTAAACCCTTGTTTATCACCGTTAATCTGCTCCAGACAGATAAATGAATTTCCACAAAGTAGGATTCTTTATTTATAAATCTAATATTTTCAGAGTTAGAGCATAGAAAACTGTTTACGACCTTCTAATTACGTTTTTTAACATTATTAGAGCCCTCTAGACATGAAATAACACTCTTTAGTCAAAAGTTTAAACTGTGCTCCATGACAAGACAAAGATGACAGTTCTTTCTCACAATTAAAAGAATGCAAACATATCTTCTCTTCAAACGAGTGCGCTTAGCAGAGACTGTCAGAGAGAGAGAGAGAGAGGAAGTAAACAATCAAAAATCAATAGGGCTGTTGGGCTTTTAAGTATGCAAAGCACCGTGATAAAGCGGCTACAATGAAGGGATCAATGTGAAGGTAGTCTTTCAGCATTTTTTAGAGGAGCGTCCCTATCTTCTAAGCAAACAGCCCCTCTGCTCACACCCCCTCCGTCAGGAGCAGAGAATGTCAGAGAGAGTGAGAAAGGCAGAGAAAAGCAAACAATCAAAAATCAATACGGGCTGTTAGAGCTTTGAAGTGTGCAAAAAAACGCATGGGAAGCATATTGTATATCATTGAGGAGTTGTATTTAATACGTAATATGTGCTCTGATTGGGTAGCTTCTCAGCCATCTGCCAATAGCGTCCCTTGTATGAAATCAACTGGGCAAACAAACTGAGGAAGCATGTACCATAAATTAAAAGACCCATTGTCCGCAGAAATCCGCGAACCAGCGAAAAATCCGTGATATATATTTAGATATGCTTACATTTAAAATCCGTGATGGAGTGAAGCGCGAAAGTCGAAGCGTGATATAGCGAGGGACTACTGTATAGTAAACAGAGACTCTGATGTCATGTTCTGACTTTTATCACAATGCGCCCCTCGATTTTTGCTTGTACTCCAACTCACGCACGCATCATGTTAATTTCTGAGGACATGGTCAGAGGACACATCAAATGAATGCAGGGAATGGGTGGGAGCCATGATGCGTGCACGTACACGTTCTGAGCGTGAAGTATAAACAAGCCCTAATTCAGACTTTTCTGTCAGATAATACTGCATTTGCTAACATTACTCCTTTAACATAATGTCTCTCTATTATATTAAAAATGTTTTCAGTCATGTCTGTGTTATTCAGCCTTGACCACTCCCCTCCACACCGCTCGCCCAATGATTACTCCTATCGTGCACATCCTCTCTCCGTACTACTCTGTGTAACTCTTGGTGCTAACTTGCCTTTCAACGCAGTCTGTTATAATGGTAAGGCAGAAAAGCAAATTATCTATTCAAGAATTGCAAATTTTAGATTGCGATAGAAAAAGAGTAGCAAGAGCTGATAATGAACATCGAAAAAAAGAAAATTAACAAAAAAGAGCTGCATGTAATAAAAATCAAGAACAAAGAGAATCGTCACAATAAGCCCACAACTATTACTTATATAAACACATTACATATAAAACTATTTACAATAAAAAAATAGAAATATATCCTGAACAATATGTGAACAGAAATGCAATAAAGCAACATTTATAACATGCAAGTTCGAGGATAAAGTAATTCATAATATTGTCTTAATGAGGCATTAATGTAATTTTATTTTTTATTTACTTTGTATTATGTTTCACTTTTTTACTTCTATTTTTACCCTTTAACTTTTTACTATTTTATTGTTCATTGGTATTTAAAATTGACAGTTGTAGTGAAATACTCAAGCAACTGATTTTGTATCTATAATAACTAAGGACCAAACCATCTTCCTCCCGTGCCCTACATACTGTACTCTTCTTTATACCATTTCTTTAAATACAAACACTTTCTCTATTGGAGGAGTGGCCCAATGCCCTTCGAGAGGGTCAGCAGCGAGATAGCGGCTGCAAGTATCCAGCTGCAGTCAAGACAGTTTTAGGCTTCCGACAGATCCAGACACTATGAGGCCCGTAACCATTTTGTATTAATGTGAGAAACATGACAATGTTTGTTCTTAACTCTTGTATAAATATACAATTAAATTATTTACTAATTGGATTCAGTGGACACTTTTAATGCTATGTGTTGCTTTACCTAGAATAATGATTCATTTTATTTTTTCACACAAAAAAGCTAACTTCTGAAAACACACACACATACATCTCTCTATTATAAAAAAAAATCCTGGAGAGAAACACTAGGGCATTGAGACGTGATCTTCACGTTAAGATCATGGAAGGCTATTAAAAGACCCATGAGAAGAAAGAGAATGGCCACGGAGTGTCTCGCGGGGACCTGAAATTGGCTGTCTCGCGGGGACCTTAAACATGAGACATTGTGCCAAGAGATTGACCCAGGACTGTCTCACGATGACGTAGAATATGAGATTCTTGCAAGACACGCCCTACTTACAATCAATATCAAATAAGAGAATGGGCAGCAAAACATTTAGTCGTGTAAAGGATTTGAGCACACACAGATCCAGGGCTCTCAGCGCTTATAAAGCATATAAGGACAATATGTTATAAATGAAATGTCAACGACTAAGCAAAGAAGAAAGCAGCGCGGAGAAAAGAGACTCAAAAGCATTGGAGAGAAAAAAGAGCAAAAAAGAAAAAATAATGTAGGTGCAAATTCAGAAAATAAGGAAAGTAATTATCAGCCCGTAACAAGTGGAACTGAAACAAAGCACGTCCAATCGGGCTCAGAATTAAAAGACAGAGTAAAAGACAAAGTAGAACTTCATAAAAATGTTCACAAACATTGGCGCTAAACACATGCAGAGCAGGTTAGAGATTATGAAAGCAGTGGAATTAGAAAGGCTCAAAAAAAAAAAGGCGCGATACACATGTGGAGAAAGTTAAAGACTATGAAAGTAGGAAAATTAGAAAGTATAAATAAAAGAATGTAAAGATTGCAGTAGCGCAAACAAATGGAAATTATTATTCGAAAAAGGGAAAATAATCACCACGGAGCAGGTGTCATTGGGAAAAAAAAGCAGGACAAAGCGAGGTCAGAATTAAAAGACAGAGTAGAAAACAAAGTAAATCATCATAAAGAGGTTAAAGAATAAGGGGGCCAAACACATGAAGAGCAGGTTAGAGATAATGAAAACTGGAATTCAAAAGACTCAAAACAAACGTAGGCGCGAAACACATGCAGAGCAAGATACAGAATACGAAAGCAAGAAAAACGAACTTGTCAAAACAAAGAAAGTAAACATCACATTTGCGCAAAAAAAGAGAAATTATTACTCAGAGAAATAACGAAAAGGTGACTAGAGATCGAATATAAGGACATAGGTGATATGTCAGAAGTATGTAAATATTGTAAGGCTTTGAAGTTTAAGTCAAGAGAATTTCAAAAATGGAGTTTACCTCACATGCATTTATTGGTTACTTTGCAAAAAAAATTATTAAATGCTGATGATGCAGATCGCTGACCTCAAAAAAAGATTCAGCACGTTGGGACTCGAAAGATTCCAAATATTGTTTTTACAGAAGTTCTGAAATAAAAGTGAAACTAATGAAATAGCAACAATTCAATGAAAAAAAAGAGTGTATCCGGAAAACCAAACACAGGGGTTGGCAAGCGAAGCAAGCAGGGGGTGAAGCCCCCTAGTATATATAAATATAAATATATTTATATAAAACCAATAACAAAAGACACACATATTGTGGTTTTGCATTGGATGCAGAATTGAGAGACCTCAACAGTTTAGAAGTTTAATAAATGTGGAGATGAACAGGCCTCAAAACTACCAAGTCTACTGCTTTGAGAGCAGGAACTAAGATGTGGGTGTAATTGATGCATCAGTGCCTTGGCGATACAGGGGAGAGACTCCTGGAAAGTGGGCGGAGTCAAAAGAGATGCCACTGACAGGGTTGTCAGCTAATGGGCCTCAAAATATCTCAGGTCACTGAATCCGTCTAAGGCTTCAACCTGTCTTTTCTGCAGCTGGACTCTATTGTGCCTGCCCCGGGGTTTGGCAAGTGAAGCGAGCAGGGGGCAGAGCACCAACAAAGTTAAGGACAGCAGCTGCACAGACAAGTCAAGGGAGTTTTTGTGCAGCTCTGTGTCACTGTGTGAGAGGAGTGCTGTAATGCTGCTGACAATAGTAATGCCCTGCATCTTCAGGCTGCACGTTACTGATGGTCAGCGTATAATCAAGTCCAGAGCCACTGCCACTGAAGCGACTTGAGATCCCAGACTGCAGAGTGCTTGAGTAAGAAATCAGGAGTTTCGGAGTTTCTCCTGATTTCTGTTGATACCAGGCCAGGTAGTTTTTACCACCATGTAAAATTGCACTGCTGGTTTTACAGCTCAGCCTGACCGTTTCTCCTGGCTTAGCAGTCATAACTGAGGTTGTCTGAGTCACCACAATTTGCCCGCTGGATGCTACATAGGAAAGACAAAGTAAAAATGAATCTGTCACTTCTGTAAGACTATATCTACTGTACGGGCTATGCAGAGTCACATCTATCAACACACTGTACTTATTTTTTTATATTGTTTTACCTTTCAGAAATAGCAGCAGGACTGCCTCAAAGAAAAAAAGCCAAAAAGCCATTACTAGTGCGTCTTGGGGACACAGAGAGGCTGAAATGAGAGCAAATCAAGGTATTGGCTCTTTAAACCTTGAGCAGTCAAAAAAGAGAGGCGTACATGCAAATCAGAAAGGTGAACAGACACAGAAGACATGAACATCTGGTTAGTATTTAAAAGAATAAAAAATTTAAAAAACAGAAGCAAGAACAACTAGTGCACACTTCTTGAATCTCAGATCGTTCATCCATTCATTTTCTGAGCTGCTTGTTCAGTTTTGGAAATTGAAAACTATTCCATCAGTGCTACATTAGAAGCTGGAATCGACATTTAAGTACACCTCACTCTTTCATTAAGATTCAATTTATGAATGCATTTATTTCAAAAATTCATTTGATTCAATAAAACAAACGAGATATGCACCAAGATAATATCTGCTGGTCACACATAGAGGGCACCTCAGACGCGTATGTTCTCAACCAACATGCACTCTTCTGGCTTTTTTTTTTTTTTGTTAATAATTCAGCCAAATGTGTCCAAGTATATTAAATTACAAAAATTAAACAACTTGTGTCAAGCTAAAAATGAATTCATCCTGCCAATTTCTAAGGTACATTTAGCTTTTTCCAGTTGAAGTACTTTCTTCATGGATTGTATCTAAACAGCCTGAGTGTTCAGCACTTATTATCAAACTCACTTAATTCAGTTCAGGCCCTTGGAAGTTTGACTTTCCCAGCAGTATCAGATACAAGGCAGGGGTCAAACCTGGACAAGTCAATTCCATATCAATGCTGATATAAGGGGCCAAACAGGCTATAATCATTTATTTTTGTGTATAATCTATTGGTTTACATGTGAACACTATCTGTTTATGAGTATTTACTATCGGTTTGCATGCATACTTCATTGGTTTGCGTATGCTGATTGTAAATCTTTTAGTGAATGTACTTTGATGTTTGTTTGTACTGTTGAGTGACTTGAGGTATATGGCAACACTTCACTATTAGGAGACTTTACAATTTCAGGATTCTTATGTGTATTGATATATGAGGAAAAGGAACCTGCTGTATATAAGAAAAGTTCAATGATAGTGACTCTGACCTACAGATGCTATTTATTTTCATTTTGAATTATATGTAAATAAGATGACTAATTTACAGCCCACTTGTTTAAAACCCTTATCCGGCCATTGTGAGTCCAGCGGACCCATTCGTGCATTTGGCCAGAGGTCCTAGCCAAACCCATACTCAAAAAAGTAAGAAAATATTAGAATTCATCAGTAACCATATAAACCACATAATACTAGCAAAAAAAAAAATTATGTGACGTTGTTAACAACAACAACAACATTTATTTATATAGCACATTTTCATTCAAATAATGTAGCTCAAAGTGCTTTACATGATGAAGAAAAGAGAAATAAAAGACAAAATAAGAATTAGAATAAGAGAACACTAATTAACATCAAATAAGAGTAAGGTCCAATGGCCAGGGAGGACAGAAAAAACAAAAAAAACTCCAGACGGCTGGAGAGAAAAAATAAAATCTGCAGGGGTTCCAGACCATGAGACCACCCAGCCCCTCTGGGCATTCTACCTAACATAAATGAAACAGTCCTCTTTGGATTTAGGGTTCTCATGGACGGACTTGATGATGGTCATGTAGACTTCTGGCTTTTAATCCATCAATGTAGGACATCACGGTGCTTTGATTAGGTGGTGATGGCACAGATCGCTACCACAGAAAACCGGGAAAAGAAACAGAAGAGAGATGAGGGGTCAGTACGGATTTTAAAGCCACCATGAATAGATATTATAATGAATTGAATATACAGAGTATCAGGATTAAATGAAGGTGAAGTTATCAGAAAGCCATGTTAAAGTAATGTGTTTTCAGCAGTGTTTTAAAGTGCTCCACTGTATCAGCCTGGCGAATTTCTATTGGCAGGCTATTCCAGATTTTAGGTGCATAGCAGCAGAAGGCCGCCAGCCTCGCCACTTCTTTTAAGTTTCGTTCTTGGAATTCTAAGGAGACACTCATTTGAGGATCTAAGGTTACAATTTGGAATATAAGGTGTCAGACATTCCGATATATAAGATGGAGCGAGATTATTTAAGTCTTTATAAACCATAAGCAGAATTTTAAAGTCAATTCTGAATAACACAAGTAACCAGTGTAGTGACATCAACACTGGAGTAATGTGCTCAGATTTTCTTTTCCTAGTTAGGATTCTAGCAGCTGCATTCTGCACTCGTTGCAAGTGATTTATGTCTTTTTTGGGTTGTCCTGAGAGGAGTGCGTTACAGTAATCTAATCGAATGAAAACAAACGCATGAATTAATTTCCCAGCATCTTTCAATGATATAAGAGGTCTAACTTTTGCTATATTTCTTAAGTGAAAAAATGCTGTCCTAGTGGTCAGATGAATATGCGATTCAAAATTGAGGTTACAGTCAACAGTTACCCCTAAGTTCCTTACCTCCGTTTTGATTTTTAATCCTAATGCATCAAGTTTATTTCTAATAATCTCATTGTCTCCATTATTGCCAATCACTAAGATTTTTTTTTTTTACCGACGTAGATGGCCAACCTGGGTCCATTGGACCCAAAGCAGCATTTCCACATGAATGCATAGATGACATCATATTTTAGTCATTTATAATTAGCAACACTAGCAATACCATACGCAGAGTTCACATACATTTAGTAATTATTTTCAGTGTTTATTGCAGCAACAATCCTTTCAGCTGAAAATATGCAAAATGCAAATAGATTAGAACTGATAGAAAACATTAGTTTCATGTGAGAAAACATATTTTCAGTTTTTAGCATCCTACATAACTGTTGTGTTTGATGTTTTACATTTCTGTGAATATTTCAAAAAAATCAAATACCATTCTTTATAATGTGCCTGGTAAGTATTGTTTTTCTGAGTAATTATTATTATGAACTAAGCTGATCACTTATACGACTCTCAGCAGGTATAAAAATCTGAATATTACATACCCATGCTGGCGCAATAGTTGACAAGTTGATTGTCCAGCTGTAGCCATAGTATCTAATTGCTTAGCAGAATAAAAACACCACTCGATGACCAATGATACGAAACTGTGCACAATGAGTCGACACACTAGCAGAAAAGTAGCTCACAGCAATGAGTTCCGCAGAGATAAAATAAAATAAGTGAATAAATAAAGTAACAGCACTTACTGTTTTTTATAGGAATACAATAAAATGGCATCATCAAGACCAATAACGCAAGCTCATCTTATGAAGGCAATTCAGGACATAGTTGACAGAGGGCCAGAAATTGATGAAGACGAAGGTCAAGACTGTTCTGATTCTCAGTCAGAAAGTGAAAATGACCATGAGAGCATTGCCTCAGATGAAAGCAACACACAGAGTACCAATGGAGATGAAAACAGTGACATACCAAATAACAACACCGTAGTTTTCAAGGCAAAGAATGGACAGGAATGGAACTCAGTTTTCCAACCAACAGGTAAAGCCAGAGCCCACAACGTATTGACAACTCGTCAAAATAAAGTTGTTCTTCCACCAGGTAAAATACTTGAAGAACCTGTTGATGCGTATGGCTTATTCTTTACTGACCAAATGGTGAATGCCATCACTGATGTCACAAACAAGGAGGCTGCAAGAGATACCAACGAAAAAAGATTGAAGCCATGGAAAGATATAGATGCAGTGGAAATTCTGGCCTTTTTGGTCTCCTACTTACTGCTGGTCACCTAAGATAAAACCATCAGAATTATGAAGTTTTATGGGATAGCATGTACAGTCCTCCGATATTTTGAGCCACAATGGGACGTAACTGATTTAAATCCCTCTTCAAATACATCCATTTTGATGACAGGTCAACTAGGAGTGTTCGCCAATCAAAGGACAAGTCAGCACCAATCCGTGAAATATGGGAACAAGTGGTCAACAACTTACGCAAACATTACACACCAGTTGATAACATAACAGTCGATGAACAACTGATGCCTTTTCGAGGACGTTGTCCATTCAGACAGTATCTCCCATCTAAACCAGATAGATATGGGATGAAGAAATGGTGGGCATGTGACTCGGGAACATTCTACCCACTCAATGGCATACCATACGTAGGCAAGGAAACAGTCAGAGCCACAGGTCTGGGGAGACAAGTAGTTGAGAAACTTGTTGAACCTTACGAGGGGAGCAACCGAAATGTAACATGCGACAATTACTTCAATGATCACGAGTTAGCTTTGTCACTGTTGTCTAAAGGGCTGACAATTGTTGACACAGTAAGAAAAAACAAAGCATTCATACCACCGGAATTTCATGCATGTGCAGATAGGCCAACCCAGTCATCTGTATTTGGTTTCACCAAAACAACGACATTAGTGTCATATGTGCCGAAACTACGTAAGGCTGTTATACTACTTTCCACTATGCACTGTGACAGTTCAGTCGATGAAACCAAAGCTAACAAGCCAGAAATTATCATGTACTACAACTCGACAAAAGGGGCAGTGGACACACTTGATCAGGAAGTTCACCAGTACTTGTGCAAAATGCGCACAAACCGATGGCCCTTTGCATTTTTTTATGAACTGCCTTGATGCATGTGGCATTGCAGCTTTCATCATATGGACTTATCCAGACTAGAACAAATGATGTCACCCCAGACGCCGAATGTTCCTCACTGATATTAGTTGAAGCATTGGTTCATGCTCATATCACACGCAGATCAAGAATTGGCTTGCACAGATCAACACTTAGTGTTATTGCTGTTCATTCATCACCACATGAACCTGATGATCAACCTGCACCAAAGCGTCTGAAGAAGATTCGCTGATACCTCTGTGTCAAGGACAGGAAGCAGCGTCAGTGCTGTGATGAGTGTGGCAAGCACATTTGCAACGAGAACAGTGTTTCACATTGGTTGTGCAATAAATGCAATAAGCAGTAATAGTAACTGTTATCAATGACATTGACATTTATATTTTCTTACAAAACTTGTTGAACTGATGGCATGTCAAAATCAGAAAACAATAACTGCTATTGTTAAAATCTGATTCATGTAGATTAAGAAAATGAGCTCATTGCTTAATGTTTTTTTTGCGAAAAAATAATGTAAATTTATCACTGACGATATATAAATGTTGAGATTTTTGTGTGAATTGGTTTATTTTGGGCACACTTAACTAAATGATTGTAACTATTAATAAAAAATTAAATTCCTATGACATATGATACTGTTTGATACCTGTGATGTGGTCAGAAATCATGGTTTAACAATGATGGGTCTACGTTAGGAAAATACCTTGGCTGGATAAGAAATTCAATATTCATGTATAACAATTAATTTCTATTTTGTGTGTGGTTGATTGTAAATCTGATTGTCACTTGAGTGCTATTAAGAGTTGCCATGAAATATTATGAAATTCTAATTTATTGCTTCATTTTCTTTCATACATAGCCACATGCAGTGATTGCATAACTTAATAAGTAGAAAAGGGCAACAAACACTGAGGTGCTCCCTACAGACCTTGTCAAGCAAAGTATTCAACACAGAAAATAAAAAAATGTCTGCCAGAGAGCCAGTAAGCAGTGAAGGTGCCCAGTGTGTTCTCCTTGTCATTTGTTCCACATCACTGCCATCAGAGATCTTGAATTACTTGGCTGAGCTCCCACGCATTTATTCATATTTATAATTTATAAACAGCACACAACCCAGTGCCCCAGCACCAATCACCCACAAGCCCAGGCCTTTCCAATGCTTCTGTCTCTCTTCAGGTTCGCCTCCACTCCTCTCCTCCGAGCTCCGTCCTCTTCCACCCGACTCCAGCCATCGAATGGAGGGAGGTGGCCTATTTTTAAATGTGCTTCAAGATGCTGTGCACCCGGAAGCACACTGGGTGTCCTCAGGCATCTGGGCGCCCCCTGGCAGTGACCACGGGCCTCTATAAGGTTGAGCTTCTAAGCTCTGTTCCCGTGGTCCCCAAAGCCACCAGGGCGGTCGCCCCCTTGTGGTCTGGAGGAGGGGTAATCCTTCCTCTGGTCCTTCCAGATGTCCCGGCTGGGTATATATACTGTATTGTGGCCCAGTGCAGAAATGAGAGTCCAAGAAAGATTATGGCACCAACTCAGTTATCTACTTTATTGTCCAGAGACAAAAGTCAAATAAAACAAAAGAAAATGCTCTTTAGTGTATGTCCCATTATGCCGGGGAAAAGCAGGTAGTTGCTAAGTGTTTGGGCTGGATAGCCATGCAGAGCTCTTTTTTATGGAGGCTGGACTGGAAGTGGTGAGGTCAGTTGCCCTAACAGGGCACTGCAGAGAAAGAAGGAGATGGCAATGTCTGCAGCTTCCCTACTCTTTTTGGCGGGTTATTACATACCTCAACTGAACCTGCGAGGAGGTTCTCCGATGCACATGCATGACAACTGTCATAGGAATAAATAAGTACACCACATGAAGACTGTTGACATTTTCAACAGGCAAACATAAGATCTTCATGAAAATAGTGCCTAGAGATAAAGGCAATATACCTGAACAAATCATATGTGAAGTTGACATGGTATATTAATTTTAACCTTCTAAATTATCAAAAATGCAGATTTGTCACATTAAAAAGCAAGTACACCCCTACATTTATCACCATTTCAAATCCATAAAATTATAATCATGTGTTTTAGAGGAGGTGCTAATAATTAAAACCTCCGTAGGAAATCTGCAGGTGGACCTGACTGTCTTATTTAAATTGCACATATCACAGGTCTGTTGTTCTCTTTGCTATTGACGTGTGTGGTGTCACCCTGGCAGGATCAAAGGAGATCTCTACGCGCCTCTAAAAAAGGCTGTGGATGCCTATTAATCTGGTAAAGAATTTCCGAAGATCACCAAATAATTTGAAATTACTCATTGCACTGTAAGGAAAATCATCTACAAGAGGCGTATATTTTAAACAACTGCTAATTTCTCCAGGATTGGCCATCCTAGCATTTTCATCCAAGAGCTGATAGTTTAATACTAAAACAAGTTCCCATAATTTCTGCAGGTAACTCGTGGAAAAGTTGATGTCAGATAGCAGGCTTCTTTAATGAGAAACAGATTGCACAGATTTTCATCTGCATGTGAGGTGTACCAGGAAAGAACATTTGCTGTCCAAAAAAGTTTAGGTATGAGTACAGTTTGCCATTAAACATATAAGCAAAGGCCAGGCCTTCTGAAATAATATTCTATGGACAGATTAATCAAAGATAGAGTTGTTTGGTCACAATAACAATAGACTATGTCTGGCACTTACCGAGGACAGCATTTCAGAAGAAGAACCTCTTACTAACTGTGAAGCATGATGATGGAAAGGTAAAGGTTTGAGTTTGAGTTTGCCCTCAGGGCCTGGGCACCCTGCAGCTATCAAGTCAGCCATGAATTTTGCATCACACCAAAGTATCCTTGAGGAGAATGGGAGAACATCTGTCCAAAGTTAAACCGGAAATGAACCTTTCAACATGATAAAGATCTGAAGCACACTAGCAAATCCACTAAAATGAAGAAATGAGAGTTATGGACTGGCCTAGTCAAAGCTTTGATTTCCATTCTTTTTGAAATGTTGAGGGGTTTGAAATAGGCAGTTAATAAAAAAAACCCAGAAACATCTTGCAACTGGAGAAAATTTGCATGGAGAATGGTCAATAATTTCACCAAAAATTGCATATAAGAAGTCATTTCTGCAAAAGAGGCAAAAGATCATCATGTGTCAAAACTAACAATACAAGAGATTAATAAACAAACAGGTCACAGTGGACGCAATCATATTATGTCAAAGAGGTTTCCCCAAGGTAATTCTATAATCAGAAAAGTCTTCGCCAAATGTACAACCTGTCACAGGTTGCATAATACAACTGGTTACCAACTAATGGTGGATCTAGCTAGAAACAGGGTCCTTCCAGATGAACCACCATTTAACAGAACTAGCGTGGACTGCTTTGGTCCATTTGAAATCAAGCATGGAAGAAGAACTGTAAAGATAAATGTTGTTATATTTACCTGCTTGGCCATCCAAGCAGTCCTTGTAGACATAGCAGCTTCCTTTGACAAAGATTCTTTTATTAATGCCCTCTGTCGCTTTATCTCCAGATGAGGGTAAGTGCTAGAGATGCGTTCTCATAACGGATCTAACTTTGTTGGAGCTGAATCAGAAGGCTATCCAAGAGTGGAACACTATTAAAACAGAAAATGTTTTGCTTCAACATGTCATCAAATGAATATTTAATCCCCCTTCTGGCTCCCATCATGGAGGAGTATGGGAGCATATGATTTGTTCCATCAAAAAAAAAATCCGTTCCACTGAGGAAGGTCTTCAGGTGTTCTTTTGTGAATCTGTATCTATACAATATAATACAATACAATTTATTTTTATATAGCGCAAAATCACACAAGATGTGCCGCAATGGGCTTTAACAGGCCCTGCTTCTTGACAGCCCCCGAGCCTTGACTCTCTAAGAAGACAAGGAAAAATCCCCCCCAAAAAAAACACCAGTAGGGAAAAAAATGGAAGAAACCTCAGGAAAGGCAGTTCAAAGAGAGACCCCTTTCCAGGGAGTTTGGGCGTGCAGTGGGAGTCAAAAAGAAGGGGGTCAATACAATACAATACAATACAATACAATACACAGAACAGAACAAATCCTCAATACAGTATACAAATAAAAATTTTAGAAGTACGTAGCAGAATTTAACAATAGATGATATCACATAGGCGCATGGTGGCACAGTGGTAGCGCTGCTGCTTCGCAGTTAGGAGACCTGGGTTCGCTTCCCAGGTCCTCCCTGCGTGGAGTTTGCATGTTCTCCTCGTGTCTCCATGGGTTTCCTCCGGGCACTCCAGTTTCCTCCCACAATCCAAAGACATGCAGGTTAGGTGGATTGGTGATTCTAAATTGGCCCTAGTGTGTGCTTGGTGTGTGGGTGTGTTTGTGTGTGTCCTGTGGTAGGTTGGCACCCTGCCCAGGATTGGTTCCTGCCCTGTGTTGGCTGGGATTGGCTCCAGCAGACCAATGTGACCCTGTGTTCGGATTCAGTGGGTTAGAAAATGGATGGATGGATGATATCACATAATATGATTTGGATTTGTTTATAGTCCTGGAGACCTCAGCCATCAAGCTGCCTCCCCCATTTGGCCATTCCACAGTTGAAACAACACTGGGCCAGCCAATCCGATGAAAGGACCCCTCTTTCCCATGATTCCTGCGATCCTCCATCATTGATGACTTTACCATAGGCAGGCAAAACAACTTGGCAGGTGGGCCATGGCACAGGTGAGGGGACGCTGGCGCACGCAAGTTGCTGCCGCTCCTCCCTGTTAACAACACTTTTCGCAAAATTCGCCTTTATTCTACACTTTCTCACGCTTGTTTTATTTCTTTTACTGTACGTATAGTTCGTGGATACAGCCGACCTGAATTGCATGGATTTGGCTTAATATTTACAGATTTTATGGACTCTACTTTGACTGGGAACAGCTGAGTCTGTGGATCGCGGGACGAGACCTACGAACATTTCTTTGTACCTGGCGATCTATGACCTCGGGATAATCTTTCTCCGTGATTATATTCGCTATGCTGATCTGCTCCCGATTCATTTTACAGTACTGTACGACTGGGATCTGATCTGATGCTCATATTAACCTGGCTTATGGCTCCGGGGCGATCACGCATGAAATTATCAAGCGTTATTGTTTGTGGCTGTGTATTGGAACCTGCAAATCCTGCTACCTCCTCCTGCTATGCTTTCTGCTGCTTTGCTATCGCCGTTCATCTCATCTAATCCAAATGGTTCCGCTATGCTGTGCTGCTTCTCCACTGCTTTTCAGATAAGTATTGCCAAGTATCATGCTAAAATACTCTCATGACAAACTCCTTCTTATTAAACAGTTTGTCCAGAGCAAATGGTCTGATTGGAACATCCTAAAAGACGCCGGTATTTTACAGCGCCGAAATATATACATCGCGGTCAGGTCGCCGCCACCGCGGGTGCGAATGAAAAGACAACCGGCAGCATTTGCTCAGGAATAAGCATTCCTTCTCATGGCCTGGAAATACAAGTGTCAGTGTGCCAAATTTACATTCTGTGGAAATAAACCCTGATCACAGCTCTGTGCAAAAGATGCCTCATTGACTAACATTGCTCTGTTTAACTCAAGATCTCTTAATGGCAAAGCATTGGTGCTGTCAGAACTCATCACTGACACCAAACTTGATATACTGTGTTTAACGGAGACTTGGCAAAACCAAACGAATTGACGTCTCTCACGGAGGCGACTCCACCTGGTTTCACTTTCCATACAGAACCTCGCAGCTCTAGACAAGGAGGCGGGCTAGCGGTAATTATCAGAGCAGACTTAAATATCAAACGAATCCCAATTGACTGTCCACTGTCTTTTGAGTGCCTGGCTCTTAAACTAATAACGGAAACAGGTCCTGTCTCACTCATTGTTCTTTATCGTCCCCCAAAATACAATGCATCCTTCTTATCTGATCTGATTGAACTTTTAACCCACCTAAGCTCTTACTCTCAGAGAATTATCCTTCTTGGTGATTTCAACATCCATATTGACATTACTACATCTAAACTGAGAAATGAATTCCTATCCTTACTGGACTGTTTTGACTTGACACAACATGTTGATTTTCCCACCCACTCTGGTGGTCATATATTGGATCTGATCTGCACTTCTGGACTATCTGTTGCCAATATTTACAGCACTGATTTGGGACTCTCTGACCATAAAGCAGTATTTTTTACTGTCTCACTGCCTTTACCTCCTCTTACCTGTAAACGACAAATTTCTTACAGAAACCTTAAAATATCTGTCCCTCTATCCTTTCTGGATCCATTTCTGATCTTTTACTGTCTGCACCTATTCCTCAACACTAGATAGTCTTGTTGACCACTATAACTCAGCCCTTCATTCAGCATTAGATAAAACAGCTCCTTTAAAACATAAAGAGGTTTCTTTAAACGTTCAGCTCCTTGGTATAACTCAGAATTGCGATCTATGAAAGCAGCTGGCCGACCTTGAGAGAATGTCACGTAAGACTGGCCTCACTGTGCACATCCAGGCTTTCTCTGACCACCAAAGAGCTTACAGAGAAGCACTAACTGCTGCTAAGAACACCCACTATGGCAGAATAATAGAAAGTGGCCACGATAACCCAAGGGTTTTGTTTTCTGTAGTTAATAAACTACTCGAACCTGCATCTGGCCCAACTACCTCTTCTACTGAAGTCTGTGAGGATTTCCTCCACTTTTCCGTAACAAAATTAAAGATCTAAATAATTCAACTAACATAAATACATCATCTGTTTATATCTCTCCCTGTTTTCCCACTCCATCCAGCTCCTTCTCTAAGTTCTCACCAGTCACATCTGCGTTTGTTAATGACCTGCTTTGTAAGATGAGGCCAACTACTTGTATACTGGACCCCATCCCCAGCACACTACTTAAATCCTGCCTTCATGCCATAATCCCGACTGTTACAACAATAATAAACTCATCCCTTGACACTGGCTCTGTGCGCTCACTTTTAAAATCGCTTCTGTAACCCCAATGTTAAAAAAGTCTGGTCTTGATGCTGACAATCTTAACAATTTCCGGCCTATTTCCCACTTACCTTTCCTGTCAAAAGCTCTTGAGCGTGTTGTAGCTTCCCAGCTCACCAATTACTTATCGTCTAATAATTTGATGGAACCCTTTCAGTCTGGTTTCAGGGTGCAGCACAGCTGTGAAACTGCTCTCCTACGGGTAACCAATGATCTGCTTATGGCAGCAGACTCTGGACAAACCAGCATATTAATTCTGTTAGACCTCAGTGCAGCATTTGACACTGTCAGACATGACATTCTACTGTCTAGAATGGAGAACATGCTGGGTATCTCTGGCACTGCCCTCCAGTGGTTCAAGTCCTATCTGACTGATAGGCAAGAGTTTGTTAGTCTTGGCAACAGCAGATCCAGCTCGCGCCAGTCACACAAGGAGTTCCTCAGGGCTCTGTCCTGGCCCTCTTCTCTTCTGTATTTATATGCTCCCCCTTGGCCATATTATTCGTAGCTATGGACTGGGCTATCATTTTTATGCAGATGATACTCAACTCTACTTCAATGTTAAAAGTGGAACTTCATCAGAGCTTTCTCAGCTCACAACCTGCCTTAGTGAAATTAAAACCTGGATGGAGCAGAACTCTTTAAAATTAAACTGCAACAAAACTGAACTCCTGCAAATTGGGACTAAAATGCAACTTAATAAAATGAGCTCCTTCCCAGTCCATCTTGGTGGTGATCTCATCAGACCTGCCTCTACTGCAAAGAATCTTGGTGTCATTTTGATTCCTCCCTTTCTTACTCCACCACATAAATCACATTAAGAAACTTTCTACTTTCACCTCTCGTAACATATCCGTGTACGCTCCTTCCTTTCCTTTTCTAATGCTGAGAAACTTGTCCATGCTTTTATCACATCCCGCATAGATTATTGTAACTCGCTGCTGGCAGGTGCCCCTTCTAATCTTATATCACAGCTCCAGCTTATTCAAAACTCAGCTGCAAGAGTCCTTACTCGAACCAGCAGCAGCGAGCACATCACACCCATCCTGCTCCGTCTTCACTGGCTCCCTGTGTCTTACAGAATCGAATATAAAATCCTACTAATAACCTACAAAGCCTTAAATAACCTCGCCAAACTACATCAGTGACCTTCTCCATCACTATGTGCCTGCCCGTCCACTAAGGTCCTCTGATTCTGGCAATCTTGTTGTGCCCCACACTAATCTACACTCCATGGGTGACAGGGCCTTCAGCTGTATAGCGCCCAGACTCTGGAATGACCTACCGAAATTAATCAGGTCAGCTGACTCCATGAATTCTTTTAAAAAACAACTTAAAACTCATCTGTTCAGGAAGGCTTTTAGCTCTATTTGACTTCATTCCCTTCTCTCAGTTTACCTCTCTGTCAAGATGCTCATGTAACCTGTATGTGTGTGCTGACCATCAATTCTGTTGTCTGTTAGGCTTTCTCTGAATTTACTGTCTTAATCTTCTTATTTATTAATTTGCTTTGTACTATGCTATATACTGTATACCCTGCCGTTCTTTCTTATATTCTGTAAGTGCCTTGAGCATGGGAAAGGCGCTATATAAATAAAATGTATTATTATTATTATTATTACCAAGTGCCACATTTGAGTACCGAGAAGAGAAACAGAATAGGTAAGGGTTAGTATCCAGTTATAACTATCATGTTACTTATGTTTTAGTGCTAATAACTAACAACAGAGATGCAGTCAGTACAGTTAATCAGCAGCTCTAGTCAGGATATGCTAAACTGAAGTAGTGAGTCTTCAGCCGAGATTTAAAAGCTGAGACCAAAAGGGCTTCTCTTATAGTAGCAGGCAGAACTTTCCACAGTTTAGGGGCCCTGTAACTAAAAGCTCGACCTCCCACTGTTATTTTATTAATCCTTGGAATCCTAAGTAGACCGGCATCTTGAGATCTTAATGTGTGCTCAGGTTTGTAAGTCATGATAAGTTCAGACAAGTAAGCCAGACCTTGGCCATTTCATGCTTTATATGTTAAAAGGAGGATTTTGAAATCTGCCCTAAACTTAACCGGGAGCCAGTGTAAGGATTTAAGAACTGGAGTTATGTGTTCATATTTTCTTGTTCTTGTAATAATTCTTGCAGCAGCATTTTGGATTAACTGGAGGCTGTATAAAGAACAGTTTGAACAGCCAGTGAACACCGCATTGCAGAAGTCAATCCTACTAGAAATAAATGCATGAATTAATTTCTCAGAATCCAGTTTATTTAGAAAGCGCC
Source organism: Polypterus senegalus (assembly GCF_016835505.1). Taxonomy (NCBI): domain Eukaryota; kingdom Metazoa; phylum Chordata; class Cladistia; order Polypteriformes; family Polypteridae; genus Polypterus; species Polypterus senegalus. Next base: position 218,674,336 of record NC_053157.1, read on the forward strand.
TTAATTTCCTAACATTTTTAAGATGGAAGAAACATGATTTGGACGACTTTGTAATATGCGCTTTAAATGACATGCTAGAGTCAAAGATAACTCCTAGATTGTGGGCTGATTCAGTAAAATTAATGGGGATTCCAACTGAGTTAAATGACGACAAAATATTGCTGTGATCAGCGTCATTCCCTCCAACAATTAACATCTCCGTTTTATCTGTATTTAAACACAAGTAGTTCTCATTCATCCATTCCTTTAATTCACTAACACAACTAATTAAAGACAACATCAGAGAAACTTCATTTGATCTAAATGAAAGGTATAACTGGGTGTCATCTGCATACAAATGAAAATTAACATTATGCTTCCTAATGATAGATCCCAGTGGAAACATGTAAAGTGAAAACAGTAAAGGTCCCAGTACTGAGCCCTGCAGGACACCATATTGAACTTCTGTGTATAATGATGGAGTCCTGTCAGCACATTTCTGTACATATTGGAATCGATTTGATAAATAACAACTAAACCAAGGGAGCACGGGGCCTGTAAGCCCAACATCATTTTCTAACCTGTGCAGTAAAATAGAATGGTCAACGTGTCAAATGCTGCACTTAAGTCCAACAACATAATTATAGTGGAGTTTCCTTCATCAGAGGATATCAGAATGTCATTTACAACCCGCGTTAGTCGTTTCTGTACTATGACCAGTGCGGAAACCAGACTGGAATTTCTCAAATAAATTGTAATGTGTAAGGTGTGAATGAAGCTGATTGGCGACTACTTTTTCTAGAATCTTAGAGAGAAAGGGTAAATTTGAAATAGGTCTATAATTATTTAGTATGTGTGGGTCTAGGTCTGACTATACTGAACAGACATCCTGTGACTACATTATCTAATGACCCAAAAGACTTGGAGGTGCTCCACCCAAACCAACTACTTCTGTTGAATACAAAACCACCTATGCCTCCTGGACTTTTTCAGATGGAGGATCTTTACGTTGATGATGGAAACAAGTACAATATATGGCAAATCTTTTCTCTAAACAATAGACTAAAAAGTACATGAAATGCACAGATGTCATAAGTGGTTTAACATAACATAAAATAATCTTCCTGGAGATATCTTATTGAATGAATCTGCACCAAGAAACTCCTGGGTAATGGACAAAGTCATCCAAACTGTGTAAGATGAAAATGGATTTGTTTGTAAGGATCGTGTCAAGACAAAGACAAATGAACTTGATAATTCAACCACTAAGATTTGTCTTCTCCAAGAAGCAGGATGAGGCATATTTCTTAATTTTCTAATGGCTGAATGAGTCTTGTGTTATTGTAATTGTTTCCAAGATAAGAAAACAATTAGGGGCCTGATACGTGTGAGCCAAGTTTTGTATTAAAATGTTTCATGTTCAGATAATTTGAAGAGGTGTTGAACTTAATTTTCAGTTCAACATTAGTTTACATATTAAAATAAAGCTAGATAATTATTCAGTTTTAATGTGCTATTGTTTCTTTCAGAAGGGGTGCTGGGTTGCAAGGGTTATTGGGAATGAGGAAGTTTTGTAATTTTTTATTTTTGAGTGTATTGATTAGGCTGTGGAAACACATGATTTTCTTACTTTGTCTGTCTTGAGTTTCATTCAAAACTGTGGAAATATATAACGTGGAAAATAAACGTTTGCTTTAAAAAACAACAGAGTGGATTAATGTGAAACATCAAGGACTGGACACACGTACAGTAAGTTACTGCCGTAGCCACACGTCGTTATGCATCTACAAGTTATTCTGTAATTATTTTGTGTTAATTGGTTTCATATCCAGGTTTGGTTCCAATCTTGTGCCTGCTTCTTCCCATAAACATAAAGCAGATAATTGTGTTTTAAAATTAGTTGTATGAGTGTTTTGCCTTAATTGCATTTCAGGTCACCTAATTTTACATATATGAAAGAGTACATGCACAATGACAATGATGATTTCAGCTAGAAGTTTATGGTAAATAAACTTTTAAATATTCTGTACAACAACTTGTAGGCTGCTTTCAGTTCCTTACACTCCAATGTTTTCTACTCCATATTACTCTTTCTTTCTACTTTGACTCTTTCTATTTCTAGCTAACATTTCTTCTGCCCTGCAGCTTTTGCATTCTGCCAGCTTACTCTCAGCTTAATTATTCCTTCCTTTGCTCAGCCATTTTTACCCACTTAGAAGATAACTTCTGTACTTAAGGGTTACTCACAAAGGCCTTTGAGTCCCATAAAATGCCGTCCCTCTAGTGTCACAAAGCACACAAGATCCTGAGCAGCTCTTCAGTGTAAAGGACCAGACAAACAAATGTTTGAAGTTCAAGGTCTAATTTAACGTTGTGTATTTAGAGTCAACTGAAATCATTATTTACACGGTTGTGATGCCTTCTGGATATACATATGTCCAGCAGTGCCCCTCCACCTCCATCTTAGGTAGTCATAAACCAAAAACCAACATTATTTCTTTTCTTTGGGCAACAAGGATAAAGGACCACAACACATTAAACTGAGTCATTCAAGTAATTGGAGAAAAAGTGTTTTAGAACTCCCACTTAAAATGCTATTATGGAGATGTAACTGAGCAAGATGCAGAGGACAGGAAAAGATGGAAAAAGATGATCCGCTGTAACAAACTCTAACGGGAGCAGCCAAAAGAAGGAGAAGGACATATTACTGCAGTAGTTAATGTTGCTGCTGTGCAGTTACAGGGATCTGAGTTAACTCTGAGCCAAGTCACTGTTAATGTTTCCTTTTACCTTTGATGTCTTCTCCAGGTGCATCTCCAAGACATGAATGTTAACTTGATTGACTGCTAAATCAATCTGATATTAATGGCTGAGATTCCAATCAGGTTTAGCTCCTTTCTGTACTCCTTACTAATTCTGACATGTTTCTGATATGCTTAATGGTGGCATGCCAGGGCACTCCTCCTCTGATTATAAGCACTGAACCACTCTATACTCTCTGACATCACCAAAAGGGTGCAAAAGCAAAGGCGAAGTGGATGAGCCTATGTTGTCCAGCTGCTGTTTGTGAGACTCAAGGACTGTCTGTCTGATACAGATGTGAGCAACACTAGAGCACCACAAGGAACAGTCCTGTCTCCTTTCGTCTTCACTCAGTACATCTCTGACTTCAAATATAACACCGGGTCATGTCACTTGCAGAAATTTACAGATTATTCTGCCCTTATGGGGTGTATTTATAATGGGGATGAAACAGAGAAGAGGAGTCAGGTGGAGAACTTTGTTTCTTGGAGCAAAGAGAATTATCTTAATCTTAACCAAGGAATTGATTATTGATTTGTGCTGCAACAAAGAACCTAAGCCAAGTTCTATTCAGGGAGAGGATGTAGTTGAAGTCCACTCCTCCAAGTACTTGTGAGTCCACATAAATTACAGTTTGGATTGGTCACTGATCAAAGAGGAACTACATAAGAAAGGGCAGAGCAGGCTCTTTTTCCTGAGGAGACTGCATTCCTTTAATGTAGGATATGACATCCTTCACATCTTCTAAAACTCTGTGACGGTCTGTGAGATCTTCTATGCTGCAGTGTGCTTAGCTGGTAACATCACTTCAAGAAAGGACCCCCAAATCAACAAAGTAATTAAAAGTACAAGCACATGCCCTCTGGACCCCCTGGAGTTCATAAAAAAGTAGAGAATGAAGACAAAACTGAGTGTTATTATGAACAATTCTGCACATCCTCTCTCTGACCCACTAACACTGAGGACTTTCAACCATCGAATTACTCAGCAGAAGTGTATCAGGAGACTCTGTGGGGGCTGCATAATGTCTCACTAGCACTGTGACAGCCAAATCAGAATTTTTCTTTCTTTTTAAATTTTCTTTGTTTTTAGTCTTCTGGTGTGTGTTCAGACCATATTGTGTACACACACACACACACACACACACACACACATATATATATATATATATATATATATATATATATATATATATATATATATTTATGTATTTATTTATTTAAAAAGATTTTGTAAAAGGCCAAATTTTCACCTGTCGACAATCTATCTATCTATCTATCTATCTATCTATCTATCTATCTAGGGTGACTACTAATACTTTCATTTATATGTCATTTATTACTTGTTAATCTATTAACATTACCTTAAATGCAATTTATTATGATTTATTGTTACATACAGTACATTTTTGATTATGTCATTTCCATATTTTAAAGTTTTTATTGAATAATCCTTTCATTAATAGCTCTTCTCTCAGCGCTTTCAGAAATAGATTGGCAGCTGCATCAACATGTAAAGGAAGTTTTTGTACGGCTCTGTATCACTGTGCGAGAGGAGTACTGCGGCCCTGCTTACAGTAGTAATGTCCTGCATCTTCAGGCTGCACGTTACTGATGGTCAGCGTATAATCAAGTCCTGAGCCACTGCCACTGAAACGACTTGAGATCCCAGACTGCAGAGTGCTTGCATAATAAATCAAGAGTTTTGGAGCTTCTCCTGCTTTCTGCTGATACCAGGCCAGGTAGTTATAGCTGCCACTAGTGAGGGAACTGCTGGCTTTACAGTTCATGCTGACAGTTTCTCCTGGTCGTGCAGACAGACTTGAGGGAGACTGAGTCATGATGATATCTCCACAGGACCCTGGATAAGAGAGAATAAAGTAGAGTTAATTTAATGCTTGGACAGAAGTACAGTTGCAGTTTTACTTAGTACAATTGACATAACAGGAAAGTTATTTTTATAGATCTCACCTTCAATTAAAAACAAGAGGGTCACCAAGAAAATAAGTGAGAAATCCATCTGCACTAAATCATACAGGCAGGTTTAACTGAGCCCATCTTGGTGACTTCACTCTTTAAATCTCCTGAGAAGTTAAGAACATATGCAAATGGAGAAGGGGAGAAAACAGAGGAAATGACAAGATAGTCAAATTATTGTTTTTTTTTTAAAGATGTGCATGTTAGCTTGATCGTCTACTATAAATAGGCCTGAAATAAAACGCTTGCATTCCAACCAGGTTTGGCTCCTGCCTTACTCCTTATTGAATTAAACATAATGATGCTAAAATGGAAATATCAATCATGGAGATACCCAAAGGAAATAGCTCATTAGTAATGGCAGCTAGTAGGGACATTCTTCCTCTGATTACAAGCCCTCAATCTGTTTTATATTATGCAACACCACTTAGCAGTAGTTTGTACTTTTGTGTTGTATTTCTGAATTGGCAATAATAGATTGGAGATATAACTCTGTGAAGAGTTCTGTTTTGTGTGTTGTATTTACCCCATTGTTTGACGTCCATTCCATGTCCAATTTACCAGTAACAGGGTTTCTCTCTGAATTGCCTTTACATTTTTTATTTATTTATTCTGTAAAAGGCCAAATTTATTTATCTTTTTATGTATGTATTTATTTTAAAAGGCTCTGTAAAAGGCCAAATTTTCCCCTGCCGACAATCAAAGTATCTATCTATCTATTGTGATAGATGGCTGCACAATCAGGATGCCTGGGACGTGGAAGGACTGGAATAGTGGCAATACCTCCCACGGGACATGAGAGGGCTACCACTCTTGGGTACAGGGGAGCCACAAGGTTGAAGCTGGGAGGCTCACAAATGTTCCAGACAACATGGACTGCAGCACTTCCAGGTGAGGAAACTCATCAGGAAGTACCTGGAGCACATCCGGGTACCAGATAAATGGGGCCACCTCACTCCATTCTGAGAGTCTGAGTTGGGAGGTAACATGACGGAGCTTGACAAGATAGGAGTGGAGGCAGAAGGAGAAGAAAATGATAAAAACTGTGAGTGAATTGTGCTGTACTGGAAGGAGTAAATACAATAATAGAGTGTGTTTTAGACATAGCTGTCTTGGTGTCTGTTCATGGTCGAGGCCGATCTTCTATCTATCTATCTATCTATCTATCTATCTATCTATCTATCTATCTATCTATCTATCTATCTATCTATCTATCTATCTATCTATCTATCTATCTATCTATCTATCTATCTATCTATCGTGAGCACTAGGTGGCATTGCAGCACCCCAAACCACAGACACAGCTGCACAGACACAAGTCCCAGGATCATGTCAAAGGTTTATTATAAAAATTACCTTAATAAAAACTTCTATTTAGCATAATAACCTTCAGACAAGCACAATCACAACCATTTTTCTCTTCTTCCTTTCTCCTGCTCTCTTCCTAGCCAAGCTTTATTCTTCTTCTACCTGGGTGAGGCAGAGAGACTCTTTTTATCCAAGACTCAGGAGTACTTGAGGTTCTATAACATGCTCAGTTGGAAATACTGGCAGGTTAAGAAGAACTCCTTGAAAGTAGGGAACATAAACCCCCACAGAATCCCCTGGCGGCACCCATGAAACCCAACAGGGCTGCTCCACAGCACTGCAATTTCCAGCATGCCCTGTGGGTGTCCTTTTCGATATTAAAATCCCAGGGGTGCTGCCATTTAGAGTATGGAGTCCTCCCTGATTGCTCCATGATGTTGTCCTCCTAGCCGGGTAAGAGTCCTTTATCCACCCGAGGTGGGAGGCTGACACACTCCAGAAATTTTTGCCTCCTCATGCCAACTTCATGGCAAAGACAGGAAGTCTCCTGCTTTTTCTTGTTAATAAAGCTTTAATTTCCATGTTATTATATAATGTGCATATTTAGAAAAAGTTATTTCTAGAGTCCAAAGGTTTTCTGCAATGGCTCAGTTTTACACGTCCTGTTCTTCTATGTTATATGTGTCAAATGGGACCTTCTTTCTTTCTGTCACGAGAGTGGTGAGTGGGCAGAGTTTTGCATGAGTGCTGGTGCAGAAGCAGCTGCAGGTTTGAATTTTTCTTTTTTTTCTATACCTTTTTCATTGATTTTTGTCTTCGCTGTGTTCTTTTTTCACTTCTTTGGGGGTTCGGGCAAAAAGTGCCCTGAGGGTGTCCAGTATGGCCTCTTCAGTGAGTGTTTGTTCCCGCAGAGAAGATTTTGAATCACTTACTCGCTGACATAGTGTTAAGATTACTCCTGATTTTTTGTGTTCCCTGGAGAAATGGATACTGACGGTAGGTTAGGTAAGTTGGCTGTGAACACATTCGAACTGCTTGACGGATGAGCAATCGTTTTGTTTTTAGACTCCATGGAGTTGGAAAAGGTGCCTATGGAGTTGCCCATGATTCCCTTGTGTCGGTTTTGCCGCTATCTGCCCCAGCTAAAAAGATCACCTTATCAAATATTTCACCTTTTCTTTCTAATGCAGCTCTGGAAATGGAAGGCATTGGCTGACGCAGAGTGTGCTTTATTTACCTGTTAATGAAGGAGGAGAAGGACTTGTTAATATTTGCAGTCAAAGAAATGCCTGCCGGTTGTAAGCTTTGCAAAGAACTGTTATTACCCAACAGACCTGTCCTGGAGGCCACTTCGCTGTGTCTTGTTACGGCAAGTGGGAAAGCTACATATTGACAAGGCACTTTTTTAATGGACAATAGGCAGCTGTAAACCTCTAGCTTTCTGCCTTTCTACAGCAGCTTACTCAGGGCATGGAATCACCTGGGGCCTCATGCATTACGCCGTGCGTAGAATTTGCACTATAACATGACGCAAGCACAAAAGCCGAAATGTGCTTACACACAGAAAAATCCAGATGCAGGAATCTGCTACATAAATCCCGATCAGCGTGAAAAGTAACGCTGTGCATGCGCCTGCTGTCCCGCCCCAACTCCTCCCAGAATTACGCCTCTTTGAATATGCAAATCAATATAAATAGCCCTTAAGCTCAGCGTTCTGTGAAAAGACAATGGGAAAAGCAAGAGGGAAAATGGAAGAATTTAAGCAAATACCAAGTGGAGGCAAGGAAAAACGTACTATTTGTTGGTTTAAACAGTGGTATAAACAACAAAAGGAAGTTGATCGAGTGACATAGCGTGTCGGAGAAACTTGAAAGCTCAAATTTCACAAAGTCACACAGTGCTCGAAATAAAAAAGTTGTCAAAGTCGCTGTGAAAAGGCGAGTCGTAGCCCACTGTCTGAGTGTCATATGAAACCTTATTAGGGTACAGAGAAAAAAAAGGCACACAGTGGGGAAAAAGCAGGAAATGTCAACTTCAATCTCGAAATTTCCACTTTAATCACGTAGTTTATTTTGTCATTAAAGTAGAACATCATAAATTTCATCTTAAAATCGTTTAATTTACTAGTTTCTCAAATACAATCGTAACTAAAGTAGCACATTAAATGCTTTGTTTTGTATTTGATCTTCTATGTGCTCTATGTGTGTGAATCACTACGTGCTTCTTAAATGGGTTTTCTCTTCCTCTGACAGGACACAGAATCCATTACATTAGTGATATTACAGCTCTCTGAATAACTAAAATACTGTTGTGTGCCGGAGGGCTGATCGCACCCCAAATAGATACAGATGCTCTTGGGAAAACCACAAACCCTGAAACACTGACTACCCTCACATTGCTCCTTATCCTTGCACTATAACGCGTAATACAAGCCTTGCGCGGTACTCCGCCGACTTATAAGCCTTGCGCAGCGCCTGTCAGTTTGGAATTGATTGTTTGCTTTTATCTCTCTCTGCTCCTAGCGGAACTGTCATCTCTGACTTGTCATGGAGCACGTTTAAGCTCATGTGTTTGCGGTGTTTGAATAAAAATCCTTCTTTTTCTACGACCTCCTGTGTCTCTGTGCAAATCTGTGACCCAAGCGTGACAAGTGGTACCAGGAGTGGTTGCACAGATGGATGCCGCCGAAGACTTATTTCAGAGGTCTAAAACTTATGCACTTAAAGACTGGAAACTAAACATGGATGACCCAATCCGTGCGCAAATTCAAGATTTGATACATAAAGTGCACTGCTGGTTTGAAGGAGATGTGATGGAAACAGTTGTCGTGAATATATTACTGGTCGGCATACCTGAACTTCTTCGAGATGAATTTATACGTCATGATATTAAATCATTAACGATTATGTCCAGACGATTAGAGGGTTCACAGTCCACTTGGAGAAAGAGCGGTGGATTTCGTGCTGCTTCGCAACCTGTGAACGAACGTCCAGGACATTCTCGTCGCTTCGATCGACAAGCTGCAGGACCTGAAAATCGAATAGGGTCAGGTAGGACCCGGAAATCCAGTCGTAGATGGACGCCTGTTTCTGGGGAGACAGCGGCAACAGCGGGCGAGACCGTGGACACTACAGCAGTCGGCGTGGGCGTCGCAGAGGATATTTCGAAGCGGAGCCGACCGTAGATGTTTCCGATGTGATCAGCTCGGCCATTTGGCAAGAGAATGTCGCTTGTCTCCAGCTCATTCAATGGAGATTGGACTGGCGAGATTTGTTGCTCAACTATTACATATCCGGATGGAAAAGATGGCTTGTTGATCCCGGTGAAATTGGGGCAGAGAAATCTCAGCATTGTTAGACTCGGAAGTGACCTTTGTATTGTGAGAAGAGACTGTCTTAATGAACAATGCCTTAGAGACTGTGAGACTGTAAAAATACGCTGTGTACATGGTGATGTTAAAGATTATCAGACTTTACTTCTTCCTTTAACTTATAGGGTCGCCACTTTAAGGTTTGGTCTGCCGTTTCAGACTCGTGCCCTTGGCCATTACTCATAGGACGGAGAAATGCCCTTTTTCGAAACTGATTAATAAATGTAAGGGACCAGTAGTCCAGTCCACTAATGAACTTGGGGAGAAGAAGAAGAAACCAAGACGAAGAACTGGTAGCGGCGGGGAAAATCTAGAGCCCAACTTAGATATTGAACCCGATCTCTCCAGCGAGACGGAGGAGGTCACCCCCGACAATCTTCCAGAATGGGCTGGTCCTTCTACATCTTCCCAGATTGCAAACGCCTCTGAACACAAACCGAGCGTTAACGAACAATCAGATTTTGTGCGTTTGCAGCATACTGATAGCTCATTAGAATATGCATTTAAACAGGCTCGCCCTGCTAATGACTCTTATTACCAAGAGCGTAATTCCGGGGGTGTGAAAACCCCACACTTTATAGAAAAGGACGGTTGCCTTTTCAGAGTGATCTCAGATCATTTGAGGGGAATTTATTGAACAACTGGTGGTACCTGAAGCACATAGGGAAACTGTTTTGCATCTGGCACATTCACACATCTTGGGGGGGCACCTCGGTGCCGACAAAACTAGAGACCGGTTATCAAAACGATTTTATTGGCTTAATATGGGAAAAGATGTTGAACGGTTTTGTACTTCATGTCCAGACTGCCAGATCGTCTCTGCTTATAAGCCTCCTCGGGCTCCCCTTTGTCCTATGCCCATATTGGAAGTTCCCTTTCAGCGTGTGGGATTAGATATTGTGGGACCATTACCTAAGACTAAGGATGGGTACCAATATTTGCTGGTGTTGGTTGATTATGCACACGATATCCAGAAATGATTGCTGAAAAGGCCAACTCTTCGACTGTAGCCAAAGCACTATGTGAAACTTTTACTCGTATTGGTATCCCTAGAGAAATCTTAACTGATCAAGGCACACCTTTCACTTCTCGTGATGAAACAATTGTGTGACAGCTTTGCTATTAAGAAATTGAGTACTACTGTTTACCATCCTCAAACGAATGGTTTAACCGGCGATTTAACAAAACATTGAAACAGATGATCAGGCGAGTTGCTCATAATGATCCCACAACATGGAACACTGTCCTACCTTTTGTTTTGTACGCAGTGCGAGAATCACCACAGGCGTCCACTGGCTTGAGTCCCTTCGAGTTGTTATTCGGCAGGCGGCCGCGAGGCATCCTGGATGTGGTACGTGAGGAATGGATAGGAAACGAGAGAGCAGCTAAGGTCGAAGCTTTGCAGATCGACTAATTTCGTTGCAAGACAGAATTTCTATGCTTTCCTCTATTGCTGTGGAACACCAACAACGAGAACAGGAAACTCAGAAGCGTCTTTACGATAGGCAGCAAGCTCCGTGAGTTCAAACCTGGCGATCGTGTTTTGGTACTGGTTCCCTCGGATCCACACAAATTCTTAGCTAAATGGCAGGGCCCGCCATTATTGAGGAGCGTATGAGTCCGTAAATTACAAGGTTAGAATACCAGGCGGCGCAAACCATTCCAGATTTTACACATTAACCTCTTGAAGGAATGGCACGACCGACAAGAGGTTAACACTTCCTTGGCTGCTGTTTCTCAGACCGATGTTACCATTGGTAACGATCTTACTGACACGCAAAAGACAGAACTGTTATCTTTGATAGAACGGAACACTGATGTCTTTTCAGATTTACCAGGCAAGACTAACATTACAAAACATAAAATTACCACTGAACCTGATGTTCGTACAGATGCGGCCGTTCGGATACCGAAGCGCAAATATTGTGCGAAGAGGTAAAAAGATGCTGACACTGGGTGTAATTCGTGAAAGTAAAGTGACTGGTGCAGCCCAGTCGTATTAGTCCCAAAGCAAGACGGTTCGGTTCGGTTCTGTATCGATTTCAGACGCTTGAATAAGGTCTCTAAATTCGATGCTTATCCCATGCCCGTGTCGATGAACTGTTGGAAAAACTGGGTCAGGCGAGCTATATCTCCACGCTAGATCTCACGAAAGGCTATTGGCAGGTGCCTTTAGAGGCTAGCAGTTGTGAGAAAACGGCATTTGCGACTCCTGACGGACTCTATGAATTTACAAGACTCCGTTTGGTCTTCACGGGGCACCTCTAACTTTTCAGCGTATGATGGATCAGATCCTACGTCCTCATTCTGAATATGCTGGGGCATACCTTGACGATGTCGTGATTTTTAGCAATGATTGGAAAACACACTTAGAGCGGCTTCAAGCCGTTCTTGAAAGCTTGAGACAGGCTGGCCTTACTGCTAACCCTAAGAAATGTAAACTAGGCATGTCCGAGACTCATTACTTAGGCTATTCTATGGGCAAGGGTTTACTTAGGCCACAATTAAGGAAAATAGAAGAAATGCTTGTTTACCCGAGACCTGAGACACAGAAACAAGTACGCTTTCTGGGACTCGCTGGTTACTACAGAAAATTCATTCCAAATTTTGCACATAGAGCTGCTCCTCTTACAGAACTTACTAGAGGCAGAAAAAACCGACCTATCTGGTGGACAGAAAAAACGTTCTTTCAACGATTTAAAAAAAGCATTGTCTTCTTACCCGGTTCTAAGGAACCCGGATTTCACAAAAGATTTTATCTTGCAAACAGACGCAAGTGCATTTGGTGTGGGCGCAGTCCTGTCACAAATTTTTGATGGAGAAGAACATCCAATCACATATTTGAGTAGGAAATTACTTCCTAGGGAACGTAATTATTCTACAATTGAGAAAGAATGCTTGGCAATTAGGTGGGCTGTGGAAGCGCTTCGCTATTACTTGTGGGGACGAAACTTCACTTTGGTAACTGATCATGCTCCACTTCAGTGGTTGTACCGACAGAAAGATACAAACTCTCGTCTAATGAGATGGTTTCTGGGTTTACAACCTTACAGTTTCACAGTAAAGCACCGACCAGGTTCTGAACACGTCAACGCAGACGTATTATCACGACTACATGAACTTGGTACAGAGAGTCGCTTGATTCACAGGAATGTGAATAAAGCTGAGGGGGAGGGTGTGAGCTGGAGGGCTGATCACACCCCAAATAGAGACAGACGCCCCTGGGAAAACCACAAACCCTGAAACACTGACTACCCTCACATTGCTCCTTATCCTTGCACTATAACGCGTAATACAAGCCTCACGCGATACTCCGCTAACTTAAAGCCTTGCAGCGCCTGTCAGTTTGGAACTGATTGTTTGCTTTTATCTCTCTCTGCTCCTAGCGGAACTGTCATCTCTGACTTGTCATGGAGCACGTTTAAGCTCATGTGTTTGCGGTGTTTGAATAAAAATCCTTCTTGTTTCTACGACCTCCTGTGTCTCTGTTCAAATCTGTGACCCAAGCGTGACAACATGATATCATTTTCATGATGATAGGAGTTAAAGCATGTTATTAAACATGGGTTTCATGGTGCAGTGATTGTGCGCGACCACCGATGAAATAATTTAGAGCAGCAGTACTCAAGAGCGGCTCTAGGCTCGTGGCGGCCCTGGGCAGAGGAAGAATCGGTGGCCCCTTCGCCCGCCAATGTCAATATGGTATCTTATGCACGGCGGATGGCCACGTCCGTTGCGGACACTGCATAGCCGCCTCGTGGTCATGACACAAGCGTTTAACTTTTGTCGAACTTTGCCGCTGCGTTTTTAGCTGTGTCATTTTCTTTTTCTGTTTTATATTCAATATATATTGGTGTGGCGGGCCCTGGGATTTGGAGGCCCTGTGCAGGTGAAAACTGTGCACCTGCAGAGGGCCGCCCCTGCAGTACTGTCTCTTTCAAACCCTTACTAACCTCCAATTCCTGTCCTTCCTTTTCTTTCTCCAAGTAACCGATCGCCACACAATCAGCTCTGTAATGGATGTTAAGCCATCTGTAAGATTAGAGTGCAGATTCTTCAAAACTTCTAAGGAACATTGAAATATCTTCGTAGTACATGTTTAATCATTCTATCCTTCACGCCAGTCCCAGTGAAACATACAGTGCAAGGCAGGAACGACCTTTATTAATTAACAATATAGATTATTTAAATGAAGTTAAAGTTTTATCTGCATAATATAATAAACATATTTTGCTGCATTTCATCTTGAAAATGATATCATCATCATTTGTAAATACGAGCTTTATAAAGTTGGTTCAAGTTGTGCAATATTATAACTGTAGTGCAAGTTTACAGTGAGGTAATTCTACTTATAGGTACAAATAGTTCTACAAGGAGCACTTGATTGAGTGCGTTTAGAGCTCTTGGGATGAAACTCTTTCTAAACCGGGAGGTCCATACAGGAAAGGTTTGAAGCATTTGCCGTTTGAGAAACAGTTCAAATAGGAAGCATGGCTGAGGCAGTGTGTGCTTGAGGCTGTATACCGATAATTCTCTTTCCGATCAGCTGCTCCGAGTGGTGCAGAGAGAGTAATATGGAAAAAGATGATCCGCTGTGGCAACCCCTAACAGGAGCAGCTGAAAGAAGTAAAAGAAGGTGCAGTGAGAGTAACAACACTAAAGCAGCTATGGTATTTAGAATAGTTTGACCATTCTATGGACCATTATATTGTTACTGGTTAATTACAATCAGATGCATTAACCTAATAAACAATATGCGGTTAATTTCATTGTATTTATAAAGCCGCAACAGGAAAAGAAAAGATAACCACACAGGAACATTAGCACTGCTTTGTTGCTGAGTGCCGCCAGTCTGCAAAACCAAGCGGAGAACTTGCGTATGACAGGGTATGAGGTACCGTGGAAATGTGTATGGCTTTAAGCCAAGTTTAGGTTTTATACATCGTGATTTGAACGTGGAAATGTTCTTATGCAACATTTCTGTGCGTACGCACCGTTTATACATGAGGCCCCTGGAGCCTAGTGTTGACTGGAACTCTGTCAAGTCTCTTTTGGGCTCTAGTCCTGGATCACAAAGTCACACAATCTGTAAGAGTCCAATCATTACTAATCAACTCTGGAATACTCCAGGTCTGCCATCTAATAGATATGGAAAATCACTGGTGGTACTGCACTAAGAAGATAGGGGAGGTGTTGAGGTGACACTCATTGAGGCAGGCTAATCAGCTGCTGCCAAAGATTCATGTTAACCTCCCAGATGAAGTAAAATCTCTTATTGGAGGTTTCACTCCTAGCAGAGATGAACCAGAGTCCAGTAAAGGCTTTCCTGATGTGACTATGGTACTGGCTGTCTTGAAATCTGAGGATACTGAAGTCATATATGCACGACATCTATAGCATAGACAGACTTCCTTAGAAGGTGCTGTGGGGAAAGTGCTCCACAGAATGCATGTGCTGGTACATCACTGGGAACTACTGAGCACAACAACAGACACCCTGGAGAACCAGACTTCGAGGGGCATAGACACCTAGGCCAACTTGCTGGAGCTTATGCAGACCAGCATTGAACAAAAGAACTTTTGATTTGCAAGTATGGGTGCTGCATGGCATCATTGCTGTTAATTCCTATGTCTCATTCATTGATACTTTAGATACATATGTCACACACGTGAGCTTAGTAGGAAGCCAACAAGCCCAGAGGTGAGTGAAAGTTCATGAGACAAGGGGGTTGTATCGGGTATTAATGCCTCTCTCCTATATTCATCAGAATTCACGAAGAAAAACAATAAACAAACTCACTCACCGAGTCTCCTGGAATGCCAAAATGGCTCCTCTTCCGATTCATCTTTTCTGCCTCTGACTCCCAAAGATGACATCACTTTCTGGACGTTCATTAATGAAGTCACCTCCGTTCCTATCTGATGACGTCACTTCCGCACACGTCACATCTGGCTGCACCCTGATGACATCACTTCTGATCTCATATTGATGATATCACTACCGGTCTCACAGTTATGATGTCATTTCCACCAATAATTCCTTGCGGTTGCCATTTTCTAAAAATTCCACCTTCCACTGTAATGTATTATCAAATGTTATGCTTTTGATCATCCTTTTTTTTAACTTTTTCATTGAAGATTGATGGACATTATACGGGGACAACCCCCCAACTCTTATTTTGTCTCTAGTGAAATTTATTATCTTACACAGGCAAATGTCCTTTCTGGACTGTGGGGGGAGAAAGAGAGAGATTGTCTTTCATTGCTTTATGTTCTGTCTTAGACTTAAACTTCATTTAAATGTTATCAAATCTGATTTTAGCATTTCTTAACTTGTCTTTTAAATGATTGTGTATTTATTTATAGTGTTACCAGAAATAAAAATAATCAGGAGGAACATGTTGGGAATTTCCTTATTGAACAGGCCAAGCTGGCAATTTATAAATCAAGAAAAGAGTCAAATCAAATAGACAGTGTGACATGATAAGAATATTTCATGGCCTTGTCAAAGCCAGAGTGCGCTCAGAATGTAAATTCTACAAATTAACCTCAAATTTGGATTCTTTTGTAGGAAGGTGGTGTGTTCATGAGGCAATTTGTAAATAATAAGTTGATTTTTCTTATTTGAAATATGAATTAAGTAGGCCTATCATTTTCTTTTTGGAATGAGTTGGGTTTTTCTTTTTTTTTTACTTACAACATTGTAAATGATTTCTTGATTATGGATTAATAAAGTTCAATTCAAAACTCAAAACTCTCACTGAACTGACTTGAGATCCCAGACTGCAGAGAGCTTGTATCATAAATCAGGAATTTTGGAGCTTCTCCTGCTTTCTGCTGAAACCAAGACAGGTAGCTATAGCTGCCACTAGTAAGGGAGCTGCTGGCTTTACAGTTTAGCTGACAGTTTCTCCTGGTCATGCGGACAGACTTGAGGGAGACCGAGTCATGATGATATCTCCTGGATAGGAGAGAATAAAGTACAATTAATTAATTGGTTAGAAAGGAACATTGTTACAGTTTTGGTTAGTAAAATTCACAAGAGAGGTAGTTTATTTGTTATAGTCCTTACCTTCAATCAACACCAAGAGGGTCACTAAGAAAAATGTGAAAAACCCATTTCTAGTAAGCCTTAGAGATAAGCTTAAATGACTCGATTTTGGTGACGCCACTCTTTAAATGTCAGACAATCTTGAGAACAGGGGTCTGTATGCAAATACTTAAATGGGAAGGAAACGCAGGAAATGACTTGAGAGTAACAGAAAAGTATTGTCTTTTGATATAAATCTTGGTAACATCTTTTAATACCAAAGGTATTAGTAATTAGTTATTTTTAATTAAGGCAGGTTGATTCTCATTTTCTTCAGCACACTCTCTATCCTAAGTGGCTAATGCAAATTCACAGATCTCAGATCTCTGCTCACACTTGACATCAATCTTGGCCACATCACTGAATGAATGTTATTTTGGTTTTGCTTTAAAAAATTAACTTGTATGTTTTTCTCTTTTTCAAATTTCCTTTATATAAAATGGAACATTGCTGTAAAATGTAAATGCATTTAAAATATAAATGTTAAATGGTTGATTTAAATGCATTTCCCATTGGGATTAATAAAGTATCTATCTATCTATCTATCTATCTATCTATCTATCTATCTATCTATCTATCTATCTATCTATCTATCTATCTATCTATCTATCGAATCCAGCCTTTGTTTAATCTCAAACCTGCTAAATCCAGGTTTGCATTACATTGGACCTACGCCTTTTACTCAGCAGCAAAGCAGGAAGCAGTTTTAAGTGGGATGTCAGTCCATCAGGGACTATTCTCTTCCACTGCCTATTTAGAGTCACCAATGAACCTAATATCCACCCCATTCAGGATGTGGTAGGAACATGGGTGTAATTAGTGGAAAGTGATGGCAGACACAAGGAAAATGTGCACATATGCACTGCCTGGACAACGGACCTGAACCAAAGGTGCTGGTTTCATTAGACAGCAGTGCTAGGCAAGTTACCCCTACATTTTTATGCTATGTGTTAATCAATACTTCTTTTTTGGAGCTATTCTTTGTTTTGTGCCAGATGGCTCCCCTTACATACTTTGCTCCTACCTTTCAGTCAAATAATTTCTATATAATTGTGTATAATCTGAACCTATTGTTGATTAAATTGGCATTAGTTTCAGACTACGGTTACACTATAACAGAGAAGCAGAAAATGGATACAAGCAATGGTGGCTTCTCATATCTCAGGCCCTGAACCCAAGCCATGAACTAACTCAGTGTTATTTGACTTTTTACTTTAGGAACTAGATAAGTAAAGAGATTGATGGAGATCTTGCCATAAGTATATTTGTAGGTTTCACATCCTCACAATTAATTTTCAAGTAGCAGCCTACAACAAGTTACTTTCATAACATACTCTAACTGTTAGCTCTCCTTCCACTCCTTAACCTCTATCAACCTTCTTAACTTTATTCCTTTCATTGTTTCTTTCACTGTGCTTTATATTCCTATCCCCCTTTCCTCCTACTCTGGAGTCTCTGCCATCTAATTCTGCGCCTGATTATTCTGTCCACTGATCAGGTATATCGGCCCAGTTGCAAGATTACGTCTCTACTTAAAGGTTTCTCCCAAAAGTCTGTGATCTCCTGAGCACATATCGGTACTTCTGTGTGAAAAGGGCCAAGCAGTTAAAAAGGGACTTCTGTTGTTTGATTACAAGTTTTGCAGTAATTCTGTATTATTTGATGCCATCTAGTGGCTTGGTTGGCATATATCAAATTATTATGATTATTATTATTATTCTTAATATAAAAAGAAAGTAGTATTTATATTTTTTATTTATGTTTGATAATAATTTATTTGATATATTGAACAGAAAGAAGTCCACATTAAAAGAAACTACTTTTGTTACATAAAAAGGAATGACTTGAGAATTTAGAAGACATACACATAATATGCATTTTTCTCCTTTCCTCTAGACTGCTGTTTTCAAAGATCTACCACAGTATGTTTACTGCCTTCTCCAGAAATATGGGAAAAAAGGACATCATGAATTGGGTTGAAGGGTGAAGAGAAAAATCTTCATGTTATCACAGTAGATCTTAGTGCTTTGCAGTTACAGTGGATTGTATTTGTCTCCAGGCATGGGGTCTCATTTATAAAACTTTGCGAGGATCTGAATGTGAAAATATGCTCTCACACATGTGCAAATAAGGATCACCCAGGTGGCTCAGGTAAGCCAGTTGATACCACACTCCAAGGCAGCAGGGGGCACTGTTGCTAGAAATATCTCCTATTTTCTCTGCAGCACCGAGCAGTTCCCAGGAGAGGTGGTCCAGCCCCACCCATGATTTTACAATCTAAGCCCCGCCCCTGACAGGACCAGGGTGTTTATCAAAGACAGTCAGACAAAGGTGGTGACTGTTTGCCAAGGAAGACAAAGGAGACCAAGTTTCCTGACTCCAGTACAACCCTATGAGAGTGCGAATGGCCCTTATTTTATTTACTTTTTATTTATTTTTAAGGAGAAAAATCCTTATATAAAGGGATTAATGTTGGCTTGATGCCCCAATATTTCACATCCCTGTCTAGAAATTCTTTAAAAAAACAAAACTATATACCAAAAAAAACTGATTTATAACACCTGGCGAATGTCCATTTCTATGAAATTTACCCGTTAGAAATCACAATCATCCTGTAAATGTTTGTACGTGAACGCACCTCAAACCCAGCACAGTTGTCACCATGAAGCAACTATATGGATCATGCTAATCAACTTCATACATATATAATGCACACATTTACCTGTAAGGCAAGACAATGGCAACAAGAGAAGAGAGGCAAAAAAAAAACAAACTGAATTCTGCAATACGGAGGTTCTCATCTCTGTGGTACAGGCATGCAAAGAACCTTTATCTGGTAGCCTAAAAGCGGGAGTCACCAATAAGTTTATATTTGTTGAATTGCAGCATGTTATAGCTGCTGGAATACAGTGAGTGTTACAATGCCTGAAATAAAAAAAAGTTCTGATTTCAAGGTAGAAATGAAGAAGTTTATTGCTCATTATCAGCGGAGTGTGAGTGCAAGGCTGCATTATAACGTATCTCTGATTTCGATCTGTGAATGGCATCTACAATCAGAGATACATTATAATGCAGCATTATGCCAGAACAGTCCAGAGATACAGATGAGACAGCTGCAGATGAATCTATTAAAATATTAAATGTATGCCTTTGACTGAAATAACAACGCTATTACAATATATACAGTTGTCAAAACTTTTAATGACAATCTTTATTATGAATGTCTTCACGTTCAGAAGCGGTTATGGCTGCTGGTGAAGAAGCCACTCAGGTGGACCTCA
The DNA here is from genome assembly GCF_016835505.1 of Polypterus senegalus. NCBI lineage: Eukaryota > Metazoa > Chordata > Cladistia > Polypteriformes > Polypteridae > Polypterus > Polypterus senegalus. The sequence continues at coordinate 218,694,141 of NC_053157.1, forward strand.
GGGTAACTGGTTCCAGAAGAGCCTCAGGTACCACACTAACAACTTCTCCATGTTGCTTCAGAGTGTTTAGCAATGGCAGACTCATCATAAATGACAGCAGACACAAAGAGACACAATCACAGCCATCCAAGAAATGAGCCTGGAACAAAGTGAAATTGGGAGCGGCTTACAGAAATATCAAGTCATTAAAAAAAATCTCGCTAGAAAATATATCTGAGCATGTGTTTGATCATTTAATGAACACTGCATCACAATCTCTCACTGCCTCAAAGTGGGAAGTGCAGATGCCTCAGGAGTTGTGTAAATAGCGGGGTCATCTGACTTTATATCATCAAGGTCGGAGGGTGGAAGATTATTATGCTGAACCACACTATTCAGCACAGTGCATGTAATCTTGATGCTACAGACTTTTGTTGGTTGGCATAGAATCCTACCACCTGACACATCCACATATCACCACCTGCATTTTTTGGAATTTTAAGATGTGATCCAGAACTGTACGCACAAGAGCATGAGACATAAGACATAAGAAAACAGCATCTGAGCTAGTAGCCACTGTCACCTGGCCCATGTAATGACATAACTTACAACAAACAGTTCAGGCCACATGAAACACTGTTTTACCTCAAAATTAATTGAATCATAGGCTGACCTCAGCCACCAAACACTGAGCCATGACATTTATGTGTCTCATCTTGGCATCACAGATAATATCTGCATTAACTAAATACCACTGCTTACAGCTGCACCGTCATTCTTGCTAGGTACCATTATTGCAATGAGTCCATTTAATTGCTCTGATTATGTTAGGAAAATCGGACACTGCTACAAATTGCCTTTCTGTGCTGGCCTGTACACTCACTCCATGCAGAAACTGAATGTAGTGCCTTGTCAGTCGGTTTAAGATTCCCAGGAATAGCGTTCATGATGGAGATGAAGCTTGGCTGAGATATCTCTGACCTGTCGGCCAGTTCCCTCTGCTAGGTAGGTGCCTGTACCATTGTTAAAATCTGGATATGAACAGGTGTAGCTCACCTTCAGACAGTCTGCCTTGCTATTTTTTTATTGTTATAAATTTTATTCAATCATTTTTTAAATTTTATACATTTTATTTAATATAGTAACATAGTATACAATCAAGCAGATGCTATTTTCAGAAATTATACAAGTAAATTTAATATCAGTCTTGGAAAAGAACAGACAATAAAAGAAAATAGAGAAATACAAAACTCAACAGAACAAGAATTCACCCCCCACCTGAAAGAAAGACAAGAGAGCCAACAGCAGAGGAAAAGCCCAATCTAAAAGAAATCCATTTAAAATTTTTGTACAAAACTATGTGCTGGAGCTAGATGGCAGTGTTCGAAAATTAGATCTTGCTCTGGATACATTTTGGACAGTTTTAAGCAAAATAAGTGTGATCCACAAAAGTTTTTAGGTTGAATTACTGAGTGCTTACACTTACATAGCTAGAGGGTACTTTATGTATGACTATATTTTCCAGATGCTGTTTTCAAGACTGATTGGTATTTCTTCTGGAAATGGGTGGGAAATCTGGATAAGTTGGTAGGTTCCTTTTAACAAAACGTCTACTTTGAAAATTGTGGAAATAGTGTAGCTAGGAAATTAAATTTGAAGTATAACTGTTCATATGATGCAAATATGTTAAAGATTAAATACTAAATAGGTTTGAGAAGGTTAGGATGGTGATCAACAGAGGAGCAACAGATAAAAGCTTCTCCACCTTGAAGTGTATCTTGCATTGGTGGACAACTAGATTATTTGCATATTGACAAAAAGTTAGTATTGACTGGGGCACAAACCAAGACATCTAAAGATGTACAGTGTGGTCCCCGGCCGGACGCCCAGGAGGACCAGAGGAGGGCTTGTGCCTCCTCCAGACCGCTGGAGGGTGTCCGTCCTGGTTATGTTGGGGGCCTCGGGTACAGGGCTTGGAAGCCCAGCCCTGTAGGGACCCGTGGCCACCGCCAGGCGGCGCCCAGGTGCCTGAGGAACCCTGGAGCCCACCACTTCCGCCAGACCAGGAAGTGCTGGGGGGAAGACGACAGGGGACACCCGGACGGCTTCTGGGTGCGCATCCGGCACTTTCGCCACACTGGGGTGTGGCTATGACTGATTGCCGGGAAGCAGCTGGAGCCCATCCGGGTTCCCATATAAGGGGCCGCCTCCCTCCAATCAGTAGTGGATGTCGAGTGGAAGAGGACAGAGCTGGAGAGAGGACGGGAGGCAGCCAAGAGAAAGGCACTGAAAGAGTGAGGCCTGGACATTGGGGGAATCGGTGCTGGAGGCACTGGGGTGTGTGAGTGCACAAATTACTTGTAAATAATATATTGTGTAAATAAACAGTGTGTGGTGGAACTATGCTGTCCGTCTGCCTGTGTCCGGGTCCCAGTTCACAACAGCAAGACTATATTTATATTGCAGACCATGCTTGTGTATATTCATCAATTTGCAGCAATTTCCATGTCCTTATGACTGGTATATTTGCTGCCCAGTTCTAAAACTGAAAGTTAGGTAGTGCTATGCCACATTCTATATTTGGTTGTTGTAAAGTTGCATTTTAAATGTGTCAAATGAGGTTATAATTGAGTTTAGCTTCTTAGTTTAATTAATTAATAATAATAATTCATTTAATTAATTAGTTTAATTTGAGTTTAGGTTCTTTGTGGTGGCAGCCTGCGCCGCCACCACCACCTACTCAAAGCATCATGATGCTCCAACATTGATTGACTAAAAGCCAGAAGTCTACGTGACCATCATCATCAAGTCCTTCCGTGAGAACCCTAAATACAAAGAGGACTGTTTCATTTATGTTAGGTAGATTGCCCAGAGGGGTCTGGGCGGTCTCATGGTCTGGAATCCCTGCAGATTTTATTTTTTCTCCAGCCATCTGGAGTTTTTTTGTTTTGTTTCGTTTTTTCTGTCCACCCTAGCCTCCGGATCTTACTCTTATTCTATGTTACTTAATGTTGACTTATTTTATTTTCTTACTGTGTCTTTTATTTTTCTGTTCTTCATTATGTAAAGCACTTTGAGCTATATTTTGTGTATGAAAATGTGCTATATAAATAAATGTTGTTGTTGTTGTTAACACTAGAATCCCTGAAGCCTACAAAAAAAACTCGCAATCCCGCCCCAACCTTCAAGTCCTTTACACCTCTCCATCAGCATTTTTTGTTTTGTGTCGATAAACAGCAAGCAGCCTTCTTTCCCATTCACAGTTTTTCATAGGCTTCAGGGATTCTAGTGCTAAAGAACAATTAGTTCATTTATATAGGAATGCTATGAAATAGAAATGGAAGTTTAGGGAGGGTGTTTATCTTGACAGTATTGATTCTCCCTGCTAAGGTGAGATGAAGAAATCTTGTTAGATTTTTTCCATGCTGTTACAAAAATTGTGTTGAAAAAGATCTTTATGTTTCCTGCTGATGTTTATCCATAGATATTTAAACTGTTTTGATAGAATGAACAGATAGTTGTCCCGTCTTGTTTGGTGTGCTAGAGAGTTCACTGGAAAAAGCACTTTTGATCAAATTAATTTTGTGTCCTGATGTCTTTTTAAATTCTACTAATGGGTTAAACACTAATAGTAAAAATATTCTTGGGTATAATATATAAAGGTTCATATCATTTGTGTATTGCATTTTCTATTTGTGTGCTTGTATTTTGAAAGTGAATGCTCAGTGGCTCAATGGTTATTACAAAAAGCAATGGTGATACAGGGCACCCTTGTAGTTCTGAGAGGTTTGTTCAGTTTTTCTGTGCTAAGAATATCGAGCTGTGGTATGTGTATTTATCAAAAAACTCCTTAGATTGTGTCTCATCTGCTTTAAACACAGTGAAGTATAAGAACATATAGTACTCTTTACAGGTGTAAGTTCTATTTTTTGGTCCATCATCTTATTTTCAGTCAAATTGTCAATTTCTGTGATTCCACTGTGAACTTATTCTTTGTGAATTTGTTGAGCTAAAATCTTATTATATTTCTTTCCGTGCTCATAATAATGATGTCATGATTTAAAGATGGGTTGTTCTGTTTTTTTTTTATTAAGAGATTAAATTTTAATTGTAGAGCCTGTGTTTTCTTGTAAAGTAACCTGGTGTATTCACAAGCTGTTCTGGAAATTACATGTATTAACTCTGATACCTTCTTGGTATCCAAATTATTTTTAACAGAATGTCCCAAAGTGTTTTTTCAGAAACCTCTTATGAAGCATTAGTCTCTAAAAAATAATTGATTTGTTTGGAGATTTATTTTGTTGTAAACTTCATTTACTAATGACAGGGGGTTAAGATGCCAATTACAAGATAAGTGAGTAGGGGATAATGATTTCAAGCTGCAAGATAACAGAATTATGATCGGAGATAATAATTGTTTTTGCCTACAATTAAAACTTATCAATGAGCAACTAATCAGCTCTTGATTTGCTATGATGGACTGGAGAAAGGAGAAGGAATATTCTCTTGAATTTGGATTTAACAATCTCCATGGGTCTAATAGTTTATAATCCATTAAAAACTGTGTGATTGTCTTTGCAGTATTAATTGTTATTGTCACTGTAGTGGAAGATCTATCCAGGTTTGAATTAAAAAAAAAAAATTACAATCTCAAGTAATTATAATTTTATGAATGTTCATACTGGGAATGGATAAAAAAAACATTCTGGATAAAATATCCTTTAATATTTATCAAAATTACTTTAGAATTAAATTCCTTACCCATCACCATGACATAGCACCCTTCAGGGTCAGATACTACATCTGATGCTATAAATGGCATTGTTTTATGTATTAAAATTCCCACACCTCTATTTTTCATTATATAGCTAGAGTGAAAATTTGGCTGATCCAATCTTTTTACACTTGAAACTGGTCCTTACTTATTAAGTGAGTCTCTTGTAATATAACAGCATACAACTATTGTGTACTTCTGTTAGGTAAACTAAACACTGTACTTTACACAAAATTCTTTTATAATATTTTCATAAACAATTATCATACTCTACTTTTTTATTGGTTGCACAATGAGGCAGTGGTTAGTTTGAAAATCAAATCCCACGTTGTGGAGTTTCCATGTTCTATTTGTGTCTGCAGGTTTTTTCCATCAGGTGCTCCAGCTTTACCCCAGAGACATGCAAGTCGGTTTAATTTGTCTGCTGGGGTTTTTTATGAGTGAATGAGTGAGGAAAACTAATGAAAGAATCTAAACTGTCCATCATGAGTGAGTGCGGGCAGGCATGAATAAACTCAGCAAAAGACTAGAATCTGTTCTATTGCTTGTTTTTCTGATGGATAAGGGTACCAATAAATTTAGAAAAGAGAAAAATAAAATCATTTATGACATTGAAGATAACAACAACTATATATACTGCAAAACAAAATATTATAACAGTGGGTCCATCTTTGTTAACCACACATTCACTGTAAAAAACTTATCATGAGATCAGGACCCTTTCCAAAATTAAATACAATGCAATGCTATATACCAAAAAACCAGGTGAACATATCTTTCAGTAAAATATAAAGTATATTTAGTTCAACCATATATTGTTAAGATTAGATTTAACATATAATGAAGTATGCATTTCCTCTAATATAAAACTGCTAAAACAAATTAAAGGATCACTTTGAAAACACATCAGATCTCAATGGGAAAAAATACTGCTGGGTGTCTCTGCTGATATGGACTGATAAAGTAATGTGTTAGGAACAAAAGGATGTCACATCGTTTGATGAAAATGAAAATTATCAACCTACAGAGGGCTGAATTCTAAAACACCCCGAAAATAAAAGTGAAAAAATGATGCGGCAGGCTAGTCCATTTTGACGTAATTTCATTGTAGCAACTCTAAATCAGACTCAGTAGTTTGTATGTCCTCCATGTGCTTGCATGCATGCCTGACAACATGGGTTGGGCATGCTCCTAATGAGTCGACGGATGGTGCCCTAAGGGATCTACTCCCAGAACTGGACCAGGGCATCACTGACCTTCTGGATAGTCTAAGGTTCAACCTGGCGGCGTCGGATGGACAAAAAAAAAAAATGCCCTGCAGGTGTTCTATTGGATTGAGGTCAGGTGAGTGAGCGTGGGGGCCAGTCAATGGTATCAATTACTTCATCCTCCAGGAACTGCCTGCATACTCTCGCAACATGAGGCTGAGCATTGTCATGCACCAGGAGGAACCCAGGAGTCACTGCACCAGCTTAGGGTCTGATATTGGGTCCAAGGGTTTCATCCCAATACTTAATGGCAGTGAAGGTGGCGTTGTCTAGTCTGTAGAGGTCTGTGCATCCCTCCATGGATATGCCTCCCCAGATATACCATCATTGACCCACCATCAAACCGGTCATGCTGAACGATGTTACAGGCTGCATAACGTTCTCTACAGCTTCTCCAGACCCTTTCAAGCCTGTCACATGTGCTCAGGGTGAACCTGCTCTCATCTATGAAAAGCAAAGGCCTCCAGTGGTGGCCTTCCCCATTTCTCACAGGCACAACATAGTCCCACTAAGCACAAACATATAACAATACTTTCTTTTCTTTTTCTTCTCTCTTTTTCTACTCCACTCCTCCTCTGCAATCTTTGTATCCCTCCTCCCGACTCTGGCTCCACAAATAGTGTCTACTGGCCCCTTTTATTACACCCCCAGAAGTGCTCCAGGTGTTTGATGATGTATTTTCGGTAGCACTTCCGGGTGTGGTGGAAGAATTACCCATAAGGGTTCAGCGGTTGCTGCAGCACCCCCTAGAAGCACCCACAGATCCCAGCAGGGCAGCAACAAACTCCAACTCCCTTGGAGCCCTGGGGGAGACTAAGGCTCCCTTGTAACCCAGGGGAGCTGCCATCTAGCACTCTGGGGGAGGTAACACTCTGTCTACGCTTGCTCCCCTGGTCCTTCCACCCTGGAGGCGTCTCAGCCGGACAAGGGCCCAAGGCATTCTGATATAGTGGTGAGATTGGGAATCAAATTCCAGCTTGTGGAGTTTACATGTTTTCTCTTTTCTTGCAATGAATTTTTTTTCAGGATTTTTCAAATACAAAAAAATAATATGCCATAAAAGGATAAAAATACTTTTTGATCCATTGTGATCCAGCTGGGTGAACAAGAAAAAAATGTTTTCTCTCATGCCTGCCTGTAATGCTTCTGGGATTATACATCTTTGTTAATGGGTAGATGTGTTTATGAGCCTGATTGCTAGACAACATTCTAGTTAATAATTTTAATTAGGATTGATTAATAAACAGTCAAATCCAGTTACTTCTGAGGGAAACCATAACCTGGTGTGTGACAAAATAGGGGACAGGAAGACATACTTAACAAGTGAAAAAAACAAACATTACACAGAGGAATTCCAGGTTTAGAACCAGAATTTATAAATATCAATTACTAATCTGCTGCTACTAAAGAGATCTGAGATCCCAGAGTGCTTGACCGGAATCAGGAGTTTTGGAGGTTCTCCTGCTTTCTGCCTGATGCCTGGCCTGGTTGTTAATATTGCTATTGGTGATGATTCTAATGGCTTTGAGGTTTGAAGTTGACAGTTTCTCCTGGACCTTCAGGAAGACTTAATGAATAATGAGCCATGATAATATCTGCATGGGGCCTTGGATAGGAGAGAATAAAGTACAGTTAATTTAGTGGTTGGACAAAAAAAGCAACAATTTTATTTGGTGGACTTCACTTTTGTTATGACCTCACCTTCATTCAGCACAAAGATGGCCACCAAGTTAAAAAAAAATCCATTTCCAGTGTCTTAGAGACAGGTTTCACTGACTCCATTTTGGTGACTACAAAAAACCAATGAAATACAAAGTCTAAATGTCATTTGCTTTAAGCTTTTTGTCTTATGAAGAGTTGCTGGCAGCTTTTTGAAGAATGTATGAGCACTATAGTGGACAGCACAGAGAAGCACTTGATAGGCTGGGTCCAGGGATTTGCAGTGTTTACTATGGTGGACGTAAGCACGTACAGATGAACTGGAGTCAGCTACCTGATTGATAACAAACTCTCTACTATTCCACAGCTTTCTAGGAAGTTCTACCCAGGGGAAGGATAATACACAGCACTAAAGCCCTTTAATAAGAATTCTTGACTTACCTACTGGTTCAGTACTTACGGCAAGGTGAGTGCTAGGAGCAGTCTGAGTGATGAGGACCATCCAGGTAGATAACAGGAGTTGGATATTGAAACCAAGGTACTGGAATGAGGGTCAATGAGATGATGGACATCTGAAAGGAGATAAGAGAGACTGCAGGCAGTAGAACAGTCTTGGAGACAGGAATCAGGAGCCCTGAAAATTCATGTGGACAGATTTACTACCTGTTTGCTACATATCAACAGGGTACAGCACGTGATCATCCATAATGTACACAGAGAAGGGACAAGATGAGGTTAGACATGACTTTCTCCTGACTTGTGTGGGTATTTGTTGTTTGAGTGACGTTCCCATACAGCCTTTAACAGCGGAGGAGTTTGTATAAGTATGCTAAAGGTCTGTGATTTGCCTCTGCAGTGAATGTAAATAATAAACTGTCTCATTTGTCTGAGCGCTCATACTTGTCACCCTGCACAGTTTCCAACTTTTTTTCTGTCTCTTCTGTCTCTGTGCTCATTACAATAATTTTCCTTCAGAGCTTTAGGCTTCCAATTCAGTATATGTACAGCCTCACCACACTATTTTTCCACAAACAGTGCTTTAAATGGAACCAAATGACTGTCAGGATGCTGTTAAGGCTGCGTCTTCTTCCTCCTCCCAATTCATTATTACTTTTAGATGATAGGGCAAAGGGGGTTCATGGGGGCTCCTTCTGGGAGATCGGAGCACTTATATGTTAGTATATGCTATCGAAGGGAAGAGGGGTCCTCTTGGTTTAGCACACTTCTGCTAAACAAGTTAAGCACAGGAAACACACCTATGCCTTCTGCTGCGAATACAAGTGCCTGACAGCTTTCTTGTGAAGCCTGAAAGATTAAAAAGTAAAAAAAAAAATTAAAAAGTAACAACTGCAGATTGGCACACTGAGGAAATTTCTGCAAATGTCTGGAGCCAATTGATGATGTTTATTTACATTGAAGATGTATCCAGCCAGTCGGCGAGGAATGATATCACTGACCATCAGCTCAGCCCTAAAACATACAGAAATACAGTGATACAATCTGGTTGATGAAATCCAGAAGAACAATATTTTGGTACTCATGCTCATAAATACACCTGTTTTCCAATACAAAAATGCAAAAAATGGCTACAAAATTTAAAACTCAAAATAATGATCAAAATCATTAAATAAAATATTATAATCCTGGCAGAAATTATAAATTTAACAGCCAGTTGAGGAGAAGGCAAATAATTTATATGGCTCTATGATGAACATCACCCTACCTGATTACAGGAGTGGGTTTCGGTTTACCTGTTGCGGTTGAAGCTTTATTAGATTTCATTTCAACTATCATGAGGGTCATTTCTTATTTATAGTTTATCATGTTCTTCCCAGTAGACCAATTTGAAAAACGTGATCCTATCAGGGGCACAGACAACATGTCCAGAGAACACAACTCATTGTGGTGTACAAGTACCACCATCAGACCAAAATCACAACCCTAGGAGGATCAGATATTATAAGTGCTTATCATAATGCTAACTGTATGGCATATTTTATTAGACATAATTTATGACAGAAGAAGGATTCTGCCTGTCCATTGCTTATTTAATGTAGTTCCATACAGTTATTTTGAATTCAGTTTATTTCAGGTTTCAGTAACTTGTTTGGTGTGGATTTCTTTTTTTTTTAATGCTTTTTTAAAGTTTCTTTGTCTTCATGTCTCAGCTCAGTGACTTCTGTCTTATAATCTGTGGTAAGACTGGCTGCACGTGTGCCACTGAGCAGGGCAGGTTTTTGTACGGGTATCTGTTACTGTGTGAGGGCGCTCTGCTCCTTGCTGACAGTAATAATGTTCTGCATCTTCAGGTTGAGCTCCACGGATGGTCAGAGTGAAGTCAGTCCCTGATCCACTACCACTGAAGCGATTTGGAATCCCAGACTGAAGATAGCTTGCATCATAGATAATCGGTTTAGGAGCCTCATTGGGTCTCTGGAGATACCAGTGCAACCTGTTATAACCACTACTATATACTGATTTACTTGTTTTACAATTAATAGTAACATCTTCTTCCAGCGTTGTTGATTTAGCGTTTGGTGTCTGGGTCACAGATATCTCTCCATTGCATTCTGAGAAATAAAAGATAATTTAACATTTTTATATTTATATATATATATATATATATATATATAACTAAAATATACTTCATATGATTAATATGTGGCATTGTAAGAATACCTATTAATAAACAGAATTACATATAATCTATTATTTTTCAGGAAGCTCTCTTTTCCAAGGATATATATATATATGTTAGACTTTCAAAAAATTCTCATACCATGAGTGAAAAAGACAAAGATGCAGAGGAGCGGCACAAGAGGCGACATTGTCACTTCAGATCCTTGTCAGTCTGCCTCACTCAGAGGCTATAAACACAGCCAGTGCAGTCAGGTGGGCACTTAGACACTAAGGGGCGTGTCTATGCAAATCACCTGTCTCAGTTCAGTCAAGCTCCATTTCTCCACTGCTCCACTGCAACTTCTCTTTTGGAAACGTTCTTACGCAACATTTCTGTGCGTACGCACAATTTATACATGAGGCCCCTGATGATGACCTTCTCGCTCATCCATGTCAATCACTTGAGATTCTAATACACTGTAACCCACCCTTCCAGGTTTTTCCACAGCACACTGTCATGCTAAAGTTAATTTTACTATGTAACATGACTTCTCTTTTAATATATTGCTTTTCTCAATATTTTGTATTATGAATTTTTTACTAATATTTTAATTTATTAGTTATTATTTATTTTATTTTTATTTGTTATCTATATATTTTCTTGGTATGTTTATATAAGAATTCAAATTATTTTTTTATAATTGAAGCAGTGCGGTGGGCTGGCACCCTGCCCGGGATTTGTTCCCTGCCTTGCGCCCTGTGCTGTCTGGGAATGGCTCCAACAGACCCCTGTGACCCTGTAGTTAGGATATAGTGGGTTAGATAATGGATGGATAATTGAAGCAATCGTAATCCTATCTTAACACCTTGGGGCAAAGCTGTTTTCTTTACTATGTCTGGGATGCCTTTTTTTTTTGGCTTATTTAGTTTGCTTTACTTCCCCGCTGTTTTCTCTCCAAGCAGTTCTGTTATAGGCATTGCTGCCCCTAGCCAAACCAGGGCCATAGGCAGAATCTTCTTGGGTCCACCGGCCCAACCACCCTGCCACTCCCTGAATCCATTAGATGAATATTTAATATGAACAACAAAAACATAAATAAATAATGAATAAACAAAGAAAGCACACATCACAAACTTAACTCTAAATTTTAACATCAAATACAAATACTTTTATCAAAATAATCACAACTTGAAAGTGAATGTTTTGGGGTTTCCTCAGTCTCTTTGCTGCCTATCACAACAACACATGTCTATATTTTCTGAAGCCCAAGTCATCTATTAGGTCATCACACGACAGCTTCTATTCAAGGTCTGAGTTGATGCTGATGATTTCCAAGAAGCTTAAATGTTCTTGTGCCCTGCATAGCCTCAAGTATGTCTTACTGAGCTGAAGTTTTCAAATTAACCAACTGTTGAGGTTCATCTGAACTAATTGTTCTTTTTGGATGTCCAAGCTTTTGTGTGGTACTCTCCTACAATTCAGCCAATACCTAACTAGTAAGCCAGTGAACTTCTTGTGTGTTGGTGAAATTTACAAACATGTCCTCAATGCAATCACACTCAGAGTACTTCTTATGTCAACTAACAATAGCAGCCTTTAAACAACGTGTGTAGGTCCTGAGGTTTATATTCCAGTAATAAATAATTCTCAACAATGTGTCAGGTAGGTACTGTAAGAACAGATAATATCTCTTAAACACTCGATATCACACATAATGCTACTGTTAATCCAATGTTTCTCCAGTAAACTGATAGCTTTAATGTAGTAGTAACTGAGGTAATATTAGCTAGGTTACTGTAAGTTGGACAAATGTAGACTTCAGAAACATGTCTGCAAATGTAACACAAACTGCTTCTTCATGCTTTCATTTTACTTTTTACTTTTCTGTGCTCCTGACTGATACTGACTTGAAATCTTCTCTCAGCTTGTTAATGGAAGTTGATGACAATAAGTGACTGACTACAATGTTAACCTGTGGACCTCCTGAGCTCCACTTCATTGAGAAGGTTGTTGCTTTACAGTATACGTCAGTGATATCATGTGATACGCCCAGTTACACTGTGGTTAAAATTAGGGTTGTGGGAGGAGTTATCTGACTCAAGTCAAGTAATCCAAGTGACAAAAATGTGCAATCCAATTGGCTGTCCAGTGGAGCTCCTGAGTTGTGAAGATCTGTGAACCTCCATTGGGCCCCGGCATATCAGTCCTCCATTCATAAAAAATAATAATAATAATAATAATAATGATAATGATAATAATAATAATTCTTTACATTTATATAGAGCTTTTCTCACTACACAAAGAGCTTTGCATAGTGAGTGGGGAGTATCATCAACCATCTCTAATGTGCAGCATCCACTTGGATAATGCAACGGCAGCCATTTTGCGCCAGTACGCTCACCACTAATTGGCTGTTAGATGGTGCAGGGATGAGAGATAGTTGGCCAATTAGAGACTGGAGATGATTAGAGGCAATATAGCCATGATCTCAGGATACAGCCTTCTTTTAACAAAGTTTGCATAGGGATTTTTATGACCACATAGAGTCAAGACTTTGGTTTTACATCTCATTTGAAGGAGAGTGACATTTTTACAGAATAGTGTTCCCATCACTGCAGTGGGGCATTAGGATCCACATTCAGACCACAGGGTAAACACCTCCTGCTGGCCTCGTCAACACCTTTTCCAGCTGCAACCCAAGCTGTTCGTGGCTGGTCTTTCATGCAAGTACTTGTCAGCCCCGAACATGTTTAGCTTGAGGTGGATGAGCTGTTCTGAAGTGCATGTGGTATGGCTGCTGATCATGGGCCATACTTGCAGCGCTTGACTTGTGTTCAGAAAGGGGTGTCTGTGGTCATAGGCTACCAATAATTCATGTCTTTTATGTTTAAGTAGACAACTAGTTTGCACCTGTGCAATTTAGGCTTAACTCTCTACTGTTAATGGAATATAGAATTTTTAGTCAATACATTCTGTCAATTTTTGAAACTTTAACATAATTAATTATTAAAGATAAGGTAAAGGACTGAAGGTAACTGAAGGGTTAACTAAATGTTGCTTAAAGCTTAAGCACATGAGGTCTGCCTCACCTCAGAGAGAAACAAACAACTTGCTTTTCCAAAGTTAGAATGAGGTAAGTGAATAACAAACACTCCTTTAGAAAGCGAGGATAAACTAAAGGGAAAGCCCAAACACCCCTCCTTTGAAGCAGCGTTCAGATCAAAGAGAGAGCCAACATGAGTCAGAAATAACTGGTGGCGTTAGTTGGTTGGAGGAGGAGATAAAGTTCTGAATATAAAAATGAAATGAGGTGTATTAAATGAGGCGATGGTAATAGAAAAGTATAAAAGTAGATGAATTGTTTAGTTGATTTCTCACTACATGGACTGAGACATTTATCCATAAGTCAGTCTAAATAAAAAAAATGTTCTACATTCTTGTCTGGGCTCCTTGACTGTCTTCTTTGAAGATGGAGTAAAGTTTTTAGCACAAAAGGAATTATTGCACCGTGCTATCACAGAGAATTGTTAGTTTTTTACTTTATTCTTTATGGGTAACAGAGTGATGTAAAAGTTCAAGAATCAAATCTAAGCTTGTGAAAATTTCATTTTCTCCTTGTGTCTTTATTTCTGTTTCCAGGTACTCCAGCTTAACTCCAAAGACATGCGGGTTAGCTTAACTGGAGACTCCATATTGGTCTAATGTATTTGTGAGCTTTAATATGGAAAGGCATTCCATCCAGGGTGGGTTAATTCTTTGGGTATGATATGGCATTATGCAGTAAGTGGAATCAGAAAAAGAAATTATGTCTCTAAACTGTCCAACTTGAGTGAGTGTGGATGTATTAGAACATTAGAACACTCTAGACGAGAACATGCCATTCAGTACAACAAAGCTCGCCAGACCTATCCACTTATTTCATCCAAAAAGCATGAAGTCAAGTTTTGAAAGTCCCCAACGTCTTACTGTCTACCACACTACTTGGTAGCTTATTTCAAGTGTCTATCATTCTTTGTGTAAAGAAAAACTTTCTAATGTTCTTCCATTATCCAACCCACTATATCCTAAGTACAGGATCACGGGGGTCTGCTGGAGTCAATCCCAGCCAACAGAGGGCACAAGGCAGGAAACAAACCCTAGGTAGGGCGCCAGCCCACCGCAGGGCACACACACCAAGCACACACTAGGGACAATTTAGGATCGGCAATGCACCTAACTTGCATGTCTTTGGACTGTGGGAGGAAACCAGAGCAAACTTTTGTGAAATTTATACTTAACAAGTTTCCAACTGTGTCCCTGTGTTCTTGATGAACTCATTTTACAATAACAGTCTCGATCTACTCGACTGATTCCCTTCATAATTTTAAACACTTCAATCACGTCACCTCTTAATCTTCTTTTTCTTAAACTGTATAGGCTTAGCTCTATTAATCTTTCCTCATAATTCATCTCCTGTAGCCCTGGAATCAGCCTAGTCGCTCTTCACTAGACATTTTCTAGCGCTGCTATGTCCTTTTTGTAGCCTCGAGACCAAAACTGCACCCAGTACTCCAGATGAGGCCTCACCAGTGCATTATAAAGATTGAGCAGAACCTCCTTGGACTTGCACTCCACACATCAAGGCGCTATATAACCTGACATTCCGTTAGCCTTCTTAATGGCTTCTGAACACTGTCTGGCAGTTGATAGCTTAGAGTCGACTTTGACTTCTAAATCCTACACATATGGCGTACTCTCAATTTTCCGACCGCCCATTGTGTAATTAAACCTTACATTTTTACTTCATATGTGTAATACTTTACATTTACTGACATTAAATTTCATCTGCCACAAATCTGCCCAAGCCTGTATGCTATCCAAGTCCATCTGTAATGATTTGACCGATTTCAAATTATCTGCATATCCACTTATCTTGGTATCATCTGCAAACCTAACCAGCTTGTTACTTATATTCCTATGTAAATCATTTATATATATTAAAAATAGCAACGGCCCTAACACTGACCCCTTCTGAACACCACTCTTAACATCGGCTAATTCTCATTTGGTTCCTCACACCATCACCCTCTGCTTCCCTTGTCTGAGCCAATTCTGTACCCATCTACAAACATCACCCTGAACTCCCACTTCTTTTAATTTGATGCCCAACCTCTCATGTGACACCTTATCAAATGCTTTCTGAATGTCAAGATAAATAATATCATAAGCTCCACTTTGATCGTATCCTTTTGTCGCCTCCTCATAGAATTCCAGCATGTTAGTAAAACACGACCTCCCTCTTCTGAACCCATGCTGACTGTTCAGAATAACTCCTGTCCTTGCCATGTGTTGCTCAATCTTATCCTTAATAATTCCTTCCATTAATTTTCCTGTGATGCATGTTAAGCTTACTGGCCTGTAGTTGTTTGGATCTGCCCTGTCACTCTTTTTATATAATGGGATGATATTTGTCATTTTCCAGTCCTTCAGAATCTCTCCAGTGTGCAGTGACTTCCTATAAATATGTGTCAGCGTATGTGCCGATACTCTACAAAAGACTCCATTCTGTCACCACTTTCTTACATGTCTGTGATTTTTGCTGATTTAGGCTATCAATAATACTCTAAACAGAGGAGGTTTTTCTAATGACACAGTGACATTAGAAAACGTTATTTTAATTTGCCATAAAAACACAAAGTGATGTAATATAACACAACTCTTTCACTCTGATTACTTTTTAATATACAGAGTACAGCATAACAGGTACTCAGGATGGAACATTTTCACATTGTATATTTTAGTTCAGGCAAAGCAAAACGCCTCGGCAATCAATTGCAACCAGTGACAAATTCAAAAAATATAGGAAAAATTATCTTTGAAATAGATTCTATTACAGCAACGGTTTCATTTTTTTCAAAATTTAAAAAGCTGTACCATTGTGAGATACGTCAGTTCTTTTAAAAACAATGAACTTTTGTTAATTGGAAAAAAAAATCAGCAGAAATAAATAAAAAATAACCTTGCATCTTTTTATTACCTAAAGTTTAAATACAGAAAGCAGAAATTGATCTATTACAGGAATGTTTAATGCATGAATAAATATGTATAGGATGATTAAGAGTACGCTGCTCCAGTGACCTGATAATATTATTATTACTTATTTCTATGGTGTTTTTATTAAAGGTGACTGATAACATTTGAGATACAGTTGGTTTCATTTCTTTTTCCAAATTAGAAGACATAAAGGTGCAGTGACCGGCTCATCGTCACACAGTGTCAGTACCAGGATTTGAACCACAAGGTTAGAAGTCCGAAGCCTTGACCACTATGCCATACTTCCTGCTAGTAATATTAGTTTTTTACAAATACTGTATACAGAAAAGTATTTAATTAGTTACAAAGCACTTGCAATACATTCAGATAACCAATGACAATATAACTAAGGCCCATTGCCTTATGAAATTTTCCAGGCAAAGCCAACTAACACAGCTAGTAATATAGAAATATTTCAGAATATTATTTCTTTACCCTAAAGATTTTCTGGATTGGGTCATTTTCTCACGTGCTGCCTTTTCTGTAATATGTTGTGATCAGAAGTCTCTCTCTCTCTGTTCTCTTTTTCTCTCTTTCTCTCATGTATGCCAACCCCGTGACTTCACTCTTATCACTAGCAAAATTAAGAACAGCAGCTGCACAGACAAATCGAGATCGTTTTTTAGTACGGCTCTGTGTCACTGTGTGAGAGGAATATCATAAAGTTGATGACAGTTGTAATGTCCTGCATCTTCAGGCTGCACGTTACTGATGGTCAGCGTATAATCAAGTCCTGAGCCACTGCCACTGATGCGACTTGAGATCCCAGACTGCAGAGTGCTTGCTAAATAAATCAGGAGTTTTGGAGCTTCTCCTGCTTTCTGCTGATACCAGGCCAGGTAGTTACTACTGCTACTAGTAAGGGAGCTGCTGGCTTTACAGTTTATGCTAACAGTTTCTCCTGGTCGTGCAGACAGACTTGAGGGAGACTGAGTCATGATGATATCTCCACAGGACCCTGGAGAAGAGAGAATAAAGTAGAGTTAATTTATTGTTTAGATAGAAGTACAATTAAAGATTTACTTAGTGGAATTCACAAGGCAGGTGCAGTAGTTGTAAAAGATAGCCCGGACACAGACAGACACAAAACCAGATGTCCAAAAAGCACTTTTATTCTTCACACAGCACAGCACAGCTCAAACACAGTGCCCAAAGACTCACAGTGCTTTTCTTTCCTTATTCTGCCACCTCGGCACTCCGTCCTCTTCCACCCGACTCCGGCTCTCTGAATGGAGTGAGGTGGCCCCTTTTATAATGCACCCGGATGTGCTCCAGGTGCACCCTGATGATCTCCCTGCAGCACTTCCTGGTGTGGCGGAAGTGCAGCATGGGCAACCGGTAGCACTACGGATGTACCTGCTTCCTAGTTCAGCAGCACTTCCTGGTGTGGCAGAAGTGCTGCGACCCAAGGCTCCTAAGTCCTTCGGGCACACCCTGGCGGTGGCCGCGGATCCCCACAGGGTTGAGCCTTCAATTTCCATGGCTCCCACACAATCCAGGATGGCTTGCCCTCTTGCGTCCTGGGGAAGGAATTGTCCATCTCCTGGTCCCCTGCTTCTCCAGGCCTCCCGGTGGGGCCAGGTCCTTGGCCGTCTATCACATAGTTTGTTTTTTATAGACCTCACCTTCAGTCAACACATACAGAGGGTCACCAAAAACAGAAGTGAAAACTGTTTTTCCATCTCCACTAAATCTTAGGGAAAGACTTAGCTGACCCCGTTTTCTGGATTTTCTGGATTGGGTCACTTTCTCACGTGTTGCCCTTTCTATAATATGTTGTGATCAGAAGACTCTCTTTGTGTTTTCTTATTCTCTTTCTCTCTCTGTCTCTCATGTATGCCAATTCTGTCACTTCTCTCTTAACACCAGCAAAATTAAGAACAGCAGCTGCACAGACAAGTCAAGTGAGTTTTTGTACGGCTCTGTGTCACTGTGTGAAAGGCCAGCTGTGGCCCTGCTGACAGTAGTTATGTCCCGCATCTTCGGCCTGCACGTTATTGATGGTCAGCATATAATCAAGTCCAGAACTACTGCCACTGAAGCGACTTGAGATCCCAGACTGCAGAGTGCTTGCATAATAAATCAGGTGTTTTGGAGCTTCTCCTGCTTTCTGTTGATACCATGCAAGACGTTTAGTGCTGCCACTGGTAATGGAGCTGCTGGCTTTACAGTTTATGCTGACAGTTTCTCCTGGCCATGCAGACAGACTTGAGGGAGACTGAGTCATGATGATATCTCCACAGGACTCTGGATAGAAGAGATTACAAGAGATTAAATGAAGTGCAATTAGTTTTTTTTTAAGATATAAATACAATTACAGTACTACTTAGTAGAATTCACATAAAAGGTGTGATCATTTATTTATTTCTAGACCTCACCTTCAAACAACACAAAGAAGGTCACCAAAAACAGAAGTGAGAAATCCATCTCCACTGTGTCTTAGAGACAGGCTTAACTGACTCGATCTCAGTGACTCCACTCTTTATGTCTCAAGCAAAATTAAGGAGAGATGTCAGTATGCAAATCCTGAATGGGGAAGAAACAAAGGAAATGAAGTGAGGGTTTGCTCAACAATGAACTGAGAGAAGGGAGAATTCATACATCTGCCATTTTGTGGTTTTATCAAAGCCTCACTCATTTTGAACTAAGGAAGGCTGGATATCATTTTTGTCCTGAACACTCAGTGACCTGACTGTCCAATGCATGCATGAGCTGTGTAGCTGTATATGTGATTATGGCTTGACTGTAGCACTAACTGAATCTTTTTGCTTTTGTCAAAAAAATGAAGTTGCTAGGGTCCTTCCTGCGTTAAGTTGCATGTTCTCCACGTGTCTGAATGGGTTTCCTCCGGGTACTCCAGTCTCCTCCCACAGTCCAAAGACATGCAGGTTAGGTGCATTGCTGATCCTAAATTGTCCCTAGTGTGTGCTTGGTGTGTGTGGGTGTGTGTGCGTATCCTGTGGTTGGTTGGCGCCCTGCCTGGGGTTTGTTTCCTGCCTTGCACCCTGTGTTCATTGGGATTGGCTCCAGCAGACCCCCGTGACCCTGTAGTTAGGATATAGCGGGTTGGAAAATGACTAGCTGACTGACTGAAATTGCAATAACAAATGCTAACCTTTTTTTATTTTCAGCAATATAAGTTCAAGTGCTTCCCACATGATATAGTGCATTGCTGTATAAAGTAAAGATTACTGATGTAGATGAACCCAACAACAGGCCTTGGAATATGAATAAAAACACTATATTATTCATTTATCTATTTTCTAACCATCTTATCCACTACAGGATTGCAGTGAAGCTGAAACGTATTCCAGAAAACGTCTGGCTTAAGGCAAGAACAGTCCACCAGCTGATTTCAGGGTGAACACACACACCAGTGGTCAGTTTAGCATCACGGGTTTACATACTCTAACCTGCATATCCTTGGAGGAATCTGGAGAACATGGAGGAAAGCCTCATGGACACAAGAAAGACTTGCAGACTTCACACAGAGGCCACCTCGAATGGGACCCTGTGGTATAGCGGGTCCACAGCTCACTGAGCAAAGGCCATTTTTAAATAATCACCGCACCCGAGGCGGCTTCGTGAGGGGCGATGTTGTAGCGAGCCGCGGGGCAGTCGTCGATGTGGGCGTTTCTCACCGTGTGCACAGGTGAGGAACTGCCCACATTCGTGATTGCTCCCGTGGTTAATGCTACAGCTGTGATGGCCCCTCACGTTATAAAAAAGAAGCGCGAGTCGGTTTTGAGAGGGGGAAAAAAAAATGGAGGAATGAGAAAAAGAAACGATCGGAGAGAAAAAGGAAAGGAAAGAGGACGGAGGTTACCGGGAGCAGATGAGGAGGCAGGTCGGTGAAAGAGAGAGAGAGAGAGCGAGCGAGTGAGCGAACGAACGAGCGCTCACGGGCAGCTGCGAGGGCCTGGGGTGTTGGGCCTACACCCAGGCGTTTGAGTTGGATGTCGCTCCCGCTGAGCGATTATGTAGCGGGAGTGACCAAGGGAAGGCGACTGGCCGCAGAGAGGCAGCGGAAAGGCAGCGGAAGTCGGGAGACTTGGTGGGTGGAATCCCCAACGTGGGCGACCTGGCCGTTGGTGGAAACCAAGTTCTCCGAGGCTGGGATGAGTGCCATACCGGAGCCAGGGATCGGGAGGTCTCCATTCTCGAATGTGTGTTGTAGGAGGGCAGCTGCATAGAGAGTGTGACTCCTCTGTTGCGAAGCCTGGACAGGGAGATGCAGGGGAGTCACATGATAAAAGAAGCACCGAGCTTGTTTGTTGTTTTAAGACTGCTTCCTAAAGAAGATTTTAACCTCTCGTTTTAAAGGATTGTTTTTTCTATTTATTGATTTTAACCTCCACTTTTCATCTTAAAGAATTTATTTATTGAAGAACTGCACTTTATGAACACTTTTTTTTTTTTGTTGACTGTTTTTAATAAAAGCACTGTTTTCACTTTTAACCATCCCCTTGCTCAGATGCTCAATTATTGCCTTCACTGACTAGCTCACTCGGTTTCATTATCGACGGTGTTGGGTTCAAGGGTTCCCAAAATCAGATGGGAGTGTGGAGCCAGAACCCACATCGTCACAGACCCCTGTCCTCATTAATGCAAGGCAGCAGTGCCACCATTGTGCCATCCATAACATAAGAAGAGAATGAGGGCAAAAGTCTCCTGGAGGAATGAAAGAAGAATCGTGTGGTGTTTATGTCATTGTTGAAGCCTTTTGGAAAGGAATTTGTGCAAATAAACCTTTTATATAAACCGGGACTTGTGTCTGTGAGATTGTGTCTGAGGTTTGGGGTGCTGCTCCGCCTCCTACTGGTCACACTCCAATAAGCCTTTTACTTACACTGGATTCAGAAAGTATTCAGATCCCTTCACTTTCTACACACTTTGTTGTGTTATAGTTTTAATTTTACATTAATACATTTTTGCATTTTTTTCACATCAATGTACATTCAACAATCCACAATAAAAATGCAAAAACACGCTTGCAGAAAGGATTGCAAATTCATTAAAAAATCAACAACTGAAATCTCTCCTTCATATACAGTAGGTCTTCATACCATTTGCTCTGGTATTCCAAGTCATGCCCTTTTGCAGCTTGTTTGCTTTTATTTTCTATGAGATGTTTCTATAACTTGATTGAAGTTCACCTTAGGAAAATTAAATTAATTTAACATTGTTTAGAAATGGAAACTTATAATTCACACTGCATGTCAGGATGAAATATTAGCCATGAAGTTCAAGGAGCTCAGTGAAACCCTCTGAGAAAAAAATGTGGTGAGGCGTTGATCAAGGCAAGGGTCCAAAACCCTTTTCATAGGTTTGGGTGTTCCTTGGAAGCACAGTGGCCTCAGATAATTGTGAAATGAAAGAAGTTTGGAACCACCATGATACCTGCTAGACTTGGCCATCTTGCCAAACTGAGTGATAAGGTGAGAAGGGCCATGGACAAGGTGGTGACCAACAACCTAATGGCCACTGTAATAGAGCTTCAGAAGTCCTTGGCTGAGATGGAAGAGTCTGTATGAAGAATAAACATCTCACCAGCACTCCATCAGTCAAACATTTATGGTGGGTAGACAGAAGCCACCCAAGTAAAAAGCTTTTGACAACCCATTTGTACTCTAACAGCATGAGGAAAAATACTTTTCACTCTGAATAGACAGAAAATGAACTCTCTGGGCAGAAATCGAAGCATTATTTCATATACAGACCAGGTTGTGCTCATCACCTGCCTAATACCACCCTTATAGTGAAGCATGGTGTGGGCATCATCATGCTATGGGGGCTTCTCAGCAAAAGGGATAGACTGGAATGAATTGAAGGAAGACACATACAAGGAGGACCTAAAAGTAAATCTACGTCACAGTGCATGTAACCTCAGACTGGGGTGACGATCCAACTTTTAGCTCAACAATGACCTGAAGCTTACAAGCAAAACAACACTGGAGTGGCTTCAGGAGAAGTCACTGACTGTCCTTGAATGGCCGAGTCAAAGCCCAGAATGAAACCCCATAGGACATCATGTGTGTAGAGACCTGAAGATGAAAATTAACAGACACGTCCAACTCAGTCTAATGAAGCTTGAGAGTATCTACCAGAAAGAATGGGATAAACTGCCCAATTCCAGATGCACAATGCTGATAGAGATTTACCCAAGATTGCTTGAAGCTGTAATTGCTGAAAAAGGGACTTCTACAAAGGGTCTAAATATTTACATGCATCAGAGATTTCAGTTTTTGATTTTAAATAAATTTGCAAACCAGTTCACTTTGTCATTATGAGTAATTAATTATGTACTGCTGGGCATAAAGTGAAAATTTGTGCATTTAAAATGAATCTATAACACAATAAATTGTATGGCTGAATCACTACTCGACCTTGTTTGTTGAATTATTTACTGATAATTTGGCCAATTTAGAAGAATCTCTGAGGCACTACCTCCCCTGGGGCGCTAGAGGGCAGCCCTCCAGGGCAGCTGTGGCTCCACGGATTTCCGCAGGCCACGTAGGTACTTGGAGTTTGGCCCTGTTGGGTTCTGTGGGGGGCTATCAGGGGGAGCTGCAGAGCCCTACAATGGACTTCCACTACACCTGGGAGTGATTCAAGGTAATACTGATGAGCCAGTTGAAGCACTTCTAAGAGCAAAATCAAATGAGCCGCCCCACTCCATTCGAGATGGCAAATTCTGGAGGATGTGGATGGAGCTGGCTGGTAGAGGTGTGGCGGGGAAGTTAAAGAGCGAATGATATATATATATATATATATATATATATATATATATATATATATATATATATATATATATATATATATATATATATGAGGCTTAGACCTGGTGCCCTTTTAATATTAAAGATTTCTTTAATTTTCAAAGGATTTATTTGAGAGATTTCAATTGGCAAACCTAAGAGTAAACCAATTCAAAATCAGAAAGCACATATCAATATTTAATGAACAAAGCAGTGTTCAAAACCAGCAAATCTGCACAAGAAACACAAACTGCATATCAAAATCATGGAAGCACAAATGATACAGTCCTGAAGCTGAAATGAGAACGTCAGTTTCTCATTCCCCAGCTGAATAAATAAGTGGCTCTGCCTCCTTCGGCTCCACATGCTGGAGACAGACAGTAAAAAGATCCACACAGTGAAATAGCGGACGCTCTAAATTTGCATTTTTCTGAGGTCTTCAAAAGTGAGCAAGTAGATAACCTCCCAGAGGTAAACATGACTACTAAGGAGGTACTGAGGGATTCAGCAATTGTAGAGTGAGAAGTACTGCTCAGATTAAATAGGCTGAAATCAAACAAATCACCAGGGGCCTCATGTATAACGCCGTGCGTAGAACTCGCACTATAACATGGCGTAAGCACAAAAGCTGAAATGTGTTTACGCACAGAAAAATCCAGATGCAGGAATCTGTGCGTACTCCAACTTCCAAGTTCTTCCGCTACATAAATCCCGATCAGTGTGAAAACTAACGCTCGTGCACGCGCATTATGTAACGCCCCAAATCCTCCCAGAATTATGCCTATTTGAATATGCAAATCAATATAAATCGCCCTTAAGCGCAGCCTTCTGTGAAAAGACAATGGGAAAAGCACGGGGGAAAATATAAGAATTTCAGCGAATACCAAGTGGAGGCAAATGAAAAACATACTATTTGTTCAAATAAACCGTGGTATAATCAACAAAAAGAAGTTGATCGAGTGACATAGCGTGTTGGAGAAACTTGAAAGCTCACATTCACAAAATCGCACAGTGCCGGAAATAAAAAAGAAGTCACATATCAAAGTCGCCGTGGAAAGCCGAGTTGTAAGCCCACTGTCTGAGTGTCATATGAAAGCTTATTAGGGTACAGAGGAAAAAAAGGCACATAGTGGCGAAAAAGCACGAAATGTCAACTTCAATCTCGACATTTCCACTTTAATCACATATTATTTTGTCACTAAAGTAGAACATCATAAACTTCATCTTAAAATCGTTTAATTAACCAGTTTCTCAAATCACATTGTAATGAAAGTAGCACGTTAAATGCTTTGTTTTGTATGTGATCTTCTATGTGCTCTGTGTGTGTGAATCACTACTTGCTTTTTAAACCGGCTCTCTTCCTCCAACTGGACATAGAGTCCATTACATTTGTGATATTACAGCTCTCTGAATAACTAAAATACTGAGATGTATACGTGATATCATTTTCATGATGATAGGAGTTAAAGCACGTTATTAAACATGTGTTTCACTTCGATGAAATAATTTATTGCAGCAGTACAATCAGGGGCGGCTCTAGGCTTGTGGTGGCACTGGGCAGAGGAAGAATCGGTGGCTCCTTCGCCCGCCCGTCAGTAAGGTAGCTTATGCACAGTGGATGGCCATGTCCGTTGCGGACACATTGCCACCTCGTGCTCATGACACAAGCATTTAACTTTTGCCGAAATTTGTCGCTGTGTTTTTAGCTGTGTTGTTATTTTCTCTTTCTGTTTTATATTCAATATATATTGGCGTAGCCGTCACTGCAGTCAGTTCTTTTCTTTCCCCAAGTAACCGATCGCCATACAATCAGCTCTGTAATAGACGTTAAGCCATCTGTAAGCTTAGCCCGATTCTTCAAAACGTTTAAAGAACATTGAAATATCTTCGTAGTACATGTTTAATTATTCTATCCTTAACGACACTCTCAGTGAAGAATATAGATTATTTAAATGAAGTTAAAGTTTTATCTGTATAATTTAATAAACATATTTTGCTGAATTTCACCTTATAAATGATATCGTTTCTGTTTCTGAACCGCGAGGTCTGTACAGGAAAGGCTTTAAAACATTTTGCAGTGGCTGAGACAGCGTGTCCTTAAAGCTGTATACCGATAATTCCCTTTCCGATCAGCTGCTGTGATTCACACTCAGATACAGTGATATAAATACTCCGAGTGGTGCAGTGAGAGAAATATTGAAAAAGATGATCTGCTGTGGCAACTCCTAACAAGAGGAGCTGAAAGAAGAAGAAGAAGTGAGAGTAACAACGCTAAAGCAGTTATGGTATTTGGAATACTATGGCTGTTCACTCTACCATTATATTGTTACAAGTTAATTACAATCAGATGCATTACACAAACAATATGCGGTTAGTTTCGGTGTATTTATAGGGCCGCGTCAGGAAAATAAGGTGTAACCACACAGGAACAGTAGCACTGCTTTTACGCTGGGTGCCGCCAGTCTGCAAAACCGAGCGGAGAACTTGCGTACGACAAGGTATGAGGTACCGTGGAAAAGTGCGTAGATTTACGCCAAGTGTAGGTTTTATACATCGCGATTTGAACGTGGCAAAGTTCTTACGCAACATTTCTGTGCGTACGCACCGTTTATACATGAGGCCCCAGGACAAGATAATATTTACCCTCAACTTTTTTGTGGTGGTGGCCTGCGCCACCTCCACCTACTCAAAGCTTCATGATGCTCCAATAATGATGGATGGATTAAAAGGCAGAAGTCTACGTGACCATCATCATCAAGTCCTTCCGTGAGAACCCTAAATCCAAAGAGGACTGTTTCATTTATGTTAGGTAGAATGCCCAGAGGGGACTGGGCAGTCTAATGGTCTGGAATCCCTATAGATTTTATTTTTTTCTCTGCCGCCTGGAGTTTTTTTTTGTTTTTTCTGTCCCCCCTGGCCATTGGACCTTACTCTTATTCTATGTTAATTAATTTTGACTTATTTTGTTTTCTTATTGTGTCTTTTATTTTTCTATACTCTATTATGTAAAGCACTTTGAGCTACTGTTTGCATGAAAATGTGCTATATAAATAAATGTTGTTGTTGTTGTTAAGGAGGCCAGACAACCTATTTGATCTATAGTAGGAACTATATACTAATTAACAGTAACATCTTCTCCTGCCCTGGTTGATTTAGCTGGTGGTGTCTGGGTCACATATATCTCTCCATTGCCTTCTCTGAAATAAAAGATAATTTAACATTTTCTATATTAATATATGTCTTTAAACAGTATTGCGTATGATTCATATATTAAATTGTAGAAAAGTCTACTACTAATAGTAATAACATGTATTATCTAGATTTTAGGTAGCCCTGCTTTCTAAGTGTAGGCTATAAAATAACCGTCATACCGTGAGTGAAGAAGACAAAGATGCAGAGGAGCGGCACAAGAGACGACATTGTCACTTCAGATCGTTGTCAGTGTGCCTCAGTCAGAGACCATAAACACTGCCAGTGCAGTCAGGTGGGCACTTAGACACAAAGGGGCGTGTCTATGTAAATCACCTGCCTCAGTTCAGTGCCAATCAAGCTCCAATGCTCCACTAACCTGTTGAATGCAGCTTCTCTTTTCTATCTATCAGTTTGTGTTTGTTGTATTTGGTTATAACATTATGTCTTCTCTTCACTGTCCTGATAAGCTTCACAATTTTGTTTGCTGCTGTCTTTCCACATTTGTTTCACTTTAATTTACAGTGCCCTCCATAATGTTTGGGACATAGATACATTTATATATGACATAGTAAATTCGTCATTAGATATGGGGTTTTTCCCAGACTGTCATAAGACTCCTGTTGTTAAACCCTCTGCTTTTGAAAATTTTACACCTATTTGTAACCTGAAATTCTTAAGTCAAATCCTAGAAAAGGCGGTCTTTATGCAGCTAAATGATCACTTGAATAAACATGCTATTCTTTTTTATTGCAATTCTTTTTATCTGTTTTAGAAACAAATCACAGCACAGAAACTGCACTTGTTAACGTAGTAAATAACTTGTGGGTAAATGCAGACAGAGGTCGTGTATCTGTTCTCATTCTGTTAGATATGAGTGCCGCATTTGAAACCATTAACCACAATATTCTTAGAAATCACCTTAGTCAATGGGTAGGCCTCTCTGGCAGTGTCTTAAATTGGTTTGAGTCTTACTTGGCAGGTAGAAAATTCTTTGTTAGTTGTGGTTATTATAACTCGAAGACACATGATATTCTATATGGTGTTCCACAAGGCTCTATCCTGGGTCTGCTACTCTTTTCGATCTCCATGCTT
The DNA here is from genome assembly GCF_016835505.1 of Polypterus senegalus. Lineage (NCBI taxonomy): Eukaryota > Metazoa > Chordata > Cladistia > Polypteriformes > Polypteridae > Polypterus > Polypterus senegalus. The sequence goes on from NC_053157.1 coordinate 218,721,555, forward strand.
TCGTTAGGTCAGATTATCTCAAAGCATAACGTGAGCTACCACAGCTATGCTGACGACACACAACTGTATTTCAATAGCGCCTGATGATCCTGACTCTCTTGGTTCACTGACCCACTGTCTTGCTTGTGTTTCTAAATGGAAGAGTTGTCATTTTCTCAAACTAAATAAGGAGAAAAGAGAAATTTTAGTGATTGGCTAAAATGGATGTAATGAGGGTATTAATAATATAAATAAAATTTATCTATTAGGCTTAAAAGTCAAAACAGAGGTAAAGAATTTAGGATTGACTCAGACCTAAATTTTTAATCACATATTAATCAGATTACTAGGACAAAGAAAATCCGAGCACATTTCTCCAGTTTTGATATCATTGCATTGGTTACCTGTGTTATTTAAAATTGACTTTAAAATACTGCTTATGGTTTACAAAGCCTTAAATAATCTCACTCCATCTTATATTTCACAATGTCATTCACCTTACACTCAAGTCGTAACCTTAGATCTTCACATGAGTGTCTGCTGATAATTCCAAGAGCTAAACGTAAAAGAAGTGGTGAGGCGAATTTCTGCGGTTATGCACCTAAAATCTGGAATAGCTTACCAATATGAATTCGCCAGGCTAATACAGTGGAGCACTTTAAAAAACTGCTAAAACACATTACTTTAACTTGGCTTTATCATAGCTTCATTTTACTTTAACCCTGATATTCTGTATATACATTTAATTATCATTTTTTATCATATCTCCGCAATCCATACCAACCCCGACTTTCTCTGCTGTTCTTTTGCTGATTTTCTGTGGTGTTGATCTGTGCCACCATCACCTGATCAAAGCACTGTGCTGCCCCTACATTGATGGAGTGAAGGCCAGAGGTCCACATGACCATCATCATCAAGTTCTTCCATGTGGAGCCTGAAAACCACGAGGACTGATTGAGATCAATTATGGTAGGTAGAATTCCCAGTGGCGGCTGGGTGGTCTCTTGGACTGGAACCCCTGCAGATTTAGTTTTTTCTCCGAGTGGAGTTTTTTTTTTCTGTCCTCCCTGGCCATCGGCCCTTACTTTTATTCTATGTTAAGTAGTCTTGTCCAATTTTATTTTTATAGTTTGTCTTTTTTTCACTTTCTTCAACTGTAAAGCACTTTGAGCTACATCATTTGTATGAAAATGTGTTATATAAATAAATATTGTTGTTATTGTTGTTGTATAAATCAAACAATTCAGATGTGATTAAATGCACATGGCGGACTTTAATTTAAAGATATCTGCATACATTTTGGTCACACCATGTAGAAATGACAACACATTTTCTATAGTGGTCCCGTGATTTCAGGGCACCAGAATTATATTAGATTAGATTAGATTAGATAAATTTCATTAAATGTTTTTTGATAGAGTAATTGCAGGTATATTAAGCAGTCATATTTAGTACTTTGTTGCAAAACTCTTGCATGAAATGACTGCTTGAAGTCTGCAATTCATAGACATCACTAAGAGCTGAGGATCTTCTTCATAAAGAAAGTTTCTTAAGCAAATTGTGTTTTGTTTCCAGCAAAATGTGTGCTATTGACACAAGAAGAAAGATATTTTGCCCTTTATGGGAGCAATTTACGTGCATTAATTCATCATGTGTCTGTCTGTCATTTAGTATTTAAATGAAGTGCTGTAGTGAAAAAAGGACTTATTTTATGTCATGTTTGAATATTTTGTTGAGCCACGTGTTATAATTTTTCTACTGGTATGATCTCTATGATCACAGTCATAAAGATGAATCAGAGACAGGTAAGAAACTCGAACCTCCACAGCATATGGAAGGTACATACCAGCAAACATATCTACAGAAATCAAGAAACAGGAACATGCAGGTGCTACGTAATGGCCAGTATGGTGGAGAGCAAGTAGCTTTCTGGGTAGTTGATTTTCCCATAGATAAAACCTGGTAATGTGCACAACTGTGAATTTTATTTTGTGTTCGCATAGAAAATGTGCAGCATGTCATGATTTAAAAAATGCACTGTGCATCCCCCAAGGTAATGGGTGGATGACAGGCATGTGTTGAACTTATTTTAATGGCGTGCAGGAGATTACCAGCATTACACGGCTTTGGAAAAGAATACAGGTAAACACAAAAGTGTGAACGAGGCTTTAGGAATCAATATTCTTTATTTTTCACCTCCCAAAAAAAGTTTAAACTCCAAAGAAACTCTTTAGTGCGTTTTGTATTTCACATTTCCCAATTAAAAAAATTGCCAGAGAAACAAATTTTAGTATCAGTTTCTCAAAACCCTGCACAAACTGAAGCTCGGCTATTTCGCTCATCACTGTTCATCATGTGATTTGTATTACAGCTGTCAGCTTGCTATGGTGCTCTGAGCTCGCACTCTGTGAGGAGTGCTATAGGAAAGTAAACTGACTTGACTCACTCACTTACTCGATGACTTTATCCCCAGTGGCAAGTTTAAATCTTTGGGAGGCAAACAGAGGCCCTAGAAAAATTACCTGCCACTGCTTCCTTTCCAGTTCTGTTAAATAAATAAATTGTAAAACTAGAACAAATATCTGTTTACTAATTTTTCTTATTCCTAATATATACCAGTGTATGGATGAACTCCTCTGTGGCATCAGTCATCAAGACTTCTTCTGCTATCTTCTGGCCAAGTACTCAGAACACAGGTGGACTAGGTCAGGGGTCGCCAAATCTGGGGGGTATTTTTCGTACGTGGATTACTCGTTTAGCCGGATGTAATTGTTGATGATTTGGCCTTTTACTGGACCTGTCGATTTTTCGAAACTCTTGCTGGATGTGTTGTCATAGCAGCAGATCCAAATCCTCAAACCTTCTCTGAGCAGGTTTGTTCAGTGTAAACAATGATTAGCTCACACACTTAATCAGTTTCCGTGCATGGAATTCATTCAGTCATGGCTTTTCCGTTCATGAATGAGTGACCAATTGATATCGGTGCGCAAATTATAAGTTTTGCGTGATCGGCAAGATCCTTTATTGCTCCCGGAAGAAATTCTTTTCGAAAGATACCACTTTAGCTGAGGGGGAATATTGTACCTCAATGATTTATTAGCACTTTATATTCAAAGTCAAACTAGGTGAAGTCGGGCTCTCACAACCACACAGACACTATGCATTGATTTGAGTTTTTTTGCAAGCGCCACTTTTTTTGTATTCTGTAGGCGATGCGGAAAATCTATCTAAAAGTGCAGTTTGCCAGGCAATTCGTAAAGTCTGTTTGGCTCTGAAATATTTCCTTCAGGTTTTCATAGTGTTTCCTAGACACCTGCGTGTGCAGACAATAAAAGAAGTGTTTCAGGCAAAAACACCCACAGTTCCATAATGAATCTCACAATCAGCCTAACATTCTCATTACCCAGGATTTCCAAATGTGATTGGGGCACATGGGACTGATCAGAGTGGAGTTTGATCAAACATTATTTGGAAAATGTACCTCTCCTCCTGATAAATAATCAGACACAGTGTCTTCATCAAATATTTGACCTTCGTCAATATCTCGTTGGTCAGACACAAGTTCTAGGGATATGACATTCCCTGCAACTGACCCAACAAAAAAAAATGCCCTCAGAAACAGGGCGATGGGCATTTTGCTGGAGAGCCAACTCTTCTGCAGGGGTTAGGTCTGGACCGCGTGGACCTCCACCTGTTTTTTGCTTGTCTGCCTCCCTGTTAGCTTTAACATTAATGTTTTTTATATTATATATGATTCTTTATGTCAACAATTCTTTACATAGTTATATAACAATATTTACCAGTTTGAAGTATATTCTTGTACTTCACTTTAACCTGTTCCCATGTTTTCCTTGTGCTCACTTTTGATCTGGAATTATGACATATTAAATAATAATTAATCTGACACATAAGAAATGAAACGCTTTATTCAGTAAGTACAATGCACACTACTTAACATTTAATTTGTCAGACACTTTTTGCCAGCCGTCTTTTCTGGTTATGGCTGCTTTTGCAGTGTTACCCCTTGTGCATATTAAATCTTGAAATTCTTCATAACCTTCGAATAAAAGGTCCTGCTCCGCTTGTGTGAAGAAAAATGCACCCGTTCTTTTGTCATTTTGTTGCAGCCTATCGAAGACTTGCTGATCGTGTTTTCTAGACTCAATATATATGAGCTTTTCAATCAGCGCGGGCGCGCACAGTCATCTCAGATGATTAGATCCAGCTAGACTAATCTACTACATGGCTGTGTTTGAAAAACTGACTTATCCCGGATGAGCTTCACCGGCATTAACTCATCCAAGATGAGGCATCTGATCTCGGATGATTTAAGTGACGTACGGAAATTACCCCCCTGGTCCTGGAGGGTCCCAGTGGCTGCAGGTTTTCATTTGAACCCCTTTCTTAATGAGTGACCTGTTTTTGCTGCTAATTAACTTGTTTTAAATTAATTTTAATAGACTTGCTCTTGAAGACTCAGACCCTTTAATTGTTTCTTTTTCCTTAATTAGCAGCCAAATAATAATGACATACAAAATGAGCCAAAACAACTGTTGTCCATCATACAGTATTTGAAAATAAAGAAAGGTGAAGGTCACAGGAATGCTGATCTGCTCAGGTCCCCAACACATTTTATCAGAGCTCTTAGAAGAGAAAATCAGCATTTCAGAAATGTCTGCTATTACACCACGAGAGCACCAACAAGTCATGGAATTAAAGAACGAGTTTAATTAATGACAAGAATCTGTGCCTCATTAAGCAATTGGTTGGAGTTTGAGGCCCTGACTTAGTTGGTCTTCTGTTGGCTCACTCACTTCACATTTCATTTCTGTTGGGATGCCATTTAAGGGAAGAAATGAAGCAATTCAGGGGAACAAATCTTAAAAAAGCAATTCAACTAAAATGAATTAACAAGTAATTAATTAGCAGCACAAAAAAGGGATTAGAATGAAAACCTGCAGCCATGATGGTCCACCCGAACCGGAATTGGCAACCCCTGGACTAAGTGACATTATCGAACTGAATTCAAGATAGGAAGGTCTTCCTTACAACCTCTGTCGAGAGGGCGCAAAATCACTGAAAGTGTCGTCTCCTTCTCTCTGCACAGTGTTAAGAAAGAATCAGGTGTAGGCAACTGACTCTACCACAAAATGGTATACAGGTTACGTGATGTACCTTGACATAACACAATGCTCTCTAAATATGACAAGAGCAATGAACAGCCCAATTGATGACATGACTAACATTTCTTTCATAGACCAAAATCACAGAAGTAGTGCTGCAGTGGGCTTTACCAGGTCCTGTTTTTTTTGACAGCCCCACAGCCTTGACTTCCTAAGATGACAAGAAAAAACTCCCAAGAAACCCTTATAGGAAAAAAATGGAAGAAATCTTGGGAACGGCAGTTTAAGGAGAGACCCCTTTCCAGATACTACTGGCCACGAAGTACTTTTGAAAGTCCTGGTCTGATTTGTTCACTGCTTGCATACATGGAACATTGGAAAACATAATGACCCTGAATACAATTAAATAAAATTGAGTTTGAGTCATAATTTTTGATTTTCACTAGACTAGAAAAGACTATGGAAAGATGTTTTTCAAAACAGTATAAGGAAAATAGAAATAACATTTTTGTATTTCATGCCAGTGACATGGATATACATGATTATGGTAGTTAAGTATTGTCTGCCCTGCAAAGCCCTGGGTGAGACTGAGATTGGTGATTTCTCACCTGTTTGATCGAGTAAGATAGATAGATAGATAGATAGATAGATAGATAGATATTTTTAAAATGTATTTAGTTCTTCCTTACTCAAATGGTTTTCTGGATTGTGTCACTTTCTCACGTGTTACCCTTTCTGTAATATGTTGTGATCAGAAGACTCTTTTTCTATTCTCTTTTTCTCTTTCTTTCTCCTTTGTGTGCCAACCCCGTGACTTCACTCTTACAGCCAGCAAAATTAAGAACAGCAGCTGCACAGACAAGTCAAGGAAGTTTTTGTACGGCTCTGTGTCACTGTGTGAGAGGAGTGGTGTAATGCTGCTGACAGTAGTAATGTCCTGCATCTTCAGGCTGCACGTTACTGATAGTCAGCGTGTAATCAAGTCCAGAGCCACCGCCACTAAACCAACTTGAGATCCCAGACTGCAGAGTGCTTGCATAATAAATCAGGAGTTTTGGAGCTTCTCCTGTTCTGTGCTGATACCAGGAAAGATATTTAGTGCTGCCACTGGTAATGGAGCTGCTGGCTTTACAGTTCATGCTGACAGTTTCTCCTGGCCACGCAGACAGGCTTGAGGGAGTCATGATGATATCTCCGCAGGACCCTGGATAGAAGAGAATACAAGAGATTAAATAAAATGCAATTAATTTATTTTTTAGATATAAATACAATTACAGTTTTACTCTTTATGTAGAATTCGCATAAAAGGTGTGATAATTTTATTTCTAGATCTCACCTTCAATCAACATAAAGAAGGTCACCAAAAACAGAAGTGAGAAATCCATCTCCACTGTGTCTTAGAGACAGGCTTAACTGACTTGATCTCAGTGACTTCACTCTTTATGTCTCATGCAGTTTTAAGGAGAGACGTCAGTTAGCAAATCCTGAATGGGGAAGAAACAAAGGAAATAAAGTGAGGGTGTGCTTAAAAATGAACTGAGACCAAACTGCGTACCCAAGAAGGGAAGAGCCTTGGTTATGGAGGTGACTAAGAGACCAATGATGACTCTAACGGTGCTTCAGAAGTCCTCTGCTGAGATGGGAGAAGGTGTCGGAATGATGATTTCTCAGCAGCACTCCATCAATCAAGCATTTATAGCAGAGAGGCTGGACAGAAAGACACTCTTGAGTAAAACACATCTGACAGCACCTTTGTATTCTAAGAGCAAAAGAAAAAAAAATTTTCTGGTCTGATGAGATAAAAAATAAACTGTTTGTGCAGAACTCCAAGCACTATGTCTGGCAAAGACCTGGCAATGCTCATCAGTTGTCTAATAACATCTCTGCTGTGAATGATGGTGGCGACAGCAACATGCTGTGTGGGTGCTTTTCATCAGCAAGCACAGGGAGACTGTTTAGAATTGACTGAAAGATGAATGCATCAAATATGGAGAGGTTCTCGAGGAAAACCTGATCCAGAGTGAGCTCAGCCTCAGACTGGGGCAAATGTTTCAGCACAATGACCCAAAGCATACAGTCAAGACAATACTGAAATAGCTTTGTGACAAGTCTTTGTCTGTCATTGAGTGTCCCAGCAAAGCTCAGACTTAAACTCCATGGAACATCTGTAGAGGGACCCAAAGGTGGCAGCTTACCAATGTTTTACTCATCCAATATGATGGAGCTTGAGAGCATCAGGAACAATGGGATAAACTGATCAATTCCGGGTTTGCAAAGCTAATAGAGTCTTACCCTAAGAACATTAGAAGCATGAACTGCTGCCAAATGACCTTCAATAAAGTAAAGAATTAAGGATAGGAGTATTTATATGAATATGAGGTTTCATTTATTTGAGTTTAACTAAACATTCAAATCTTTTTGAAAATGTTATTTCATCTTTGTCATGATTGTTATGATTATGAATTGATTTTTTTATAAATGGGAAATTATTATTATTATCCATTGAAAATTAAACCTTCAACACAATAATATGTTTATAGGTGAAGCAGGAAGCAACAGTGAACAAGACAGGTCGGTCCACTCAACCACAATCTCTCCTGGGACCTATTTAGTGTCACCGTTCAAATAACATGCACATCTTTGGGGATATGGGATAAAAGTTTTTGTACTTAGCAGAAAACAATCCTCACAGCAAATGATCTGACCCCAGGAAGATGCAATCCATTAAACAGAATAAGACAGTGACTGTATCATCCTGCCATGCCATGTTTTATGATTTGGAGGATGTGATTTTTCACAAATGCACTTTTGTGTTTACTGCCACTTCACTTGTTCTTATCTTGTTCTAAACCAGTTCTATATTAGATGGCACTTTGCATTCATTGCTGCTGGGACTGGCACTGCCTTCCTTCCAGATTTGGCTTCTGCTTTGCCCACAGTCCAGGTTCAAAATATATAGTGACACTATAATGGAGTACATTGGTACAGCCACTGTTCTACCCTGTACCAGTTCTATATTAATTGACATATTGATTCTTTTCAGGTTGAAGCCATGAGCTTGATGAGCAGATTAGAAAATATATGGATGGGATTTTTGTCTTAATTGTATTTGCTACTTACCCTTCTCCACATGGCAGGACACAATATGAGAGAGTACACATCTCCATCATTAATTAATTTTCACCTAGCAGCCTATAGAAGCTTACTTTTTTAAAACACATGTTTCAGCTGCTGATCTACTTTCCCTTTCTTAGACTCTGCCAATGTTTTCAACTTCATTGTACTTTTCACTTTCCTTTCATTCTGTTTCCTATTTCTAGCCACCATTTCTCTAGTATTACAGCTTCGAGGCTCTGCCAAATAATTCTCAGTTTGATTATTCCTTCTATTGGTCTGCCATCTAGTCTCAGTTTGTACTTAAAGGGTTTCCAGTGCCGCCTCCTTGTGGCCCAAAGCAAAGAATGTCCAGAGTAGCTTTTCTAAGAAAAATGCAAGGTAACCCCAAGGAGTGCTGTGACTATGGACATCTGTTTTTGATGATAAACACTGCAGCCATTCTGTATTATTTGATGCCACCTAGTGGTCAGGCTGGCATATGTCAAATTATATCAGTATTAATGTGAGGATAATACATACTTATTTTATTTGAAGCATTTAAGTGAGTGTATTAAAGGCAAAAACACACACAAAAAAGGGATTTTAAAATATATACACATACTTTTCTTGAAGACATTTTCAAAGTCCACCACAGTATTTTTTGGAAATAGGACATTCTAACGCAATTTGGTCAGTCAGACATATTCCAACACGCTATATCCTAACACAGGGTCACGGGGGTCTGCTGGAGCCAATCCCAGCCAGCACAGGGCACAAGGCAGGAACAAACCCTGGGCAGGGCGCCAGTCCACTACAATCTAAAGCAATTTATTTTAAGGAAAACGAAAATGAGAAAATAATCTTCTTATTATTATAGGAGGTATGTGCTCCACAGTAAAGAAGGGCTGAGTTGACTCCAGGCTAAGGGTCAGATGTATGCACAAAAAGAGGCTCAAAGTGTGTGTACACATCTGTTCATATAAAAGCTGAGGGGCTTGTTTTGTTTTGGATGTGCTCTGTCATAGGACTGGGACTTTGTGAAGTGGGGTTCAGCCTCATGTGGTTAGGCAAAATAGGAGAGCAGAGGAACTAGGGGGGGGAGAGAAAGAGAGCAAGCTATCTCTAATCTATCCTTTTAATCCTCATAATTATAAGTGCCAACGTAACAATAGTCTTCATGGCGATAACTCCTGGGAAAATTGGAAATTAAGTTCAAAGTTGTCTTATCTTAAGTTAAGACTACAAAATGACAACAAAAGTTCAGAAGCAATGTCTCCATGACAAGCAGTTAACTTTGTAAGCTGAAATGTTAAATGTCTCAATCACAAATTAAAGAGAAAAAAAGTATTCTCTCACCTAACAGGTCTAAACGCTAAAATATTATTTTTACAGGAGACCCACTTATTAAGCAAGGATCAGATCCGGCTGCACAGACTGGCCAAATATTCCATTCCAGCTTTACAAAGAAAAATAGAGGTGTGGGAATTCTTATACATAGAACAGTCTCATCTGTAATATCAGACGTAGTATCTGATCCTGAAGGGAGATATGTGATTGTCATTAATAAAAGTGATTTTGAAAAGTAATTATACACCCAATGTAGATGATAGAGACTTCATCCAAAACATATTTGCATCCATTCACAATGTGAACACTCATAGAATTTTAATGGCTGGAGACTTTAATTGTGTTTTAAATCCACTCTTAGATAGGTCTCCTATGACAGGAGTGACCACTGACCACAACTTATCAGACCCCTGGAAATTTCTAAACTCAAACTCAAGAGCATATTCCTTCTACTCACCAGTGCATGACTGTTACTCAAGAATTGATTATTTCTTTGTAGATAACAATTTATTGTCTACAATTAAATCTTGTAAGTACGACGGTATTGTTATTAGGGCAAGATCCAACCTGTGAATGTTACAATCGAGCTCCAGCCTCACTGGGTCACGTGTTTTGGGCCTGCACCAAATGAACATCATTCTGGACCGAAATCTTTAAATGCCTATCAGACAGCCTTGGAGTCACAATATCTCCTAACCCACTAACAGCTGTGTTTGGTGTTCTTTCAGAGGGGCTTAAAGTGGAGAAGGACAAACAAACTGTAATTGCCGTCACTTTACTATTGGCATGTAGTCTTATCCTGCTCAACTGAAAGAATCCTTGCCCACCTCTTTTAAGTCAGTGGGTAACTGATGTTATTACTATCTGAAACTGGAAAATTGAAATTCTCACTAAGAAGGACCTGTTTAAAATGTTTTTTAAACCTAGCAGGATCTAATTGATAACATTTTAGAATAAGCATTTATAATGGGGAGAAAAACTCCTTTCAGTCTTTACTACTCTTTCTCATGGGTGGGAGTAGAATTGAATTTACTTCTGTTAAGTTTGATTTGGCAGGATCTAATCAATAATATTTTAGAATAAGCATTTTAATTCTCTTATTCTTATTCTATTTATTTTTATTCATTTGTTATCTTATCTATTTTCTTTTACTTGTTAAAAGTTTTACTATGCTGGCTTAGCACTCTTTCTCATGTGTGGGGGTTGATTTGGTATTGTTAAACTTGACTTGCTTGTATGGAATGTTGATTTTAATAAAATTAATAAAATGCAAAAAAAAAAAAAAGTTGTGATAAAAAATAAAACTTGCAAAATGTAGTGATGGCAAAGGTGGACAAATAGTGAGTGCTTGTACTAAAATGTCCTGGTCAATGTGGGAATCAAAATCTCTCTGTGTCCATGTTGTTTTATTTGCACATACTTTCACTCTAAAGATGGGTAAGTTTCCTTTATTGGAGACTCTAAACTGATCTGCTGTGGTTTTGAGACTGGCACCCCATTCAGAATTGGCTCCTACTTTTCTACTCAGTGTGACAATATGGAGTAACTGGAATCTGAAAATAACAAATAAGAGTTCCAGTCCTCCTATGAGGGTACAAACCAATTCACAGTCAATGGGTAGAACTATACTATAAATGTCATATAAATACTAAACTATATTACTTCAAAAAAAAAGGGGGATCATAAAAAGGAGCTTTAGAAACAGGCACCATTACATGCCAACATGCTCCCAGAATTCCCCAGCAGTACAGCTTTACCATATAATGTCATTGCTTTCCTCAACAAGACTCTTTTATGATTAGTTTTTTTGCCATTCACTCATTATTTGAAGCTGTTTAATCAGATATGGAAAGGCAAAGACAAGCCATGGAAAGTTCTCTAAATGGGAGGCACACAACAGAGAGGCCAAATTTGACTAACCAGTCAACCTAATCTGCATGTCTCTGCCATACAGGAGGAAAACTTTGAAGAAGGTGAAATATTTAGTCTGGAAAACACCAACCAATTGTTCACATTTTCTACAGCAAGAGCAGAATATTCTTCTTGGCCTTCTCAGGCTTATCTAATAAAAGGAGTCTTCATTCCAATATTCTGGCAATACCATTTCCTGTTAGTCTGAGGAGTGTGATTTCTCTTTAATTAAATCATACACTTTTACACAAAAAAATGGAGACCACCACCTCAGAGTCTTAGAGATCTGTAATCCCTTTTCACACACACATAAAAATCAAAATTAAATATTTTAATAAAGCATACACAAAACTGTTATTTTTCACACCACTAACAACCTTACAATACAATTGATTTTTGTATAGCCCAAACTCACACAAAAAGTGATGCAATGTGCTTTAACAGGCCCTGCCTTTTGACAGCCCCCCCACCTTGACTCTCTAAGAAGACAAGGAAAAACTCAAAAAAAATATAAAACAGTTGTAGGGAAAAAAAATGGAAGAAACCTTGGGAAAGTCAATTCATAGAGAGACCCCTTTCCAGGTAGGTAGGCTATGCAGTGAGTGTCAAATAAAATAAAATACACAGAACAGAACACAAGTAATCCTCAACACAATATAATAATGCAACAGAAATATTACAAGTAAAGAGCCAACATCTATAGTAGATGATATTATATAATACGATTTGGATTTGTTCAGAACACCTTCACCCCCTTTCCCCCCCAGTCACCTGCTCTTACACCTTGTTCATCTGTCATTTTATTCAAAGCACTGTATACTCCACTCATTCAAGTCTTACGTCAGTCTCATCTGTCTAATTCCAAATGAAGTTCTCCTCCACACCACTACAGCCTGGTGTCTGCCCATTCCAATGTGAGCAATTGCCAGTTATTTTGCCCACAGAAACATCTTCTCCCTATTTTCACAGCTGTCCTATCCCAGGTTTTATGCTGGTCTCACCTAGGGCCCCACACACCCCTAGAGATGGCCCAAACCACCTCAGTTTAATACCGTTAAGGCACCGTCCTCACCATCTGTCAAACATTACACATGTGTGTTATTCACAAGGGGTGGCACGGTGGCGCAGTGGGTAGTGCTGCTGCCTCGCAGTTAGGAGACCTGGTTCGCTTAACGGCTCCTCCCTGTGTGGAGTTTGCATGTTCTCCCTGTGTCTGCATGGATTTCCTCCCACAGTCCAAAGACATGCAGGTTAGGTGCTTTGGGGATTCAAAATTGTCCCTAGTGTGCGTTTGGTGTGTGTGCCTGCCTGGGGTTTGTTTCTGCCTTACGCCCTGTGCTGGCTGGGATTGCCTGTGTTAGGATATAGCGGGTTGGAAAATGACTGACGGACTGACTGTTTCTATAACTTGATCAAAATTCACCTTAGTAAAATTAAATCAATTGGACATGTTTAGAAAGGCACACTTGTACCTGTGAATATCCTACAATTCACACTGCATGTCAAGATGAAATATTAGCCATGAAGTCCAAGGAGCTCAGTGTAACCCTCGGAAAAAAAATTGTGGTGAGCCGTTGATCAAGGCAAGTGTACAAAGCCATTTCCATAGGTTTGGGTGTTCCCAGGAACACAATGGTCTCAGGTAATTGTGAAATGAAAGAAGTTTGGAACCACCATGGCACCTCCTACAGTTTTCCATCTTGCCAAACTGAGTAATAAGGTGAGAAGGGCCACGTACAAGGTGATGACCAAGACCCCAGTGGCCACTCTAATAGAGCTTCAAATGTCCTTGGCTGAGATGGGAGAGTCTGTCTAAAGGATGACCACCTCACCAGCACTCCATCAGTCACACATTTATGGTAGAGTTGGTAGACAGAAGCCACCCAAGTAAAAAGCTTTTGACAACCCATTTGTACTCTAAGAGCATGAGGAAAAAGACTTTCTGCTCTGAATTGACAAAAATTGAACTCTCTGGGCAGAAATCCAAGCATTATGTCATGAATAGACCAGGCTCTGCTCATCACCTGCCTAAATCCATCTCTACAGTGAGCATGGTGGGGGCAGCATCATGCTATGTGCGCTTCTCAGCAAAAGGAATAGAGAGACTGGTAAGAATTGAGGGAAGACAAATACAAGGACCTAAAAGAAAACCTGCGCCACAGTGCATGTAACCTCAGACTGGGGTGACTATCCACTTTTCAGCACAACAATGACCGGAAGCATACATGGCAAGACAACACTGGAGTGGCTTCAGGGGATGTCAGAGACCTTGAATGGCCGAACCAAAGCCCAGAATGAAACCCTATAGAACATCATGTGTGTAGAGACCTGAAGATGGAAATTATCAGACACGTCCAACTCAGTCTAATGAAGCTTGAGAGTATCTGCCAGAAATAACGGGATAAATTGTCCAATTCCAGATGTGTAAAGCTGATAGAGACTTATGCAAGATGGCTTGAACCTGTAATTGCTGAAAAAGAGACTTCTGCAAAGGGTCTAAATATTTACATGAATCAGAGATTTCAGTTTTTGATTTTAAATAAATTTGCAAATCTGTCATTTTGTAATTATGAGTAATTAAGTATGTATTGATGGGCATAAACTGAAAATGTGTACATTTAAAATAAATGTATAACACAATAAATTGTATGGCAAAATCACATTTCAGGAGTAATGCTGATCAGTGAATTTGCTGCGTTCACATTCGCCCTTGTTTGTTGAATATTTTACTTATAATTTGACCGATTTAGTAGAATCTCTGAGGCACTACCTCCCCTGGGGTGCTAGAGGGCAGCCCTCCTGGGCGGCTGTGGCACAACGGATTTCCGCAGGCCACGTAGGTACTTGACACAGCCGTGTTAAGTTTTGTGGGCGGCCACCAGGGGGAGCTGCAGAGCCCTACAATGGACTTCCGCCACACCTGGGAGTGATTCCAGGTAATACTGATGAGCCAGTTGGAGCACTTCTAGGAGCAGAATCAAATGAGCCGCCACACTCCATTCGAGTAGGCAAATTCAGGAGGATGTGGATGAAGCTTGCTGGTAGAGGAGTGGAGGCGGAGAAAAAGAGAGAACAAAAAGACTGTGCTTTGTCATGTGGACATTGTGCTCTTGTGGGGAGCAAAGAAAATGCTTCCTCACCTATAAATAAAAGTGTGCTGTGTGACAATTTGTGTTGTGCTTGTCTGTGTCGGAATTAGGGCAGCTATACGTGCCCTAGTGGTCCACAATATATAAATAACGCAGTGGGTAGCACTACTGCCTTGCAGTTTGAAGATCCAGGTTCACTTTCCAGGTCCTCCCTGCATGAAGTTTGCATGTTCTCCCAGTGTCTGCGTGGGTTTCCTCCCACAGTCCTAAGACATGAAGGTTAGGTGCATTGGTGATCCTAAATTTTCCCTAGTGGATGCCCTGCGGTGGGCTGGCGCCCTAAAGCCTCGTTCACACTTGTGCTCAATCATCTGCACACCAGTTAAGTAAGTTCTATACATGCCTGTCATCCACATTACCACGGATGAGCACATCGCATTTTTTAAATCATGACGTGCTGCACATTTTCTGTGTGAACACAAACTAAGATCCACAGTTGTGCACATTACCAGGTTTTATCCACGGGAAAATTAACTACCCAGAATGCTACTTGCTCTCCACCATGCTGGCCATTATGTAGCACCTGCCCATTCCTGTTTCTTGATTCCTGTAGATGTGTTTACTGGTATGTACCTTCCATATGTGGTGGAGCTTCAAGTTTCTTTCCTGTCTCTTATACATCTTTATGACTGTGATCATAGAGATCATACCAGTAGAATAATTACAACACGTAGCTCAACAAAATATTCAAACATGACATAAAATAAGTCCTTTTTATCACTACAGCAGTTCAATTAAATACTAAATGGCAGACAGACACATGATGAATTAATGCACATAAATTGCTTCCAGAAAGGACAAAATATCTTTCTTCTTGTGTCAATAGCACAAATTGTGCTGTAAATAAAACACAATTTGCTTCTATCTATCTATCTTGTTCATAAGAATTAGTTATAAAAACTTTTAAATAGTTTCAATTTTTTGTCCGGTGCCCCCGACTCACCAGTACGAGAAAACTACCACATATGATAATATCATTTCATGTCTAGTTATGCAAGATATCGAGCTTTTGGGAGTCCCACCCCAAGACCTGTTAAACCCTATTTAAAAGGCCATTTTTTGATCCTTTACTAGAGATGTAGGTCTCTGTGGACCTCTAGCAGAGGATTAAAAAACAACAAATTTCTATAACAATTGAGAATATCTGGACTGTAAACATTTAGACTAAACTGCCAAATTTACATTTTTAAAATATCTGATGTAGCAATTATTGTTTTCTTTTGCACTTCTATCTTGTGAAGTAAATTATTACACTTCTCATGAACACCCCAAATTAGGGCATCTTATGATAATTCTGACTACTCTGTTTCTAAATCAGATAATATTGCATAGATAGATAGATAGATAGATAGATAGATAGATAGATAGATAGATAGATAGATAGATAGATATTTTTTTAAATGTATTAAGTTCTTTTTTACTCCAATGGTTTTCTGGATTGGGTCATTTTCTCACATTCTGCCCTTTCTGTAACATGTTGTGATCAGAAGACTCTCTTTCTGTTCTCTTTTTCTCTTTCTTTCTCCTTTGTCTGCCAACCCTGTGACTTCTCTCTTATCTTCAGCAAAATTAAGCGCAGCAGCTGCACTAAAAAGTCAAGTGAGTTTTTGTACGGCTCTGTGTCACTGTGTGAGAGGCCAGCTGCGGCCCTGCATACAGTAGTAATGTCCTGCATCTTCAGGCTGCACGTTACTGATGGTCAGCGTATAATCAAGTCCTGAGCCACTGCCACTGAAACGACTTGAGATCCCAGTCTGCAGAGTACTTGCATAATAAATCAGGGGTTTTGGAGTTTCTCCTGATTTCTGCTGATACCACGCAAGATAGTTATAGCTGCTATCGGAAATTGAGCTGCTGGCTTTACAGTTTATGCTGACAGTTTCTCCTGGCCTTGCAGAGAGACTTGAGGGAGACTGAGTCATGATGATATCTCCACAGGACCCTGGATAGAAGAGAATACAAGAGATTAAATAAAGTTCAATTAGTTTATTTTTAGATATAAATACAATTACAGTTTGACTCAGTAGAAATCACAAAACAGGTGTGATCATTTATTTATTTCTAGACCTCACCTTCAAAAAACACAAGGAAGGTCACCAAAAACAGAAGAGAGGAATCCATCTCCACTGTTTCTTAAAGACAGGCTTAACTGACTCGATCTCAGTGACTTCACTCTTTATGTCTCAAGCAGCTTTCAGGAGAGGCGTCAGTATGCAAATCCTGAATGGGGAAGAAACAAAGAAAATGAAGTGAGGGTGTGCTCGACAATGAACTGAGACCATACAGAGTACCCAAGAAGGGAAGAGCCTTGGTTAGGGAGGTGACCAAGAGCCCAATGATGACTCTAACAGTGCTTCAGAAGTCCTCTGCTGAGATGGGAGAAACTGTCGGAAGGATGACCATCTCAGCAGGAGTCCATCGATCAAGCATTTATCGTAGAGAGGCTGGACAGAAGACACTCTTGAGTAAAACGCATCAGAGATCACCTTTCTATACTAAGAGCTTAAGGAAAAAAATTTGATGAGACAAAAATGAAACTGTTTGAGCAGAACTACAAGCACTACTTCTGGCAAAGACCTGGCAATGCTCATCTGTTGTCTAATAACATCTCTTTGATGAATGATGGTGGGGCAGCAGCATGCTGTGTGGGTGTGTTCTAGCAGCAGGCACAGAGAAAGTATTTAGAATTGACTGATAGATGAATGCAGTCAAATACAGAGAGGTTCTCGAGGAAAACCTGCTCCGGAGTGCACTGAGCCTCAGACTGGGGCAACTGTTTCAGCACAATGACATAAAGCATACAGTCAAGACAATACTGAAGTAGTTTTGGGACAAGTCTTTGTCTGTCATTGAGTGTATCAGCCAAAGCCAGACTTAAACTCCATGGATCATCTGTGGAGGGACCCAAAGGTGGCACCTTACCAATGTTTTACCCATCGATGGGGATAGATAGATAGATAGATAGATAGATAGATAGATAGATAGATAGATAGATAGATAGATAGATAGATAGATAGATAGATAGATAGATAGATAGATAGAGCTTGAGAGGATCTGCTTGGAAGAATGGGATAAACTGCTCAATTCCAGGTGTGCAAAGCTTATAAAGTCTTACCTCAAGAACATTAGAAGCTTGATCGGCTGCTAAAGGGGCTTCTACAGTGTATGGAATTAAGGGTGGGAATATTAATATGAATGAGAAGTTTCAGTCGTTTGATTTAAAAAAAAAAAATCAAATATTTTTGAAAATGTTCTTTCAATTTGTCATGATGGTTTGTTGAGTGTGAATTGATGGGAAATTGGGGAAGAAACAAAGGAAATGAAGTGAGGGTGTACTAACAATGAACTAAGACCAAACTGAGTACCCAAGAAAGGAAAAGCCTTGGTTAAGGAGGTGACCAACAGCCCAATGAGGACTCTAACAGTGCTTCAGAAGTCCTCTGCTGAGATAGGAGAAACTGTCAGAAGGATGACCATCTCAGCAGCAGTCCATCAATCAAGCATTTATAGCAGAGAGGCTGGACAGAAAGACACTCTTGAGTAAAACGCATCTGACAGCACCTCTTCTATTCTAAGAGCATAAGGGAAAAACATTTTCTGGTCTGATGAAATAAAAATCAAACTGTTTGGGCAGAACTCCAAACAGTATGTCTGGCATAGACCTGGCAATGTTCATAACATCTCTATGATGAATGATGGTGGGGCAAGCCTCAGACTAGGGCAACTATTTCAGCACAATGACCCAAAGTATACAGTCAAGACAATACTGAAGTAGTTTTGGGACAAGTCTTTGTCTGTCATTGAGTGTCCCAGCCAAAGCCCAGACTTAAACTCCATAGAAAATCTGTGGAGGGACCCAATGGTGGCAGCTTACCAATGTTTTACCCATCAAATATGATGGAGCTTGAAAGGATCTGACAGGAAGAATGGGATAAACTGCTTAATTGCAGGTGTGCAAAGCTAATAGAGTCTTACCCTAAGAACATTAGAAGCTTCAACTGCTGCCAAAGGAGCTTCTATAATGTAAGGAATTAAAGGTAGAAATATTCATATGAGTGTAAGGTTTCAGTTATTTGAGTTTTAATAAATTTTAAAATCATTTTGAAACTGTTCTTTCACTTTGCCATGATGGTTATTGATTTTGAATTGAGATAGATAGATAGATAGATAGATAGATAGATAGATAGATAGATAGATAGATAGATAGATAGATAGATAGATAGATAGATAGATAGATAGATAGATAGATACTTTTTAATCCCAAGGGGAAATTCACAAAAGTGAATGAAAGAAGTGGTCAAAAGTGGGAAATTAATCCATTGAAAATTAAACCTTCAACACAATAATATGTTTATTGGTGAATACCATCACAAGAGCAAAGCAGGAGGCAACAGTGAACAAGACAGGTCGGCCCACTCAACCACAATCTCTCCTGGGACCTATTTAGTGTCACCGTTCAAATAACATGCACGTCTTTGGGGATATGGGATAAAAGTTGTTGTAATTAGCAGAAAACAATCCTCACAGCAAATGATCTGACCCCAGGAAGATGCAATCCATTAAACAGAATAAGATGGTGACTGCATCACCCTGCCATGCCATGTTTTATGATTTGGAGGATGTGATTTTTCACAAATGCACTTTTGTGTTTACTGCCACTTCACTTGTTCTTATCTTGTTCTAAACTAGTTCTGTATTAGATGGCACTTTGCATTCATTGCTGCTGGGACTGGCACTGCCTTCCATCCAGGCTTGGCTTCTGCTTTGCCCACAGTCCAGGTTCAAAATATATAGTGACACTATAATGGAGTACATTGGTACAGCCACTGTTCTACCCTGAACCAGTTCAGTATTAATTGACATATTCATTTTTTTTAGGGTGAAGCCATGAACTTGATAAGCAGATTAGAAAATAGGTGGATTGGGATTTTTGTCTTAATTTTATTTGCTGCTTACTCTTCTACAAATAGCAGGACACAATGAGAGAGTACACATCTTCATCATTAATTAGTTTTCACCTAGCAGCCTATACAATCTTACTTTTTTAAACGTGTGTTCCAGCTGCTGATCTACTTTCCCTTCCTTAGACTCTGCCAATGTTTTCAACTTCATTACACTTTTCACTTTCCTTTCATTCTGTTTCCTACTTCTAGTCACCATTCCTCTAATATTACAGATTCTAGGCTGTGCCAAATAATTCTCAGTTTGATTATTTCTTCTACTGGTCTGCCATCTAATCCCAGTTTGTACTTGAAGGGTTTACAGTGCTGCCTCCTAGTGGCCCAAAGCAAAGAATAGAGAAGGGTTTCTGAGAAAAGTGCAAGGTAACCCCAAGGAATGCAGTGACAATGGACATCTGTTTTTGATGATAAACACTTCAGCCATTCTGTATTATTTGATGCCACCTAGTGGTCAGGTTGGCATATATCAAATTATATCACCGTTAATGTGAGGATAATACATACTTATTTTATTTGAAAGCGTTTAAGTGAGGATATTAAAGGCAAAAAACACATACACATACTAAATATATTTCTCTTTTCCTGAAGACTTTTTCTAAGTTCATCGCAGTTTTTTTTTTTTTTTTTGGCTTTTGGAAATAGGACATTCTAAAGCAATTTATTTATTTATACAGTTAGGCCCATAAATATTTGGAAAGAGACAACTTTGTTCTAATTTTGGTTCTGTCCATTACCACAATGAATTTTAAATGAAACAACTCAGATGCAGTTGAAGTGCAGACTTTCAGCTTTAATTCAGTGTGTTGAACAAAACGATTGCATAAAAATGTGAGGCAACTAAAGCATTTTTTTAACACATTCCCTTCATTTCAGGGGCTCAAAAGTAATTGGACAAATTAAATAACTGGAAATAAAATGTTCATTTCTAATACTTGGTTGAAAACCCTTCGCTGGCAATGACAGCCTGAAGTCTTGAACTCCTGGACATCACCAGATGCTGGGTTTCCTCCTTTAATGCTCTGCAAGGCCTTTACTGCAGCGGCTTTCAGTTGCTGTTTGTTTGTGGGCCTTTCTGTCCGAAATTTAGTCTTCAACAAGTGAAATGCCTGCTCAATTGGATTAAGATCAGGTGACTGACTTGGCCATTCAAGAATTTTCCACTTCTTTGCTTTAATAAACTCCTGGGTTGCTTTGGCTGTATGTTTTGGGTCATTGTCCATCTGTATCATGAAACGCCACCCAATCAATTTGACTGCATTTAGCTGGATTTGAGCAGACAGTATGTCTCTGAACACCTCAGAATTCATTTGGCTGCTTCTGTCCTGTGTCACATCATCAATAAACACTAGTGTCCCAGTGCCACTGGCAGCCATGCACGCCCAAGCCATCACACTGCCTGCCTCCACCGTGTTTTACAGATGATGTGGTGTACTTTGGATAATGAGCTGTTCCACGCCTTCTCCATACTTTTTTCTTGCCATCATTCTGGTAGAGGTTGATCTTGGTTTCATCTGTCCAAAGAATGTTTTTCCAGAACTGTGCTGGCTTTTTTAGATGTTCTTTAGCAAAGTCCAATCTAGCCTTTCTATACTTGAGGCTTATGAGTGGCTTGCACCTTGCAGTGCACCCTCTGTATTTATTTTCATGCAGTCTTCTCTTTATGGTAGACTTGGATATCGAGACGCCTACCCCCTGGAGAGTGTTGTTCACTTGGTTGTCTGTTGTGAAGGGGTTTCTCTTTACCATGGAAATGATTCTACGATCATCCACCACTGTTGTCTTCCGTGAACGTCCTGAGTTCACTAGTGCTTGCTTTCTTTCTCATGATGTACCAAACTGTAGATTTTGCCACTCGTAATATTGTAGCAAGTTCTCAGATGGGTTTTTTCTGTGTTCGCAGCTTAAGGATGGTTTCTTTCACCTGCATGGAGAGCTCCTTTGACAGCATGTTGTCTGTTCACAGCAAAATCTTCCACATGCAAGCACCACACCTCAAATCAACTCCAGGCCTTTTATCTGCTTAATTGATAAGATATAACAACGGACTTGCCCACACCTACCCATGAAAGAGCCTTTGAGTCAATTGGCCAATTACTTTTGAGCCCCTGAAATGAAGGGATTGTGTTAAAAAATGCTTTAGTTTCCTCACATTTTTATGCAATCTTTTAGTTCAACCCACTGAATTAAAGCTGAAAGTCTGCACTTCAACTGCATCTGAGTCGTTTCATTTATAATTCATTGTGGTAATGTACGAACCAAAATGAGAAAAAAGTTGTCTCTGTCCAAATATTTATGGACCTAACTGTATTTTACTGATTTTATTGTAATCATTCCATATAAATAGATATTTTTTTACAAAAATAGGTTTGAAAACAAATCAAGAAAGAGAGCATGGCCAACAGAGTAAAACTTAAAGCTAGTAAAAATCAGTAAATCGATGAGTTTAGTAAGTAGATAAAAATAAATGGAGAAGAAAAAGAAATGGTAAAACAATCTGCATCCTCAGTGCTTTAAGAGCTTAATCTGAAATATTATTGATTAGATCCTGCTAGGTTTGAAAGCATTCTGCACAGTGCGAATTAGATTTTTTCCAATATCAATTAGTATGTAACATCAGTTACCCACTGACTTAAAAGATGAGAGTTAGGATTCTTCCAGTTAAGCAGGATAAGTCAATAGTGTAGTAAAGGCAATCACAGTTTGTTTGTCCTTCGCCCATCTGAGAGTCCACCAAACACAGCTGTTAGTGGATTAGGAGGGATTGTGACACCAAGGCTGTCTGATAGGCATTTCAAGATTTTGGTCCAGAATGATGTTAATTTGGTGCAGGCCCAAAACATGTGACCCAGTGAGGCTGGAACTTGATTGCAGCGTTCGCAGGTTGGATCTTCCCCTGGAAACATTTTGGACAGTTTTAAGCAAGGCAGATGTGCTCGATATATAATTTTTGAGTTGAATAATTGTATGCTTTGCGCATATGGAACTCGAGTGAATTTTCTGCATTGCTACCTTCCACTCCTTTTCTGATATGTTGAGTAAGAGATCCTTTTCCCACTGACGTCTTGGATCTTTGAAAGGGAGGGACTGTAAAATGGTTTTATATATTGCAAAAATGCTGCCTGACTCCTCGAAACTGAGCAATATTTTTTCCAGCATACAGGAAGGTGGGAGATGAGGAAAATCTGGCAGGTTCAGTTTAAGAAAGCTTCTAATTTGAAGATAGTGAAATAAATGTGTTGCTGGAAAGTTAAATTTAGAATGTAATTGCTCATAGGATGCAAAGATGTTGTCTATGTACAGATCTCTAAATGATTTAATACCAAATGATTTCCAGATATTAAAAACTGCATATGTTTGTGAGGATTGAAAAAGGTTGTTCTCTTGCAGAGGTGCCACAGATAAAAGATTCTCCATCTTAAAATGCTTCCTACATTGGTTCCTTATTCTGAGTGAGTGAAGCACAATTGGGTTGTTAGTATATTGGCGATAGAAGTACTGCAAGATTTTATTTCTATTGCTGACCAAGCCTTTGTATGTTCATCTATTTGTGTCCATGTCCAGGTTTTTATAGCTTGTATGTTTTCAGCCCAGTAATAAAACTGAAAGTTAGGTACAGCCATGCCACCTTCTGCCTTAGGTCTTTATAAGGTTGCTCTTTGGATACGTGGAGATTTTAAATTCCATATATATGAGGTTATGGTTGAATCTAATTGCTTAAAAAATGATTTATTGATGTATATTGGAATGTTTTGAAATAAAAAGAGAAGCTTAGGAAGAAATTTATTTTAAGGAAAATGAAAATAGGAAAATAATATTCTTAATATTACAGCAGGTATGTGTGCCACAGTACAGGAGGGCTGAGTTGACCCCAGTCTAAGGGTCAGATGTATGCACAAAAAGAGGCTCAAAGTGTGTGTATACAACTGTCCATGTAAAAGCTGGGTGGCTTGTTTTGTTTTGGACATGCTCTGTCTCTAGGTATGTCAGACGACTGGGCCTTTGGGAAGTGTGGTCTAGCCTCATGTTGTGAGGCAAAACGGGGGTGGCGGAGGGACGGGGGTGGGTGTGGTAGAAAAAGAGAGCAAGCTATCTCTAATCTATCCTTTTAATCCTAATAATTATAATTGCCAACGTAACAATAGGCTTCATGGAAATAACTCCTTTTGAAAATTGGAAATTAAGGTCAAAGTTGTCTTATCTTATGTTAAGACTACAAAATGACAACAAAAGTTCAGAAGCAATGTCTCCTTGACCGAACAGTTAACTTAGTGAGCTGGAATGTTAAAGGCCTGAATCATGAATTAAAGAGAAAGAAAGTTTTCTCTCAGTAACAGATTTTAACGCCAAAATAGTATTTTTACAGGAGACCCACTTATTAAGCAAGGATCAGATTCGGCTGCACAGAGACTAGACTGGAGAAATATTCAATTTCAGCTTTACAAAGAAAACTAGAGGTGTGGGAATTCTTATACATGAAACAGTCTCATTTGTAATATCAGATGTAGTATGTGATTCTGAAGGGAGATATGTGATTGTCATTAATAAATTTTGATAAATATGTATGCACCTAATGTGGATGATAGAGACTTCATCCAAAATGTTGTTGCATCCATTTCCAATGTGAACACTCATAAAATTATAATGGCTGGGGACTTTAGTTATGTTTTAAATCTAGACCTAGATAGGTCTCCTGCCACAGGGGTGAGGACATCTAACACTGCAAAAACAATTACACAGTTTCTAACTGACCACAACTTATCAGACCCCTGGAGATTTCTAAACCCAAACTCAAGAGCATATTCCTTCTATTCACCAGTGCATGACTGTAGATAACTATTTCTTGCCTACGATTAAATCTTGTAAGTATGACGCTGTTGTTATCTGGGCCAAATCCAACCTGTGAACATTGCAATCAAGTTCCAGCCACACTCGGCCACTTGTTTTGGGCCTGCACCAGATTAACATCATTCTGGACCAAAATTTTTAAATGCCTTTCAGACAGCCTTGGGGTCACAATCCCTCCTAACCCACTAACAGTTGTGTATGGTGGACTCTCAGATGGGCTTAAAGTGGAGAAGGACAAACAAACTGTAATTGCCTTTACTACACTATTGGCACGAAGACTTATGTTGCTCAACTGGAAGAATCCTAACTCTCCTATTCTAAGTTATTGGGTAACAGTTGTTATATACTATTTGAAACTGGAAAAATCAAATTCTCACTTAGATGACCTGTTTAAAATGTTTTTTTAAACCTGGCAGGATCTAATTGATAACATTTTAGAATAAGCATTTTAATTCTCTTTTTCTTATTCTATTAATTTTTATTCATTTAGATAGATAGAAAATGTTAACGTTTACCCTCCCAGGTGGAACTGAAGAGTCGCATAGTGTGGGGGAGGAACGATCTCCTCAGTCTATCAGTGGAGCAGGACAGTAACAGCAGTCTGTGACTGAAGCTGCTCCTCTGTCTGGAGATGATCTTGTTCAGTGGATGCAGTGGATTCTCCATAGCGCGTCTATGTGAAAACAGCAGTGTCAAATGCGGCTGGGGCTTAGGATCGTGAACGTGGCTGAGAGAATAAAACTGAATTAAAAAAATAAATAAGGCTAACCTTTACAAGTATCATAATTTACACCGGCTGTTACACACTGGAATCAAATGTATGTTTTTATTCTAAAATAGTAAGAATACTTGCAGCTCACTTCTCAAAACGGACTCATCCAGGATCAAACCTGTGAAGTTTTGATTATCAGTCAACAGTTGATACCATTGCACCACCAAACCGATCGTGGCAAATGTGTGTCAATGTCGCACCCTAACGCGGGTTCTTTTTCTGCAGTTATATTCTTGAATAGAAGCACACTTGTTCTGTTATATTTGTACCTTTTGTGAAAGTGTTTCTTTGATTTTTGGAATTCAGGTTTCACACATTATACACTTCATGTCTACATTTTGACAATTATTACTAAAACATGAAAAACGTTTCTGTTTTAACGATGTGTTTACATTGACCGTTGTAGACACAAAACACATGAAATGCAAGTGCTCCAAATAACGATATAGTATTTATAAAAGGTGTCATTTTGCTTGACTTCTTACTCTATACAACTCCAAGCAACTGACACGCAGATAAACAGACTTGAGCCAAAAAAACTCTGCGGGGTGGGGGATGTGATAGCAGGCCACTTGCTGTTTGCTGCTTAGCCACACATTTACAGGACAAAAGACACTGACGGAGAGGTGAGAAGCGATTTAAGGTGGGACGGATCTACGAGTTTTTTAGTAGGCTCTGGTAATTCCAGTGTTAAGTCTTGAAGATACCAACAATATATCTGTAAATTAAAAGTAGGTTATTAAAATGGATCATCTCTTTAATAGGTAACCAGAGCAAAGAGAGAAGAAGAATTCCTCCAAAATATTCTTATGCAGGCAGAGATCAGCAGTAGTAACACCAATGTGAAAGATCAGGTAGAACAGTGGCAGCAACAGTGCCAGTCCTTCTATGAGGGTGCAAACCAATTCACAGTCAATGGGTAGAAACTGTATTACTTCTAAAAAAAGGGGATCACAAAAAGGAGCTTTAGAAGCAGGTACCATTACATGCCAGCATGCTCCCAGAATTCCCCAATAGTACAGTTCTGGCATATGATGTCATTGCTTTCCTCAACAAGATTCTGTTGTAATTATATTTTCCACCATTCACTCATTATTTGAAGTTTTAAATAAGATGTGGAAAGGCAGAGATAAGCCATGGAAAGGTCTCTAAATGGGAGGCACACAATAGAGTGGCCAAATTGGACTAACCAGTCAACCTAATCTGCATGTCTCTGCCATATAGGAGGAACACCTATAGGGAGGGTGAAATTTTTAGTGTGGAAAACACCAACCAATTGCTCACATTTTGTACAGCAAGAGCAAAATATTATTTGTGGCCTTCTCAGGCTTATCTATTAAAAGGAGTCTCCATTCTAATATAACCGTTTCCTGTTAGTCTGAGGAGTGTGATCTTTAATTAAATCATACAATTTTATTCAAAAACATCGAGACCACCACCTTAGAGTCTTAGAGATCTGCAATCCCTTTTTACACACAAATAAAAATCTAAATTAAATATTGTAATAAAGCATACACAAAACTTTTATTTTTCACACCATTAACAACCTTACAATATAATTTATTTTTGTATAGCCCAAAATCACACAAAAAGTGATGCAATGGGCTTTAAAAGGCCCTGCCTTTTGATAGCGCCCCTGCCTTGACTCTTTAAGAAGACAAGGATAAACTCCAAAAAAATAAAAACTCTTGTAGGGAAAAAAATAGAAGAAACCTCGGGAAAGTCAATTCATATAGAGACCCTTTTCCAGGTAGGTTGGGCGTGCAATGGGTGTCAAATAAAATAAAATACACAGAACAGGACAAAAGTAATCCTCAATACAATATAATAGTGCAAAAGAAATTTTACAAGTAAACAGCAGAAATCAACAGTAGATGATATTAAATAATATGATTTGGATTTATTCAGAACCCCTTCATCCCCTTTACCCCCCAGTCACCTGGGGCCTCATGTATAACGCCGTGCATAGAACTCGCACTATAACATGGCGTAAGCACAAAAGCCGAAATGTGCTTACGCACAGAAAAATCCAGATGCAGGAATCTGTGTGTACTCCAACTTCCACGTTCTTCCGCTACATAAATCCCGATCAGCGTGAAAAGTAACGCTCATGCACGCGCTTTATGTAACGCCCCAACTCCTACCAGAATTACGCCTCTTTGAATATGCAAATCAATATAAATCGCCCTTAAGCGCAGCCTTCTGTGAAAAGACAATGGGAAAAGCACGGGGGAAAATATAACAATTTCAGTGAATACCAAGTGGAGGCAAAGGAAAAACATACTATTTGTTTAATTAAACCGTGATATAATCAACAAAAGGAAGTTGATTGAGTAACATAGCGTGTTGGAGAAACTTGATATCAGTCGCCGTGAAAAGGCGAGTCGTAGCCTACCGTCTGAGTGTCATATGAAAGCTTTTTAGGGTACAGAGAAAAAAAAGGCTCACAGTGGGGAAAAAAAGCACGAAATGTCAACTTCAGTCTCGAAATTTCCACTTTAATCATGTAGTTTATTTTGTCATTAAAGTAGAACATCATAAACGTCATCTTAAAATCGTTTAATTAACCAGTTTCTCAAATCACATCGTAAGTAAAGTAGCACGTTAAATGCTTTGTTTTGTATTTGATCTTCTATGTGCTCTATGTGTGTGAATCACTACTTGCTTCTTAACACTAGAATTACCAGAGCCTACGAAAAAACTCGTAATTCCGTCCCACCTTAAACTGCTTCTTAAATCCCTTCACACCTCTCCGCCAGCGCCCTTTGTCTTCTAAATGTGCTGATAAAGAGAAGCCGGCTATTCCATCCCCCCACCAATTTAGAACGTGCACGAACTTCTCTCAGCTCATGCCTTGATTGAGTATCTGGGAGTGAAGTGGAGTTTTAGAGTGAAATAATAGATCGTTGTTTGGAACACACGCATTTCATGTCTGTTCCGTTTCTACAGTAATCTGTGTCAACACATTGTTAAAACAGAAACGTTTTTTTATATTCTAGTAGTAGATGACAAAATGTAGGCATAAACTATATAATGTATGAAGCCTGAAGTCCAAATAGCAAAGAAACATTTTCACAAGAATAACACAATTGCACTTTTATTCAAACATATAACTGCAGAAAGAAAAAGCAGCCTTAACATGCGACATTGACAACAGTTTATTATAACTGACTCTGTGGTTCAATAGATACAGCCCCCGCTTGGGAATCAAGGGTCACGGGTTCGATCCTGCGCCCCACCCTTTTGAGAAGTAAACTGTTCTTAGTCTTACTGTTTTAGAATAAAAACATACATTTGATTTCAGTCTGTAACAGCCGGTGCAATTTATGATCTTTGTAAAGGTTAGCTTTTTTTTTTTATTCACTTTTCACTCTCTCAGTCGTTCAGAATCAATCCATACAACCCCATCTGACACGGCTGTTTTCACTAAAGACGCTATAGCTCTGCAGTGTACCACGATGCATACTAACGCCCCGGTTCTGACACACAAACGCTGGCGAAGCTGCCTTCTTCGTATCTCACCGTCACTTGCTTTTCTTTTTATTCAGTTTTATTGAGTGTTCCTGCTGTATGCTTTTTCTTTTGCACCCAGGACATGCAGAAGAAAGAATGGTAAAGACCAACTTCGCGCTATATGCAATCATCAGACACTCCCCATCTGCCCGTGTCGTTCAAACACAGGAACATATATTGGTGTAAAAGTATAACAAAAGTGCACTTTTATTCAAGTGCACTTTTTCCATCGCCTTTTCCTGTAAGAAGCATGTACACACTTCTCTCTATGCTGTGGTTTCTATTACACACCTGAAAGAAAGAGACAATACATATGAACATATCCAGCATACAGCAACATGCGGGACTGGCAGGAACACTCAATAAAACTGAATAAAAAGAAAATCAAGTGACGGTGAGATACGAAGAAGACAGCTTCGCCAGCGTCTGTGTGTCAGAACCGGGGGGGGGCGTTAGTATGCATCGTGGTACAGCACAGAGCTATAGCGTCTGTATTCTGTTTCTTTTGTACTCCAGGGCACGCAGAGGAGAGAATAGTAAAGAGCAGTAAGTTCGGCGCTATATGCAATCATCAGACACTCCCATCTGCCCGTTGCTTTGTTATACTTTTCAATACTTTTATACTGCTCAAACGGGCATGCTCAAAAAATACACGTGTAATGCCACGAAAAGTGCACGCAGACACTTCATTTCGCAAACAAAACAAGTGCACTTTTATTCAAAACTACCTGTATAACCGAAGAAAAAAGAAAGCAAGATACAGTAGGCGATTGATACGACATCTTGCATGGTGCAATGCTAAGAAGTGCAGATTTTCATTCCGTGCTATATAAAATCATCACATTCAAATATTAACAGTTCCCACACACCCAAGGACCGTCCTTCCTACATTTACGACACGTGTACTTGTTGCCGTGTACACACCTCTCTGTGCTATGGTTTCTATTACACTGAATGAGCACCTGACACTGTACTTTCTTCCCTGGGGGAAGGTCCCGCATCAGAGAATTTCCAGTTCCTGCATAAATTCACACCCGATCTGACGCTGTTCGTTTTCAAATAATATTGCATTAGTGCGATTATATTTTCACATATATTGTCTTTCTTTCAGGTGTGTAATAGAAACCACAGCATAGAGAGAAGTGTGTACACTGCTTCTTACAGGAAAAGGCGATGGAAAAAAGTGCACTTTTGTTATACTTTTACACCAATATATGTTCCTGTGTTTGAACGACACGGGCAGATGGGGAGTGTCTGATGATTGCATATAGCGCCGAAGTTGGTCTTTACCATTCTTTCTTCTGCATGTCCTGGGATGCAAAAGAAAAAGCATACAGCAGGAACACTCAATAAAACGAAAAGCAAGTGACGGTGAGATACGAAGAAGGCAGCTTCGCCAGCGTTTGTGTGTCAGAACCTTGGGGCGTTAGTATGCATCGTGGTACACTGCAGAGCTATAGCGCGTCTTTAGTGAAAACAGCCGTGTCAGATGGGGTTGTATGGATTGATTCTGAACGCGACTGAGAGAGTGAAAAGTGAATAAAAAAAAAAGCTAACCTTTACAAAGATCATAAATTGCACCGGCTGTTACAGACTGAAATCAAATGTATGTTTTTATTCTAAAACAGTAAGACTAAGAACAGTTTACTTCTCAAAAGGGGGGCGAGGATCGAACCCGTGACCCTTGATTCCCAAGCGGGGCTGTATCTATTGAACCACAGAGTCAGTTATAGTAAACTGGTGTCAATGTCGCATGTTAAGGCGGCTTTTTCTTTCTGCAGTTATATGTTTGAATAAAAGTGCAATTGTGTTATTCTTGTGAAAATGTTTCTTTGCTATTTGGACTTCAGGCTTCATACATTATATAGTTTATGCCTACATTTTGTCATCTACTACTAGAATATAAAAAAACGTTTCTGTTTTAACAATGTGTTGACACAGATTACTGTAGAAACGGAACAGACATGAAATGCGTGTGTTCCAAACAACGATCTATTATTTCCACTCTAAAACTCCACTTCACTCCCAGATACTCAATCAAGGCATGAGCTGAGAGAAGTTCGTGCACGTTCTAAATTGGTGGGGATGGAATAGCCGGCTGCTCCTAGCTTCTCTTTATCAGCACATTTAGAGAACAAAGGACGCTGGCGGAGAGGTGTGAAGGGATTTAAGAAGCAGTTTAAGGTGGGACGGAATTACGAGTTTTTTCGTAGGCTCTGGTAATTCTAGTGTTAAACCGGCTCTCTTCCTCTAACTGGACACAGAGTCCATTACATTTGTGATATTACAGCTCTCTGAATAACTAAATTACTGAGATGTATACGTGATATAATTTTCATGATGATAAGAGTTAAAGCACATTATTAAACATGGGTTTCACAGCGCAGCGATTGTGCACGACCATCGATGAAATTATTTATTGCAGCAGTACTCAGGGGCCGCTCTAGGCTTGTGGTGGCACTGGGCAGAAAAAGAATCGGTGGCTCCTTCGCCCGCCAATGTCAGTGAGGTAGCTTATGCACGGCGGATGGCCACATCTGTTGCGGACACTGCATAGCCACCTCATGCTCATGACACAAGCATTTAACTTTTGTTGAAATTTGCCGATGCATTTTTAGCTGTGTTGTTATTTTTCTCTTTCTGTTTTATATTCAATATGTATTGGCGTGGCCGCCCATGCAGTTCTTGCTTTTCTTTCTCCAAGTAACCTATTGCCACACAATCAGCTCTGTAATAGATGTTAAGCCATCTGTAAACTTAGAGCGCTGATTCTTTAAAAAGTTTAAGGAACATTGAACTACGTTCATAGTACACGTTAAATTATTCTATTCTTCACGCCAGTCCTAGTGAAGAATATAGATTATTTAAATGAAGTTAAAGTTTTATCTGTATAATATAATAAACATATTTTGCTGCATTTCATCTTAATAATGATATTGTCATCATATGTAAATACGCGCTTTATAAAGTGGCTCAGGTTGTGTAATATTAGAACTGTAGTGCAAGTTTACAGTGAGGTGATTGTACTTATAAGTACAAACAGTTCTACAAGGAGTAATGATTGAGTGCGTTTATAGTTCTTTGGATGAAACTGTTTCTGAACCGTGAGGTCCGTACAGGAAAGGCTTTGAAACGTTTTGCCGTGGCTGAGGCAGCGTGTGCTTAATGCTGTATACCGAAAATTCTCTTTCTGATCAGCTGCTGCTGTGATTCACACTCAGATACAGTGATATAAATACTCCGAGTGCTGCAGTGAGAGTAATATGGAAAAAGATGATCCGTTGTGGCAACTCCTAACGGGAGGAGCTGAAAGAAGAAGAAGAAGGTTCAGTGAGAGTAACAACGCTAAAGCAGTTATGGTATTTGGAATACTATGGCTATTCCCTGGACCATTATATTGTTACAAGTTAATTACAATCAGATGCATTATACTAATAAACGATATGCGGTTAGTTTCAGTCTACTGTATTTATAAAGCCGTGTCAGGAAAATAAGGAGTAACCACACAGGAACAGTAGCATTGCTTTGACGCTGGGTGCCGCCAGTCTGCAAAACCTAGCGGAGAACTTGCGTACGACAAGGCATGAGGTACCGTGGAAAAGTGCGTGGCTTTACGCCAAGTGTAGGTTTTATACATCATGATTTGAACGTGGAAAAGTTCTTACGCAACATTTCTGTGCGTACGCACCGTTTATACATGAGGCCCCTGCTCTTACACCTTTCTCATCTGTCATTTTATGCAGAGCACTGTGTACTCCACTCATTCAAGTCTTATGCCAGTCTAATCTGTCTAATTACAAATGAAACTCTTCTCCACACCGCCACAGACGCCACAGTCTGATCATTACAATGTGTGCCTTACCAGTTATTTTGACCATAACTACTATTGTCACAGATGTCCTCTCCCAGATTTTATGCTGGTCTCATCTAGGGCCCCGTGCACCTTTTAAGATGGCCCAAACCACCCCAGTCTAATACCCTGAAGACACCGTCCTCACCTTCTGTGAGATATTACACGTGTGTTATTCACAATAGCCCTACTATATCCAATATTTTCAGAATGTCTGGTCTCATAAGCCTTGCCACCACAGATCTTTTTAATCAACTAAGCATCTTCCACTATATTGATGGACCTGACCCCATCCGATGCTTCTGGGACTGTCATCGATTGTGGATAGCCTATTGACCAAGTTTAGATGTTCTTTGAAGTGTCCTCTCCCATCTCTTGAAAATATCCACACCTTCTGTTACCATATAAAAATGAAAATCCTTATGTTTGAACATGGTATTCATTCTGGACAGTCTGCCAGGTATTTCCATGACTTTCCATATAAATAATAAAGTCTCTCAGTAGTTAGAAGACACGGTATCCAATGTCACAAAAAAGATTGAATAGATGTTTGATGCATACATGCAAACAATGACAAAAGTATTCCCCTTACTAATTTAGACTTGATTTGATATGATCCTCACATCAGTTGTACAGGATGAAGCTTATGAATGTCCTTACCCATACCCAGGGTCTGCATCTTGAGGCCACTATGGATTAGAAGAGAGAAAGTCAATACCTTATCAAACATTTTTAGGTTTAGAGCAAATGTATCATGACTCAATTTTTATTGGCAAAGTTCAAATATTCCTGGATACGTAATAAATGTTATTGCACCCAATCCTCTCCCTTTACCTTATTAGCGATGAGCTGATATGTTGAGCTCATGCACGTGTTAGAATTAGATGGACCGTACAATGTGGGTCACTCATCTATCAGCTGCTCAACAGTGAACACCATTTCAGGCCTTGTTATCAGAGTGAGTCCCACATCCCTATTTTGGCTGAGGTTATTTTAAATTTAACTGGAACAGACATGAGGGTCAATGATGATTTTTTTTTTTTAGCACCTCAAGTTAAAGTATTTTCACATGGATAATCCTCCTGGGGCAGAGGCATCACAGCCATGAAGATCACTAAAGCACACAAGCCTACTGGCACACAAAGGTGCACAAGCCTAGGTATAATAACAGCCCATTCACAGTTACCTTCAGATGAATTAATTAAGATCAGAAGCAGTAATCTTGCTGACCATTGCATATGCTTTGCAGTAGGTCTCTTTGTTGTAAACATCAAGCTGGTGTTATAGTATTACTACATTCTTGAATGCTGTTGATTTGTTTTCTGTATCAGCTCAGTAACTTGTTTCTTTGAATCTGCAGTAAGACAGTTTGCAGCTGTGCCACTGAGCAGGGCATGTTTTTGTACAGCTCTCTATCACTGTGTGAGGGAGCTCCGCTATCTGCAGACAGTAATAATGTCCTGCGTCTTCAGGTTGAACTCCACGGATGGTTAGAGTGAAGTCCGTCTCTGATCCACTACCACTGAAACGATTCGGGATCCCAGATTGAAGACTGCTTGCCTTGTAAATAAGGAGTTTAGGACTCTCATTTTGTCTCTGGTAGAACCAGTACAACCAATTTGTACCAGAACTATGTACTGATTTACTTGTTCTACAATTTATAGTAACATCTTCTCCTGGCCTGACTGATTTTGCTGCTGGTGTCTGGGTCACAGAAATCTCCCCAATGCATTCTGTGAAATAAAAATAAAAATAAAAAAATCTTACAGTTATTACTTTTCATGTCTTTAAACCATATTTCCTATAATCAATAAATGATACCGTAAAATGCATTAGAAAATGTATTTACTTTTAGAAATTTAAGGAATATTGTGTAAAGAAATAAATATATATATACATAATACATAATATATACTGTACATACTCATACCATGAGTGAAGAAGACAATGGTGCAGAGGAGCATCAAAAGAGGTGACATTGTTACTTTAGATCCTTGTCAGTGTGTCTCAGTCAGGAAGTTTTAAACCCTGATAAAGCAGTCAGGTGGTGATTAAGGCACAAAGAGGTGTGTCTATGCAAATGACCTGTGCTGCTTCAGAGGAGAAAAGCAATCAAGCACCACTACACTGCTGATTGTGGCTTCTCTTTCTCCATCACTTGTATTCAACTTAATAGTTGGTTTGTTTTTGTTTCTTTTATTCCCATTAGCAGACAACATTCTTCAAACAACATTTATTTATGTAACACATTTTTACAGAAAAGTGTAGCTCAATGTGATTTACAAATAGTTAAAAAGGTACAATTGAAATCATATCATTTGTTAGTTTTTTGCAGTTAAATTAGTAAAAGTTCATTTTGGATCTGGAAACATTTGCTGTGATCAGGCAGCCAGAGATGAGAGGATGCAGGAGAAAATAATTCTCTAACACCCAGTCCCATCTGAGTATTTTAAAGTAATTAATGTAAGTTTGATAAAGTAGTTCAGTATAATATCTACATATGATTACAGGTCTTAGAAGATTCAGTGCTGCAGGTATCATCGTAATGGTCCGCTCCTCATCGTTCTTAAAACCTTGCTTTTAACTTTAAATACTTTCCAAAATGACTGTTAATGCTTCTTGTGCAATATAAACATAGGAGATGTCTGGGATCTCCTGATGCTGGCCTTTTGTGCCATCCTTATTATTGTTTCATATTCCAAATTCTAAAAACTTCTAGCTCTATCTGTTTGTCTTTGCGGCACTGTAAGTCTTCATTAAGACACAATTTATAATTTTATGCAGCATTGCATATATTTTATTGCATGAATTATTATTTTTCTAGTATTAGTATTAAAATTTCAGCTGAGTTTAATTTGGGTTGTTTTCTATGACATTTATATTAAGCTCATCAGAATTACTGTATGTTTTACAAGAATCTGTAACCTGGTTTGATTATTATCATGACAGCTGTTACTATTCACGCACTTTATATGTCAGTTACACTCTCAAACAGTCAATGATGTGGTAAAGAAAAGGCATGGTTTAGATAAGAGACATAGAACTACTTAGTTTTTATTGTAAAATATGTCAATATTTCTTTGTCTTCTCTCTGCTTCTGAGAATGTAAATGCACAGTGATGTGTGAATGTGTTTGACATATTGACAGTTTGTTGTATTTTACATCCAAGCTTTTTCCAGTGGGTTATAAATTAGTTATATATCATTGTGACATATTTCTTTTAAATTTATAATGATCATTACTGCTTGTAAATGCCTCTGACACTATAAAGGCTCAGACATATAAATCAACCCCTAAAGCAGCATCATGTTAAACTTCATTCTTTTTTTCTGAATTTGATTTGCTCCCAGTTTGAAAAACATGTTGTTCTGTGTTGTTCAGGGCATAGGAGCTGTGAAAACAAATTATATTTCCTGTATTTACGTAAATCATTATTAAACTAGCTTGGCATCTTTACATGTGATTTTTTTGTTGTTGTTGTATTTATACTGATTTAGTTGTATATTCATTTCTAATGCCTTGTCTTTTAATTTAATGTTCTAAGACCCCATTTACAAGGTTTATTATGCCTGGGTGTCTTCAAAGTAAATGGTGAGGTGTGATAAAAGGTCCGTGGTGAAGTGCAATGTTAATAAATAATGGGAAATCCCACAGCGTGCAGACTCCAGGCAGGTGTAGGTACAAAACAGAGGAGACAGACAGAGAGACACATAAGTTTTAAAGCTGTCAAGTTTTATAACGCACTGGTGAGGCTTCATACAATACAATACAATACATTACAGTTTATTTTTGTATAGCCCAAAATCACACAGGAAGTGCCGCAATGGGCTTTAACAGGCCCTGCCTCTTGACAGCCCCCCAGCCTTGACTCTCTGAGAAGACAAGGAAAAACTCCCAATAAAACCTTGTAGGGAAAAATGGAAGAAACCTCGGGAAAGGCAGTTAAAAGAGAGACCCCTTTCCAGGTAGGTTGGGCGTGCAGTGGGTGTCAAAAGTAGGGGGTCAATACAATACAATATACAGAACAGAACAATTCCTTAAGACAGCATAATAATAAAAATTTTAGAAGTACGGTTTAACAGTAGATGATATGACATAATTAGGTTTGGATATTTTTAGAGTCCTGGAGACCTCATCCATCTAGCTGCCTCCCCATTTGGCCATGCCACGACTGAAACGTTGCTCCGATGAAAGGACCCCTCTTTCCCATGATTCCTGTGATCCTCCATCAGGCATGACTTTACCATAGGCAGGCAAACAACTTGGCAGGTGGGCCGTGGCACCAATTGCCACATTTGGGTACGGAGAAAAGAAACAGAATAGGTGAGGGTTAGTATTCAAATATAATTATCATGTTACTTATGTTTTAGTGCTAATGACTAACAACAGAGATGCAGTCTGTACAGTTAATCAGCAGCTCTAGTCAGGATATGCTAAACTGAAATAGTGAGTCTTCAGCCGGCATCTTCAGTATTGTGTGCAGTTTTGGTCTCCAGGCTTCCAAAAGAACATAGCAGTGCTAGAAAAGGTCCAGAGAAGAGCAACTAGGCTTATTCCAGGGCTACAGGGGATGAATTATGAAGAAACATTAAAAGAGCTGAGCCTTTTCAGTTTAAGCAAAACAAGAATAAGTGGAGACATGACTGAAGTGTTTAAAATTATCAAGGAAATTAGTCCAGTGGATTGAGATTGTTACTTTAAAATGAATTCATCAACATGGGCTCACAGTTGGAAACTTATTAAGGGTATATTTCACATAAAAAATACAGTTTCTTTCATACAGAGATCCATAGACATTTTGAATATACTACCACCTAGTGTGGTCAACAGTAGGACTTTCAAAACATGACTTGTTTATTAGAAGAATTAAGTGGATGGGACTGGCGAACTTTGTTGGGCTGAATGGCCTGTTCTTGTCTAAATCTTTCTAATGTTTTTAATAACACAGAAGAAGCCAGCTTTTTACTGCTATTTAAAGTGCCCACTTTATCTTATCCCACGTATCTTTTCTGATCATCTGAATGGGTTTCAAAGACCTCTACAAAGCCATCTAAAACTTATTCTCCATGGCCTTACCAAATTTGGCTCACACAGGTTTTCAACTTAGTCAGTGCTACAGTGATCGTCAAGCTCTTTCTTTAACTTGAGTGTTTTCTCATCATTGGTGTCCACCACCAAATTAAATTTTCATCACGGTGCTTGAAGCCGCTCCCACAACTACAGGGTCCATTCGGCCTCCATGTCCCTGACCTTTTGTGAGATGCAAATGCTATAGCAGACAAAAGAAAAACTCCTAAGTGTTGTTTTTTTTTAATTTTAGGACATCGTAAGGACTACAGGATTATTAGTTATATTCTAATAAGTAAATACATTAAAAGAAAAAAAAAACCTGTTTGTTAACTTTTTTTGCGTAACTGAATTAAAAACCCAGGAGTTGTGTTTCTCATTCTGTTCTTCTGAGCAGCCAGCCGGACCACAATATAAAAGTCAAGGGTCTTATTTTAGTCGTAGGTCTGCCGTACTTCTGTTAGCTCAATAGTATCTGTGAGATTCAGCAAGCTGTTTTTAGGAAGAGTCAACTATCTTGTCAGTTCTGTCAGAGAACCTGAAAGGAGGTTATTACATTTAAATAAGATCTTTACTTAAAGAATGTCTCAAAGGTTGAAGTTCTCTTTTTTAACTATAGTTATAGATGCCTTCGGTGTTGTAGAGTAAATTTTTTTTCTGACACAGCTTTTTTTTCCAACTGTGAGATTTCAGTACACCTTCTTATTTTTGTTACTGAAAGACTTCTAGGTGTTGATCTGTTTTATACCCCGGCTACTCCACCTCTTAACCACTTCAGGATTAAAACACTATTAGGGTTAAAGAAGCAATATTTCTTTTTATGTCAGTGTCTAGATCACAACAATACACAAAAAGTAATTTTAATGCTTTCAAAAGTTTTTATGATTTGCATAGATCTTCTGGCACTAATTAATATTTGTTTAATAATTACATATGCGTGAAGAACAGACAGGAAAGATCAAAGCCTATTATTCTCTGCCACATCACTGCACACTCAGCCAAGTTTCTTT
Source organism: Polypterus senegalus (assembly GCF_016835505.1). NCBI lineage: Eukaryota > Metazoa > Chordata > Cladistia > Polypteriformes > Polypteridae > Polypterus > Polypterus senegalus. The sequence goes on from NC_053157.1 coordinate 218,760,179, forward strand.
TTTTGGGAGTGCGTCCAGTTCTCAGCCCAAAGGAGTCAGTGATGCTGGAAAGGATAAGAGGACGTGACATCAGTAAAAGGGCGCTTCATATTAATGGTTTTTTTGCAGGTGTAGGGTGAGGAGACATGTTCAAAATAGTCAGCAGTCAATCTGTAAAATAAAGAAAAATGAAAACACAGAGCTTAAAGAACACACTTCGGTACTCAATTCCTCTTTTAATATCATAGATTTTGTAAACTAGTATCATAACATGTAAAGTGACACAATATGCTAATAATATGCTTGATGTAACAAAAAATCTTTATCTTTACATTCAATTTACTGCGGTGGGCTGGCGCCCTTCCTGGTGGTTTGTTTCCTGTCTTGTGCCCTGTGTTGGCTGGGATTGGCTCCAGCAGACCCCCATGACCCCTGTGTTAGGATATAGCGGGTTGGGAAATGACCGACTGACTCATTGACACTCAATCAAGCTGTATTAAGCTATCTATGGATTCTAGGGTGGCATTGTTACAAAACTGCCAATATGATAACATGTTTAATGTTCAGATGCTCCATGTTCAGTGGTCCCTGCTGCCACAAATGTCCCTGCTAAAGCTGTCCTCCAGCACTGCAGCAGCTCACCAGAGAGGAGTAAGCCCTGGGATGATGGCGTGCACGCAGCAATCAGTGAGTGAATTAGGGATAAGGAGGACTTGATCAGCCAATCCCATAACAGAAATATTTCTTTGAAAAGCAAAGAATAGATATTTATTATTTTTGATTAATTTTGGGATCCTGTAACCATCCATCCATCCATCCATCCATTTTCTAACCCGCTGAATCCGAATACAGGGTCACGGGGGTCTGCTGGAGCCAATCCCAGCCAACACAGGGCACAAGGCAGGAACCAATCCTGGGCAGGGTGCCAACCCACCGCAGGACACACACAAACACACCCACACACCAAGCACACACTAGGGCCAATTTAGAATCGCTGTAACCTATGTGCAAAAAGCTTAGCTTAGCTTGTATGTAAGTCTGGAAATGCCAAAAAAAAATGAAAATATTTTTTACACTTTATTATTTTATTTCAGTTGGTGTTTTCAGGTACTGTAGTAGGTTTGTGTAGTTTTAGTTTTGTATCTCAGTTAATCATCCATCCATCTGCTATATCCAAACTACAGGGTCATGGGGGTCTGCTGGATCCAATCCCAGACAACACAGGGCGCACGGCAGGAAACAAACCCCGGGCAGGGTGCCAGGCCACCTCATGGCGCGCACACACACAGGACAATTTAGGATCGCCAATGAACCTAACCTGCATGTCTTTGGACTGTGGGAAGAAACCGGAGTACCCAGGGCAAACCCACACAGACAAGGGGAGAACATGCAAACTCCACACAGGGAGGACCTGGGAAGCGAACCCAGGTCTCCTTACTGCGAATCTTCATGTCAGTGTGGGACACCAGAAGCAACTCACATGGGACTGTAGTGAATGAAAGAGTGACTCACTGGGAGGACGAATTCTATGTTCATTCCAAATCAGTCTCTTAACACACATTCTTCATATGATGTAGATGAGAGGAGTTAACAGGAATGCTCTCAGTTCACAGTGGTGGTCATGGTAGCTGCCAATGCTTCGTTAGCACGTTACGTGTATGCGATACAAATATTGGGAAGTTAAACTCATGCTAAAATTTAATACATTACAACACGGTTTGAGTAAAGACAAGATTTTAATGGCCAGATCTAAGGATTGTTTGCATCTCTCAGACTGACACAGACAACCTGTCTACAGACCCACATTGTATTGAAAAACTCATTAGAAACTTCAAAAGTCTTTGTTGGACAGTTATCTTATCAAAAGATCTTGACCATACATTGTTCTCTCTCTTGTTAAATGAACCCTAGCCTGAAGGAATCTATTAATTTTTTACGTTTAAGATTTCTCACTTAAAGATTTATGAATGTTGTTTCTTGTCCTAGTGTGTATATAAACACAGGGAACTCCAGTTTCTGTATTATAACTTGCCTGAAGAAGGGGCCTGAGTTGCCTCAAAAGCTTGCATATTGTAATCTTTATAGTTAGCCAATAAAAGGTGTCATTTTCCTTGACTTTTCACTATATAAGTAACATATAAATATTTTTTTTTAAATAAAGACCAGCACAAAACATAATCACAAACAGGACATTGCACGATACCTTGGCAAGTTCTGTAAACCCTGCTTTTTCTTTCAAGGACATGTGTGGGGCAGACTGACTGGTAGGATGATGCCGACCTCTTGCTGCATCCAAACGGTGCCATCTTTTGCCTTTACGCCTGGTGCAGCTGTGTTGTTCTTATATGTGAGGGTTTCTGTTCTCTTTCTCCGATGTAGAACCCTCGTTTCTTATCTGAGTTCACCTCTGTTATAGCACGTCTTCATTTGAAAACAGCAGTGCCAGATTAGGGAGAGCCTGAACACGATTGAAAGAATAAAACTGAATAAATAAAAAAAAATGCTAACGTTTACAAGCATCATACACTTACACCGGCTGTTACAAACTCAAATCAAATGAATGTTTTTATTGTACAATAGTAACAATAAGAGCAGCTCCTATTCAATATAGTAATTCTGGAGGATGCCCGCATTTGATCCCAATCCCTCTTGATTATGAGTCAGCAGTTTTTATTGTTGCGCCACTCAAGAGGCCATATCCATGTAGTACCCGAACCCGATTTCTATTTTTTTTTGGTTGTATCCTTGAATAAAAGTCAATTTGTTTTGCTATACGTATACCTTATGTGAAAGTGTTTATTTAATATTTGGACTTCAGTTTTCACACATTATACACTCCATGTCAAAATTTTGTTGTTAGTGCTATAACATGAAAAAGGTTTCTATTTTAGGTATTTGTTCAAAATTTCTTGTGTTTCTCACATTTCTTGTCATCCGATCATTGTAGAAACAGAACTCAACTTGAAATGCATGTGTTCCAAACTATCCTATGCAACTCACAGGACCTCACACGCAGATAAAGAAGACTTGAGAATGGGAGAACTTTTTTCCGGACATGCGCTCCGGTGGTGTTGGGGGGGGTTTCAGGGTGGGTTAGCAGGCTGCTTACTGCTTCTATTGATCAACACAATTGCAAAACAAAAGACACTAATGGAGAGGTGCGAACGTATTTAAGGTGGGACGAGATTATGAGTTTTTTCGTAGGCTTCAGGGATTCTAGTGTTAAACATGAATAGATATCCTGGCATTTTTCCAAAAATCAACAAAGTCATGCAACTGACCTTCTATAAATTTAAAAAGAGCATTCATGCTTACTTCAAAGAGCAAATATTTCTCTTGGACACATTCTAAAGAAACCCTTTGATGTTTGGCTTAAGTTCTATTATTGAAGAATGTGAATGAACATCACCTGCTGAGAGATATGGAAAGATATCTCTGAGTGCTCTAAGTGTGCATTAGTGTCCACATAGAATTAGGGGATTGTTGTTGCCAGATGTTGGCTCTTGAGTTGGACATAAGGAGAATCTGAAAAAGAGTTTCATGTATTGAAAGAGTTCAGTTTGATGTGAGAGAGATTACAAGTTTGAAGTAATATTCAAAGAGATGGACCAATCACTACAAACATACAGGATTGCAGCAGAAAGTAGTGTTGAAGAAGTAAAAGCTCTTATCATCTTCAAGATAGCCAGACATGGCACTTGGTGTCATAGAGCCATTTCAAATGAGCTTATCATCAAGAAATTTCTTCTAAAGATGACTAGGCAAGTCCACAGACCAATTGGCAACAACAACAACAACAATGTTCTTCTTGTATAGCCCAAAATCACACAAGGAATGCCTCCATGGGCTTTAACTGGCCCTGTGTTTATTAACAACCCCCCAGCCATGACTCCCTAAAAAGAGAAGAGAAAACTCCCAAAACACAAAACTTTTATAGGGGAAAAAATTGGACGTCACATGCAGTGCCACTGCCAAAACATAACAAAAGACATTGACATAAATAATGTAATAGTGAAAATAGAACCTTAGTGATGTCACCAAGAAAATGGTAAAAGTTTATAGTAATAAATGAAATAAATAGAGTACAGCATAACAGGTGTTCAGGATGGAACCTTTGCACATTGTATATTCTAGTTCAGACAAAGCAAAACGCCTTGGCAATCAATTGCAACCAGTGACAAATTCAAAAAATATAGGAATAATTATCTTTGAAATAGATTATATTATCGCAACAATTGCATTTTTGTCAATATTTAAAAAGCTGTATTATTGTGAGATATGTCAATTCTTTTAAAAACAATGAACATTTTTGAATTTGAAAAAAAAATCTGCAGAAACAGTTGTGCACAATTAAAAAATAATCTTGTATCTTTTTATTATCTAAAGTTTAAATACAGAAAGCAGAAATTGATCTAATACAGGAATGTTTAACGCATGAGCAAATATGTATAGGATGATTAAGAGTATGCTGCTCCAGTGTCCTTATAATATTATTATTACAGTGGAACCTTGGTTCACGACCATAATTCGTTCCAAACCTCTGGTCGTAAACCGATTTGGTCGTGAACCGAAGCAATTTCCCCCATAGAATTGTATGAAAATACAATTAATCCATTCCAGACCGTACAAACTGTATGTAAATATATTATTTTTAAAGATTTTTAAGCACAAATATAGTTAGTTACACGATAGAATGAACATCGTAATAGTAAACTAAATGTAAAAACATTTAATAACACTGAGAAAACCTTGAACAACAGAGAAAACTAACATTGCAAGAGTTCACGCTATAGCCTTACGACCCGATCGCTGTAAACACTTTTTTTTAATGAGTTTTAAGCACAGGGAAAAAAAGGAACATTAGAACAAATCCAAACTTTATTTAAAAACCAACCACAAGCAACCAAGAAAGTAACATTGCAGGAGTTCACGCTAATAGCCTTATGACCTGATCGCTGTAAACACTTTTTTTTTTTTTAAATGAGTTTTAAGCACAGGGAAAAAAATGTGACATTTGAAAAATCTGTAATTTAATAAACCACCAAGGAAAGTAACATTGCAACAAATGACGCTACGAACCACACGCTGCAAACACTTTTTTTTAATGAGTTTTAAGCACAGGGAAAAAAAATGAACATTTAAAAAATCCGTAACTTAATAAACAACCAAGAAAAGTAACATTGCAACAATTCACACTATGAGCCGAAAAATGAACATTTGAAAAATTCGTAATACAAAAACTAACCATAAACTACCAAGAAAACTAACCTTGCATGAGTCGAGTTCTGGCATGAAGTGAGAAGGAACTGGGTGGAGAAGAAGTAACAGTGCTTAAAAGCCATGGTTAACTGCCAAAAAACACAAAATAGTGTAGAGCACAAAGAGTTCACAGGTAAAGCACACACGTCTGACTGAGATCAATGAACAGGGAGAGGCTGAACACGTGCTTAAATACAGTAATCGGCGCGTATGAACCGGAAGGGAAATGGAATAGAGCACAAAGAGTTCACAGCGAAAGCATGCACAAACGTGCAAGCACGCACGTCTGACCGAGAACAATGCAACACGTGCAGAAATCATCTTGCTTGTACGTATACCGAGTGTGTGGTCATGAACCGAGGCAAAAGTTTGGCAAACTTTTTGGTCGTAAACCTTTTTGTACGTGTACCGAGACGTTCGTGAACTGAGGTTCCACTATACTTATTTCTATGGTATTTTTATTAAAGACGACTGCTAAGATTTCAGGTACAGTTGGTTTAATTTCTTTTTCCAAATTAGAAGACATAAAGGTGCAGTGACCGGGCTCATTGTCACACAGTGTCAGTACCAGGATATGAACCACATGGTTAGAAGTCCGAAGCCTTGACCACTATGCCACACTTCCTGCTAGTAATATTAGCTTTTTAATAATAAAAAAATAAAATGCAAATACTGTGCACAGAAAAGTATTTAATTAGTTACAAATTACTTTCAATACATTCAGATAACCAACGACAATATAACTAAGTTCCATTGCCTTATGAAATTTTTTCAGGCAAAGCCAAATAACACAGCTAGTAATATAGAAATATTTCAGACTATTATTTCTTTATCCTAAAGGTTTTCTGGATTGGGTCATTTTCTCACAATCTGCCCTTTCTGTAATATGTTGTGATCAGGAGACTCTCTTTCTGTTCTCTTTCTCTCTCTGTCTCTCATGTATGCCAACCCTGTGACTTCTCTCTTATCACCAGCAAAATTAAGAACAGCAGCTGCACAGACAAGTTGAGGAAGTTTTTGTACGGCTCTGTATCACTGTGTGAGAGGAGTACTGCGGCCCTGCTTACAGTAGTAATGTGCTGCATCTTCAGGCTGCACGTTACTGATGGTCAGCGTATAATCAAGTCCTGAGCCACTGCCACTGAAGCGACTTGAGATCCCAGACTGCAGAGTGCTTGAGCGATAAATCAGAAGTTTTGGAGCTTCTCCTGCTCTCTGCTGATACCAATAAAGACGTTCATAGCTGCTATAGTAAATAGAGCTGCTGGCTTTACAATTCATGCTGACAGTTTCTCCTGGCCGTGCAGACAGACTTGAGGGAGATTGAGTCATGATGATATCTCCACAGGACCCTGGATAGAAGAGAATACAAGAGATTAAATAAAGTACAATTAATTTATTTTTAGAAATAAATACAATTACAGTTTTACTCAGTAGAATTCACATAACAGGTGTGATAATTTATTTATTTCTACACCTCACCTTCAAACAACACAAAGAAGGTCACCAAAAACAGAAGTGAGAAATCCATCTCCACTGTGTCTTAGAGACAGGCTTAACTGACTCGATCTCAGTGACTCCACTCTTTATGTCTCAAGCAGCTTTAAGGAGAGACGTCAGTATGCAAATCCTGAATGGGGAAGAAACAAAGGAAATGAAGTGAGGGTGTGCTCGACAATGAACTGAGAGAAGGGAGAATTCATGCATCTGCCATTTTGTGGTTTTATCAAAGCCTCACTCATTTTTAACTAAGGAAGGCTGGATATCATTTTTGTCCTGAACATTCAGTGACCTGACTGTCCAATCCTTGCATGAGCTGTGTAGCTGTATATGTGATTATGGCTTGGCTGTAACACTAACTGAGGACTAGGGTCCTCCCTGCGTGGAGTTGCATGTTGCTGCTCCGGTTTCCTCCCACAGTCCAAAGACATGCAGGTTAGGTGCATTGGCGATCCTAAATTGTCCTTGGTGTATGCTTGGTGTGCGGGTGTGTATCCTGCGGTGGGTTGTCGCCCTGCCCGGGATTTGTTCCTGCCTTGTGCCCTGTGTTCTCTGGGATTGGCTCCAGCAGACCCTGTGACCCTGTGTTAGGATACAGTGAGTTGGTAAATGACTGACTGAAATTGCTATGACAAATGCTAACCATTTTTGCCTTTGTTCTGTTTTTTTTTTTTTGCAGCAATATAAGTTCAAGTGCTTCCCACATAATATAGTGCATTGCTGTATAAAGTAAAGATTACTGATGTAGATGAACTCAACAACAGGCCTTGGAATATGATCTATCTGTTTTCTAACCCTTTTATCCACTACAGGATTGCAGGGAAGATGAAATATATCCCAGAAAGCATCTGGCTTAAGGCAAGAACAGACCTTGGACAAGGCACCACCTGATGTCAGGGTGAACACACACACACACACACACACACACACACATATCAGTAGTCAGATTAGCATCACCGGTTTACTGTAGGAAAGCCACATGGACACAAAAAAGACTTGCAGACTTCACACAGAGGCCAACTTCGAATGGGACCCCTATCCTCATCAATGCAAGGCAGCAGTGTCACCTTTGTGCCATCCATAACATAAGAAGAGAAAGAGGGCAAAGCTCTCCAGGAGGACTGAAAGAATTCAGAAAAAAAAGAAGAATTGTGTTGTGTTTATGTCATTGTTGAAGTGTTTTGGAAAGGTATTTGTGCAAATAAACCTTTTATTTAAACCGAGACTTGCATCTGTGAGATTGTGATATGAGGTTTGGGGTGCTGCAACACCCCCTACTGGTCACACTCCAATACCCTTTTACTTACATAGGATTCAGACAGTATTCGGATATCTTCACTTTCTACACACTTTTTTTGTGTTATAGGTTTAATTTTACATTAATACATTTTTGCATTTTTTCACATCTATGTATATTCAGCAATCCACAATGACAATGCAAAAGCATGCTTTAAGAAAGGATTGCAAATTTATTAAAAAATCAACAACTGAAATCTCTCCTTCATATACAGTAAGTCTTCATACACTTTGCTGTGGCATTCCAAGTCATGGCCTGGTGCAACTTGTTTGCTTTTACTTTTCTATGAGATGTTTCTATAACTTGATTGACGTTCACCTTAGGAAAAGTAAATCAATTGGACATGGTTTAGAAAGGTACACTTGTAACTGTGAATATCCTACAAATCACACTGCATGTCAGGATGAAATATTAGCCATGAAGTTCAAGGAGCTCAGTAAAAACTCTCTGAGAAAAAAATGTGGTTGTGTGTTGATCAAGACAAGGGTACAAAATCATTTCCATAGGTTTGGGTGTTCCCAGGAACACAAAGGCCTCTGATAATTTTGAAATGAAAGAAGGCTGGAACCATCATGACACCTCCTAAGTTGTCCATCTTGCCAAACTGAGTAATAAGGCAAGAAGGGCCTTTGATAAGGTGGTGACCAAGACCCAATGGTCATTTTAAAGAGCTTCAAAGATCCTCGGCTGAGATAGGAGAGCCTGCATGAAGGATAACTAGCTCACCAGCACTCCATCAGTCACACATTTATGGTAGAGTGGGTAGACAGAAGCCACCCAAGTAAAAAGGATTTGACAGCCCATTTGTACTGTAAGAGCATGAGGAAAAAGATTTTCTGCTCTGAATAGACAAATATTGAACTCTCTGGGCAGAAATCCAAGCATTATATCATGAATAGACCAGGCTCTGCTCATCACCTGCCTAATACCATCCCTGCAGTGAAGCATTGTGGGGGAAGCATCTCAGCAAAAGGAATAGAGAGATCGGAAAGATTTGAGGGAAGACAAATACAAAGAAGACTTAGAAGAAAACTTGCACCACAGTTCATGCACCCTCAGACTAGGGTGATGATCCATCTTTCATCACAACAATGACTTAAAGCTTACAGGCAAAACAACAATGGAGTAGCTTCAGGAGAAGTCATTGAATGTCCTTGAATGGCCGAGCCAAAGCCCAGAATGAAACCCATAAAACATCATGTGTGTAGAGACCTGAAGATGGAAATTAATAGACACGTCCCACTCCGTCTAATGAAGCTTGAGAGTATCTGCCAGAACGAATGGGATAAACTGCCCAATTCCAGATGTGTTAAACTTATAGAGATTTACCCAAGATGGCTTGAAACTTTAATTGTTGAAAAGGAACTTCTACAAAGGGTCTGAATATTTATTTGAAACAGAGATTTCAGTTTTTGATTTTAAATAAATTTGCAAACCTGTTCATTTTGTCATTATGAGTAATTAATTATGTATTGATGGGCATAAAATGAAAATTTGTGCATTTAAAATTAAATCTATATCATAATAAATCGTATTGCTGAATGACATTTCAGGAGTAGTGCTGAGCAGCGATTTTCGCCAAAATATTATTTTCAGCAAATTTGCTGTGTTCGCATTCACCCTTGTTTGTTGAATTATTTACTGATAAATCAATCGGTTTAGGAGAATCCCCAAGGCACTACCTCCCCTGGGACGCTAGAGGGCAGCCCTCCTGGGCGGCTGTGGCAACACAGATTTCCATATGCCACACAGGTACTTGGAGTTTGGCACAGCCCTGTTGGGTTCTGTAGGGGGCCACCAGGGGGAGCTGCAGAGCCCTACGATGGACTTCCACCACACCTGAGAGTGATTCCAGGTAATACTGATGAGCCACCTGGAGCACTCTTGGGAGTAGAATCAAATGAGAGGCGGAGAGAAAGAGAGAAGGAAAAGACTGTGCTTTGTCTTGTGGACATTGGGATTTTGTGGGGAGCGAAGAAAACACTTCCCCAGCTATAAATAAAGGTGTGCTGTGTGACAATTTGTGTCCTGCCTGAATGTGATGGGGTTAGGGCGGCTGTACGCCCCCGGGTGGTCCACTATATATATAATGAGGCTAAGACCTGGGGCTTTTTAATATTAAGACAAAACCAATACAAAATCAGAAAACATATATCAATATCTAATGAACAAAGCAGTGTTCAAAACCAGCAAATCTGCACAAAAAACACAAATTTCAAATCAAAATCAGGAAACACAAATGAAACAGTGCTGAAACTGAAATGAGAACTTCAGTTTCTCGATCTCCAGTTGCACAATTAAGTGGCTCTGCCTCCTTCGGCTCTACCTGTTGGAGATAGACAGCAAACATATACAGGCAGTGAAATAGCCTGTAAAACTTGCATTTTTCTGAGGTATTCACAACTGAGCAAATGGATAAACTCACATCGGTAAACAGGACTACTGAAGAGGTACTGAGTGATTTAGAAATTGTAGAGGGAGAAGTGCTGCTCAGATTATTAAATATGCTGAAATCAAACAAATCACCAGGACAAGATAATATTTACCCTCGATTTCTTAAGGAGGCTAGTGAGTACATGTATAAACCCTTGACACATATTTTCTGGAAGTCACTGCGCACTGTCGAGATTTAAAAGGACTGCAGAATGGCAAATATTAACCTGCTATACAGTATAAAAAGAGTGACCGGGCAGAATCAAGCACCTATAGGCCAGGAATCTTAAAGTGCATCAGTGGAAAATTAATTGAAGGAATTATGAAGGATAACATTGATCAGCACATGGCAAGTACAGGAGTTTTTCTGGACAGTCAGCATGGGTTCAAAAGAGGAAGGTCATGTTTTACTAACATGTTGGAATTCTATGATGAAGCAACAAAAGGATTTGATCAAAGTAGAGCATAGGATAGTATTTATTATGACTTTCAGAAAGAATTTCATAAGGTGCCACATGAGAGGTTGGGCAACAAACTAAAAGAAGTGGGAGTTCAGGGTGATGTTGTACAGAATTGGCTCAGACACAGGAGGCAGAAGGTGAGGTGTGAGGACCCAAATCAGAATTGGCCGATGTTAAGAGTGGTGTCCCATAGGGGTCAAAGCTAGCGCTGCATCTATTTTTAATATATAAACGATTTGGATAGGAATATAAGTAACAAGCTGGTTAAGTTTGCAGATGATAAGAAGATAGGTGGATTAGCAGATAATTTGGAATCCGTTATATCATTACAGAAGGACTTGGATAGCATACAGACTTGGGCAGATTTGTGGCAGATGAAATTTAATGTTAGTAAATGTAAAGTATTACACATACAAAGTAAAAATGTGAGGTTTGAATACACAATGGGCAATCTGGAAATCGAGAGTACACCTTATGAGAAAGATTTAGGAGTGAAGATGGACTCTGTGCTATCAACTGCTAGACAGTGTTCAGAAGCCATTAAGAAGGGTAACAGAATGTCAGATTATATAGCGTCCTGATGTGTGAAGTACAAGTCCAAGGAGGTTCTGCTCAAGCTTTATAACACACTGGTGAGGCCTCATCAGGAGTGCTGTGTGCAGTTTTGGTCTCTGGGATAGAAAAGGTCCAGAGTTGAGTGACTAGGCTCATTCCAATGCTACAGGGGATGAATTATGAAGAAAGATTAGAAGAGCTGGGCCTTATCATTTTAATGAAAAAAAGTTTAAGCGGTGACATGACTGAAGTGTTTAAAATCATGAAGGGAATTAGTCCAGTGGATCAAGACTGTTATTTTAAAATGAGTTTGTCAAGAACACAGGGACACAGTTGGAAACTTGTGAAGGGTAAATTTCACTCAAACATTAGGCAGGTTTTCTTTACACAGAGAACCATAGACAGTTGGAATAAGCTACCAAGTAGTGTGGTAGACAGTTGGACTTTAGGTACTTTGAAAACTAGACTTGATGTTTTTTTAGAAGAATTAAGTGGACAGGACTGACGATCTTTATTAAGCTGAATGGCCTGTTCTTGCCTATCCATCCATCCATCCTCTTCCGCTTATCCGAGATCGGGTCGCGGGGGCATCAGCTTGAGCAGAGATGCCCAGGCTTCCCTCTCCCTGGCCACTTCTTCTAGCTCTTCCAGGGGAATTTCCGAGGTGTTCCCAGGCCAGCCGGGAGACATGGTTCCTCCAACGTGTTCTGTGTCTTCCCTGGGGCCTTCTCTAGGTTAGACGTGCCCGGAACACCTCACCAGGGAGACGTCCAGGAGGCACCCTGATCAGATGCCCGAGCCACCTCATCTCTACTCTGAGCCCCTCCCGGATGACTGAGATTCTCACCTTATCTTTAAGGGAAAGCCGAGACACCCTGCGGAGGAAACTCATTTCAGCCGCTTGTATTCGCGATCTCGTTCTTTCGGTCACTACCCATAGCTCATGACCATAGGTGAGGGTAGGAACATAGATCGACTGGTAAATTGAGAGCTTTGCCTTACGGCTCAGCTGTTCTTGCCTAGATTGTTCTAATTTTCTAATGTTCTAATCTTGTAATATACATCTGAGATGATATTGATCACAGTAATATATACATTTTGTAGTGTATGGTTTACTTGGTAAGCATCCAACATTTCTATTGTTTCCCTGTTGTGGTTGTTTTTTTAGATTTCATTGTAACTACAATGAGGGTCGTTTATTGATTATTCTCTGTCTGCTTCCTACGATTAGATCACTTTACAACAGGCAGTTTGATCAGAGGCACCGACAGCATGTCCAGAGAACAGAACTCATTGTGTTGTATAATTATTATCATCACTCCAAGTCCACAATCTGAAAAGAAGTTAATATAATAACACCTTATCATAATGCTAACTGTGTAGCTTATTTCATTAGAATCAATTGATGACAGAAAGCTTTCTTCTCATTCCATCTGCTCATTGCTTACTTAATGCAGTGCAGAACAGCTCTTACTGATTCGATTTATTTCAGTTTATGAGTATTTTCTAAAAATGTGATGTGATGGTGTGGGTCTAACTCCATGGTCCCTCTTCTCGTTTGGGAGTCTCTTGAACCCAACACCGTCACAAATGGTGGCAGCGGTGGGATGAGCTGGCGATGGGGAATGAAGAAAAGTAGAGAGAGCAGCAAGCGGGATAGGTGCCAGACTTTGAAAGAGCTCACGGACCCAAGCCAAAGGAGGACAAAAGACTGAACTTTTTAATGGACATTTATTTAATGTTTTATTGCCTTTTTATAGGTCTTATTCTTTTAATGTCCTGTTTTTAGAATGGTGCTTGGGTTGTTTTAGTGCTTTTATTGATTTGTTTTTAGTGCAGTGTAGGGCCACGCCGCGGACCTGTGCCACTAGTTGCACAGGGTTGGAGGAGGCATGGAGCCTTCCCACACAACTAATGGCTTTTAATGTGGAAGGTGTGTGATAAAGTGAGGTCCGCAGCTAATCGGCATCTTTTAAATAATTAATCACTGCACTTGCATCTTGATAGGAGGGGGCATGGTAGCATGGTGAGAGTGGTTCCTGGGTGCGATTTGGGAGCGGGCAGCCCTACACTGAGTGTACAGGTGTAGGATCGTCCCTGTCCCTAACTGGCGCTGGGAGATGCTAATTGACACAGCTGTGCCATGTCCCCATTTTAAAAGGGGAAATGCGAGTACAAGGAGAGAAAAACAAGGATTGAGAAAGGAAAATAAATGGAGGTTAAAGAGAGAAGAAGGCAAGAGAATGAAGGAACCGGTGCAGGAGTGAGTGAGCTGAGGAGAGCAGGCTCGAGGGTGAGAAAGCAGGCAGCTGGGAAGTGAGCCCTGAAGAAGAGTATGTGACCGACACTCTTGGGGGTGGTTGGGTTTTGAGTCACTCCAGCTGAGCTGTTCCAAGGAGCGGGAGTGAACGGGAGCTTGCGTGGTCCGCCATGGAAGACCAGGAAGGCAACAGGGGTCGACGAGGCTTGGGAGTAGAGCCCAGACATGAGAGCCATTGCCCGTTGGGAACCCGAATCTCAGTCCAGAAAGGGATCCTCTCCCTAGTCATGGGACGGCAGGCAGCCAGACCTGAGGAAGGTCAGCTGTGTCTGCTGTTAGGGCAGCTCCTCTGTTGCAAGGCCCACACGGGATAAGCAGAGGAGCCATCAGTGTTACAAGAAGAAGGACTGTTCCTGCTGGTTGTTTTTAATCTCTTTTTAACGGACTGATTTATTGTGATTTTAACCTCCACTGATACACTTTTTTGTGGATTATTTAATTATGGATATTGGAGCACTGCACTTTTTGGGACACTTTTGCACCTACCCTTTGCTTCATGTGGTGTCCTCATTTGTACAGCTCATCCCGGTCATGACTATTTACTGAGGCTTCCAAATGAGACGAGGAGCATGGAGCCGGACCCGCACCATCACATGTGTTGATACGGTTTTGCTGCATTCTTAAATACTTTTTAAAGTTTCTTTGTGTTCATGTCTCTGCTCAGTGACTCCTGTCTTAGAATTGGTGCTAAGACTGGCTGCCCATGTGCCACTGATCAGGGCAGGTTTTTTTAAAGGAATCTGTCACTTTGTGAGTGGAGCCTCATCTGTCTGCATCTTCATGTTGATCTTCATGGACAGTCAGAGTGAAGTCAGTCCCTGATCCACTCCCACTGAAGTGATTTGGAATCCCAGACTGTTTGCCTTTAAGATAAGAAGTTTAGGAGCTTCACTAGGTCTGTGATGGTACCAGACAACCTATTTGATCTCTAGTAGGAACTATACAGGTATAATAATTTAGTTGTTTTACTATTAATAGCAAACTCTTCTCCTGCCCTGGTTGATTTAGCTGGTGGTGTCTGGGTCATAGATATCTCTGTATTGCCTTCTGTGAAATAAAACATAATTTTACATTTTCTGTATTAAGATATGTCTTTAAAAATTATTGCATATAATTCATATATTAAATTGTAGAAGAGTCTACTAATAATAATATTTACATGTATAATCTATTTTTTTTAGCTAGTGCTGCTTTCTAAGTGTTGGTTATAAAATAACCGTCATACCGTGAGTGAAGAAGACAAAGATGCAGAGGAGCGGCACAAGAGGCGACATTGTCACTTCAGATCTTTGTCAGTCTGCCTCAGTCAGAGGTTCTAAACACTGCCAGTGCAGTCAGGTGGGCACGTAGACACAAAGGGGCGTGTCTATGCAAATCACCTGCCTCAGTTCAGTGCCAATCAAGCTCCAATGCTCCACTAACCTGTTGAACGCAATATCTCTTTTCTATCACTCAGGGTCATCTTAAAAGACAGTTTGTGTTTGTTGTATTTGGTTATAACATTATGTCTTCTCTTCACTGCCCTGATCAACTTCACAGTTGTTTCTCCTTATCTAATTTACAGTGCCTTCCATAATGTTTGGGACAAAGATACATTTTTCTTTGATTTACTCCTCTACTCCACAGTTTAAAATTACAAATCAAACAATTCAGATGCGATTAAATTCAACATGGCAGACTTTAATTTAAAGATATCTGCATACATTTTGGTCACACCATAGAGAAATGACAACACTTTTTCTACAATCGTCCCTCCATTTCAGGGCACCAGAAGTAGATTAGATTAGAATAGATTAGATTAGATTAGATTAGAATAGATTAAGCCGCATGGTTCGCTTCCCGGATCCTCCCTGCGTGGAGTTTGCATGTTCTCCCCGTGTCTGTGTGGGTTTCCTCCCACAGTCCAAAGACATGCAGGTTAGGTGCATTGGTGATTCTAAATTGTCCCTAGTGTGTGCTTGATGTGTGTGTGTTTGTGTGTTTGTGCATGTGGGCCCTGTAGTGGGCTGGTGCCCTGCCTGGGGTTTGTTTCCTGCCTTGCGCACTGTGCTGGCTGGGATTGGCTCCAGCAGACCCCCGTGACCCTGTAGTTAGGATATAGCAGGTTGGATAATGGATGGATGGATGGATAAAACCTGGTAGTGTGCACAACTGTGTATTTTAGTGTGTGTCTGATCAGATATTTAAAAATGTAAATTGGGCAGTTCAGTCTAAATATTTAAAGTCCAGATATTCTCAATTGTTATAGAAATTTGTCATTTTTTATTCTCTGCAAGAGGTCCACAGAAGGCTACATTTCTAGTAAAGGATCAAAAATAATATCAAGTTCATGATCATTAACCTTGCAATGGTCTAAAACGATATTCTACATGCTTATGTTTGAAATTTGTTCTTTTTAACCTTCTGCAAGTGGCCTTAGAGGGTGAGAGCCACCAGTTAAGAATGAAATATCAAAATTGATAGATAGATAGATAGATAGATAGATAGATAGAACTGAAAGGCACTATATGATAGATAGATAGATAGATAGATAGATAGATAGATAGATAGATAGATAGATAGATAGATAGATAGATAGATAGATAGATAGATAGATAGAATACCATACAATACAATTTATTTTTGTATAGCCCAAAATCACACAAGGAGCCTCTTGACAGCCCCCCAGCCTTGACTCTCTAAGAAGACAAGGAAAAACTCCCAAAAAAATCCCAGTAGGGAAAAAATGGAAGAAACCTCAGTAAAGGCAATTCAAAGAGAGACCCCTTTCCAGGTAGGTTGGGCGTGCAGTGGGTGTCAAAAAGAAGGGGGCCAATACAAGATAGATAGATAGATAGATAGATAGATAGATAGATAGATAGATAGATAGATAGATAGATAGATAGATAGATAGATAGATAGATAGATAGATAGATAGATAGATATTTTTTTAAATGTATTAAGTTCTTTGTTACTCCAATGGTTTTCTGGATTGGGTCATTTTCTCACATGCTGCCCTTTCTGTAATAGGTTATGATCAGAAGACTCTCTTTCTCTTCTCTGTTTCTCCTTCTCTTTCTTTTGTGTGCCAACCCTGTTACTTCACTCTTAGCACCAGCAAAATTAAGAGCAGCAGCTGCACAGACAAGTCGAGGAAGTTTTTGTACGGCTCTGTGTCACTGTGTGAGAGGCCAGTCGTAGCCCTGCTGACAGTAGTAATGTCCTCCATCTTCAGGCTGCACGTTACTGATGGTCAGCGTGTAATCAAGTCCAGAGCCACTGCCACTGAAGCGACTTGAGATCCCAGACACCAGAGTGTTTGAGTGATAAATCAGGAGTTTTGGCGCTTCTCCTGTTCTCTGCTGATACCACGCAAGAACATTATAGCCTCTACGTGTAATGGAGCTGCTGGCTTTACAGTTTATGCTGACAGTTTCTCCTGGTCGTGCAGACAGACTTGAGGGAGACTGAGTCATGATGATATCTCCACAGGACCCTGGATAGAAGAGAATACAAGAGATTAAATAAAGTACAATTAGTTTATTTTTTAGATATAAATACAATTACAGTTTTACTCAGTAGAATTCACATAACAGGTGTGATAATTTTATCTGGTGATTTCACCTTCAATCAACACAAAGAAGGTCACCAAAAACAGAAGTGAGAAATCCATCTCCACTGTGTCTTAGAGACAGGCTTAACTGACTAGATCTCAGTGACTCCACTCTTTATGTCTCAAGCAGCTTTAAGGAGGGACGTCAGTATGCAAATCCTGAATGGGGAAGAAACAAAAGAAATGAAGTGAGGGTGTGCTCGACAATGAACTGAGACCATAATGAGTACCCAAGAACGGAAGGGCCTTGGTTAGGGAGGCGACCAAGAGCCCAATGATGACTCTAACAGTGCTTCAGAAGTCCTCTGCTGAGATGGGAGAAACTGTAAGAAGGACGATCGTCTCAGCAGCACTCCATCAATCAAGCATTTATAGTAGAGAGGCTGGACAGAAGACACTCTTGAGTAAAACGCATCTGAGAGCACCTTTCTATTCTAAGAGCATAAGGAAAAAAATTTGATGAGACAAAAATGAAACTGTTTGGGCAGAACTACAAGCACTATGTCTGGCAAAGACCTATCAATGCTCATCCGTTGTCTAATAACATCTCTTTAATGAATGATGGTGGGGCAGCAGCATGCTATGTGGGTGCCTTTTAGCAGCAGGCACAGAGAAAGTATTTAGAATTGACTGAAGGATGAATGTAGTCAAAAACGGAGATGTTCTCAAGGAAAACCTGCTCCAGAGTGCACTGAGCCTCAGACTGAAGCAGCTGTTTCAGCACAATGACGTAAAGCATACAGTCAAGACAATACTGAAGAAGCTTTAGGACAAGTCTTTGTCTGTCATTGAGTGTCCCAACCAAAGCCAGACTTAAACTCCAAGGAACATCTGTGGAGGTACCCAAAGGTGGCACCTTACCAATGTTTTACCCATCAAATATGATGGAGATAGATAGATAGATAGATAGATAGATAGATAGATAGATAGATAGATAGATAGATAGATAGATAGATAGATAGATAGATAGATAGATATGAAAGGCACTATATGATAGATAGATAGATAGATAGATAGATAGATAGATAGATAGATAGATAGATAGATAGATAGATAGATAGATAGATAGATAGATAGATAGATAGATAGATAGATAGAGCTTGAGAGGATCTGCTTGGAAGAATGGGATAAACTGCTCAATTCCAGGTGTGCAAAGCGTATAAAGTCTTACCTCAAGAACATTAGAAGCTTGATCTGCTGTTAAAGGGGCTTCTACAGTGTATGGAATTAAGGGTGGGAATATTAATATGAATGAGAAGTTTCAGTCATTCAATTTAAAAAAAAATCAAATCTTTTTGAAAATGTTCTTTCAATTTGTCATGATGGTTTGTTGAGTGTTAATTGATGGGAAATTGGGAAACTGGGAATCCACTGAAAATTAAATCTTCAACACAATAAATTGTTTATAGCTGAACCCTATCTCAGGAGCAAAGCAGGAAGCAACAGTGGGGAAGACGGTGAGCCACTCGACTACAATCTCTCCTGGGACCAATTTAGTGTCACCATTCAAATAACATGCATCTCTTTGGGGATATGGGACAAAATTTGTTGTACTTGGCAGAAAAACAATCCTCACAGCAAAAGCTGAACCCATTAAACAGAATAAGATAGCGACTGCATCACCACACCATGCCATGTTTTATGATTTGGAGGATGTGATTTTTCACAAATGCACTTTTGTGTTTACTGCCACTTCACTTGTTCTTATTTTGTTCTAAACCAGTTCTGTATTAGATGGCACTTTGCATTCATTGCTGCTGGTACTGGCACTGCCTTCCATCCAGATTTGGCTTCTGCTTTGCCCACAGTCCAGGTTCAAAATATATTGTGACACTATAATGGAGTACATTGGTAAAGCTACTATTCTACCCTGAACCAGTTCTGTATTAATTGACATATTGATTCTTTCCAGGTTGAAACCATGAACCATTGTATTTGCTACTTACCCTTCTGCACAT
The DNA here is from genome assembly GCF_016835505.1 of Polypterus senegalus. Lineage (NCBI taxonomy): Eukaryota > Metazoa > Chordata > Cladistia > Polypteriformes > Polypteridae > Polypterus > Polypterus senegalus. The sequence goes on from NC_053157.1 coordinate 218,779,533, forward strand.
GGCAGGAAACAATATGAGATAGTACACATCTCCATCATTAATTAAGCTTCACCTAGCAGCCTACAGAATCTTACTTTTTTAAACGTGTGTTCCAGCTGCTGATCTACTTTCCCTTCCTTAGACTCTGCCAATGTTTTCAACTTCATTACACTTTTCACTTTCCTTTCATTCTGTTTCTTATTTCTAGCCACCATTCCTCTAGTATTACAGCTTTGAGGCTATGCAAAATAATTCTCAGTTTGATTATTCCTTCTATTGGTCTGCCATCTAGTCTCAGTTTGTACTTAAAGGGTGCCGCCTCCTAGTGGCCCAAAGCAAAGAATGTCCAGAGTAGCTTTTCTAAGAAAAGTGCAAGGTAACCTCAAGGAGTGCAGTGACTATGGACATCTGTTTTTGAACATAAACACTTCAGCCATTCTGTATTATTTGATGCCACCTAGTGGTCAGGCTGGCATATATCAAATTATATCAGTATTAATGTGAGGATGATACATACTTATTTTATTTGAAAGCAACTAAGTGAGTGTATTAAAGGCCAAAATGCACTCAAAAAAGGGATTTTAAAACACATACACGTACTAGAAATATTTCTCTTTTCCTGAAGACTTTTTCAAAGTCCACCACAGTATTTTTTGGAAATAGGAAATTCAAACGCAATTTGGTCAGTCAGACATTTACCAACCCGCTATATCCTAACACAGGGTCACAGGGGTCTGCTGGAGCCAATCCCAGCCAGCACAGGGCGCAAGGCAGGAACAAACCCCAGGCAGGGTGCCAACCCACCGCAGTCTAAAGCAATTTATTTTAAGGAAGACAAAAATGAGAAAATAATCTTCTTATTATTACAGCAGGTATGTGTGCCACAGTACAGGAGGGCTGAGGTGACTCCAGTCTAAGGGTCAGATGTATGCACAAAAAGAGCCTCAAAGTGTGTGTATACAACTTTCCATATACAAGCTGGGGGGCTTGTTTTGTTTTGGAGGACTGGTACTTTGGCGAAGTGGAGTCCAGCGTCATGTGGGGAGGCAAAATAGGAGGGCGGGAGAACTAGGGGGGAGAGAAAGAGAGCAAGATATCTCTAATCAGTCCTTTTAATCCTTATAAATTATAAGTGCCAATGTAACAGTAGGCTTTATGGCAATAACTCCTGAGAAAATTGGAAATTAAGGTCAAAGTTGTCTTACCTTAAGTTAAGACTATAAAATGACAACAAAAGTTCAGAACAAATTTCTCCATGACAAACAGTCAACTTTGTGAGCTGGAATGTTAAAGGTCTCAATCACAAATTAAAGAGAAAGAAAGTATTCTCTCACCTAACAGGTCTAAACACTAAAATATTATTTTTACAGGAGACCCACTTATTAAGAAAATTCTTCCAGATGGGCTTAAAGTGGAGAAAGACAAACAAACTGTAACTGCCTTTATACACTATTGGCACACAGACTTATTTTGCTCAACTGGAAGAATCCTAACTCTCCTCTTTTAAGTCAGTGGGTAACTGATGTTTTATACTATTTGAAACTGGAAAAATCTTTTTTAAACCTGGCAGGATCTAACTGATAATATTTTTGAATAAGCATTTATATCGGGGAGAAGGACTCCTTTCCCTCTTTACTACTCTCAAAAGTTTTACTCTGGCTGTTGACCTTCCTCTCTTTCTAATGGGTGGGAGTAGAACTGAGTTTAGTTTTGTTAAGTTTGACCTGGCAGGATCTAATCAATAACATTTTAGAATAAGTATTTTAATTGAGGAAGCAGATTCTCTCACTTCTTTCTTATTCTATTTATTTGTATTCATTTATTAACTTATCTGTTTTCTTATTTTTACTAGTTTAAAGTTTTACTATGCTGGCTTAGATCTCTGTCTCATGAGTGGAGGTTGATTTGATATTGTTAAACTTAACTTGCTTGTATGGAATGCTGATTTTAATAAAATTAATAAAATGCAAAAAAAGAAAGAAAAGTTGTGATTAAAAAAAAAACTTGAAAAGTTTAGTGATGTCAAAGGTGGACAAATAGAGTGAGCTTGTACTATAATGTCCTGGTTCATGTGGATATCAGAATCTCTCTGTGTCCATGTTGTTTTATTTCCAGGTACTTTCACTCCAAAGAGACTCTAATTTGATCTGTTGTGGTTTTGAGACTGGCACCCCATTCAGAAAAAATGGTAATTATGTCTTGAAGATACCAGCAATACATTTGTAAACTTTAAGTAGTGTGGGAAGCGGCCCGGACACAGACAGGCGGACATCATTTTGTTACCCAACACACGTGTATTTACAAACTATTTACAACTAGCAAAATACCTGCGCCTCGCAGCGGAGAAGTAGTGTGTTAAAGAAGTTATGAAAAAGAAAAGGAAACATTTTAAAAATAACATAACCTGATTGTCAATGTAAATGTTTTTTGACTGTTAGGAGTGTTGCTGTCATCAAGGATTTGATTATCATTATTTCTTTCAATCAGGTTCGTATTTGGAGGACGTGTTGTTATGAAGTTACATTCCGTGTTTGTCAACCGTTGTAAAGATAACAGGTTTCATTCATCGAAGTGTTCACCACGCAAATCGGTACTCGTGAATGTAAGATGTTTAACAGACATTCCCAGTATTAACTTGTGCTAAACGTACCATGGTGTAACGTAAGGGGAGCAGACTGTAAAAAGGCAGGGAGGCGCGTATTTTGAACGAAAAGGGAGAAGACAGTGAAGGAGCGGAAAAGTGAGAAGGAAAACTGTTTAAATAAAGTGCTAGGAAGGTGAATGGAAAGAAGCAGCCAGCGGTAAAGCAAGGAAGACCTCGTAATAAGGACGGTTCGGTGCACGTAGAAGGTGTAACAATAAGATTGTTAAGCCTTATGATAATGTTCCTGCACGGAGGATTTAGAGAGACGCACTGGGAGAAGTATAATCTGAACCTCTCTACAGTTTCATTTATTTTCAGGTTGTAATGTCAATCAAATTTACGTATCATCTGGTCCAGTGGCGGACCGTGCATCTCACACCTAGGCCTTCAGTAGATCTCTGTCTGAATTAACCCACCCCTCAAAAAGTAATTTATGGTTATAAAAACAATCTTATTATGCAGAAATACAGTATAAAGAGCTGCTGCATCGCAGATAGATAACTCCTGTAGCCACAATAAATGTCTTTATTGAATAGACAAACCAGGGGTGAACAAGATCCTTTCTACTGCAGCTACAGCCACAAAAAAAAAAAAATAAAAAACATCAATAATAACTCATAAACATGCAGTATTATTTAGGAAAATCGCAACATTTTACTCACCAAAAATTCGGATTATTTGTAAACAAAATCCATCTTCCTCTCTTTCCTCAAAAACAGTTCAATTACTCTGTCGTACGGATTATCCGTGCGCTTCACTTCCATCAAAAAGTCCCTTTCTATCGCCATCGAAGCTAATGCTGAAAGTCGAGCCTGCCCTGTCGTATTTCTGGCATAAGTTTTAATTCACTTTAGGGCTGAAAATGTCTGCTCGACAGAAGCAGTACACACGGGAATGGTCACAGCCAAATATACCAATGTGAACAGCTGCCCCATGCTCTTATTCAGATTTTTCTGATGAAGGAAGTCAAGGAGATCAGTGGGAGATTTTCTTGCAAAATCATCCATGGCATACATTACAATCAGTTCTGTTTTTAACCGAGACAAATCAAAAACTGCACTGTGGCTCTGTGTTAAACTGGAGAAGGCTGCATGGGGGAAATTTTTCTTGTATTCCCAAAACTTTTGGGGGTCGAGGAGCATGACAAACATCAGTTTTTCGTGGTCTTGAAATCTGGTCTGTGTCTGGCAAATAATATTGTCCAGAATCCTGCCATCAAGTTGCCGGTATTGCACACGAGGATCTTGCACTCGGAGCGTCTGCGGTGTGTTCAGTGGCCTCGTAGAGCTCCTCATATCGGCTTCTATCCAATCAATGGGTCTGAATACGGTGACGTTGCCGTACGCCTGCTAGAGGGCCCTACTGACACCAACTCAAAATCTGATTGGTTGAAGCCACAGTTTAATTGACATTTATTCTGTGTTAGAGTGCCTGCAGAACGGATTGTGAAGGCCTCTCTGCCTGGCAACAAATGATGGCTGAAATGTGATTGGTTAAATGCTTTAATACGAAAATACATGCCTGGAAGCAGCAGAACCATCGGAAAAGCTATGAAAGGAAGCGGACAGACTATTTGGAATTATTTAATAAGTATTCATGGACAAAATATAATTAACATCAGTTTGTGATTCAGATATTTTTTTAGGCCAGCAGAGAAGGCATGACTTCAGCAGGTCTTTAGCATCGAGGCTTTATACCCTGCGTCTTCTCATTAAACTTGTATCTCGCAAATATCTGGTGCGATCTGGCGATGTCCATGGCTTTATTTAATTTTAGCTCAGACCCGGCACTTAAATTTTCTCTCGCACTTTCGCTGAGGGAGGGTTTCCGTAGTAGCTGCACTTATGAATATGCTAAGCACAGTCCTTCACCCGCGAATATTTACCTTATATGGGCAGGCACTCAATTACGTGGGAGGCGTGATGATGCGAGATGCAACTCCGCCTCACACATCGAGCGAGCTGCAGTCTATTACAGTATATGGACGAAAATATGTTCCAGTTATGACCATTACGTGTAGAATTTCAAAATGAAACCTGCTCAGCTTTTGTAAGTAAGCTGTAAGGAATGAGCCTGCCAAATTTCAACCTTCCACCTACACGGGAAGTTGGAGAATTAGTGATGAGCGAGTGAGTGAGTGAATGAGTGAGTCAGTGATTGAGTGAGTGAGTGAGTCAGTCAGTCAGTCAGTGAGGGCTTTGCCTTTTATTATTATAGATAATGAGTGCACAACCCACTGCTGCAGTACCAATCACCCCAAAGTCCAGGCCTCTTTCCTTAGTGCCTCTCTTCGCCGCCTCCATTCCTCTGCTCTGCTCTGCTCCAAGACTCTTGTCCACTTCCACCTGACTCTAGCCATTGCATGAAGGGAGGCGGCCCCTTTTATATTCCCCCGGATGTGTTCCAGGTGTGTCCCGGCAATCTTCCACCAACACACCCCAGTGTGGCAGAAGTGCCGGCTGCATCCCCAAAAGCACTCCAGGTGTCCCTGCTCCTCTTCCCCCCAGCACTTCTGGGTGTTCTCCAGGGTTCTCCAGGCACCGGGGCGCCCCCTGGTGGCGACCACGGGCCCCTACAGGTTTGAGCTTCAAAGCTCTCTAACCGCGTTCCCCAAAGCAACCAGGGCGGTCTCCCCCTTCGTGGTCTAGAGGAGGCGCAAGCCCTCCTCCGGTCCTCCTGGGCGTCCCGGCTAGGTACCACCCCCAGCCGCGTGCGACAGTAGGTTATTAAAATAGATCATCTCTTTAATAGATAACCAGTGCAAGGAGAGGAGACTTTCTCCATAATGCAGGCAGAGATCAGCTGTAGTAACACCAATGAGAAAGATCAGGTAGAACAGCAGCAACAACAGCGCCAGTCCTCCTACGAGGGTGCAAACCAATTCACAGTCAATGGGTAGAAACTGTATTACATCCAAACAAAAAAAGGGGAATCAAAAAAAGGAGCTTTAGAAACAGGCACCATTACATGCCAGCATGATCCCAGAATCCCCCAATAGTACAGTTCTGGCATATAATGTCATTGTTTTCCCCAACAAGACTCTTTACTGATTAGTTTTTCAACCATGCACTCATTATTTGAAATTGTTTAGTCAAATGTAGAAAGGGAGAGACAAGCCATGGAAAGGTCTCTAAATTGGAGGCACATAACAGAGAAGCCAAATTTGACTAACAAGTCAACCTAATCTGCCTGTCTCTGCCATATAGGAGGAAAACCCAGGGAGAAGGTGAAATTTTTAGTCTGGAAAACACCAACCAATTGCTCACATTTTCTACAGCAAGAGCAGAATATTCTTCTTGGCCTTCTCAGGATTATCTATTAAAAGGAGTCTCCATTCCAATATTCTGGTGTAACCGTTTCCTGTTAGTCTGTGGAGTGTGATTTTTCTTTAATTAAAGCATACACTTTAACCAAAAAATGGAGAAAACCACTTTAGAGCCTTAGAGATCTGCAATCCCTTTTCACACACACATACAAATTTAAATTTTATATTTTAATAAAGCATACACAAAACTGTTATTTTTCACACCACTAACAACCTTACAATACAATTTATTTTTGTATAGCCCAAAATCACATAAAAAGTGATGCAATGGGCTTCAACAGGCCCTGCCTTTTGAAAGTCCCCCTGCCTTGACATTCTAAGAAGACAAGGAAAAACTCCAAAAAATAAGAACCCTTGTAGCGAAAAAATTGGAAGAAACTTCGGGAAAGTCAATTCAGAGAGAGACCCCTTTCCAGGTAGGTAGGCCGTGCAGTGGGGGTCCAAAAAAAGGAGGGGAAATACAATGCAATACACAGAACACAAGTAATCCTGAATACAATATAAAAGTGCACTAGAAATATTACAAGTAAAGAGCAGAAATCAACAGTAGAGGATATTAAATAATACTATTTGGATTTGTTCAGAACCCCTTCACCCCCATTCCCCACCAGTCACCTGCTCTTACACCTTTCGCATCTGTCATTTTATTCAGAGCACTGTATACTCCATCCATTCAAGTCTAACGTCAGTCTCACCTGTCTAACTCCAAACGAAGCTCTCCTCCACACCACTACAGACTGGTGTCTGCCCATTCCAATATGAGCCTTACCAGTTATTTTGCCACAACATCTACTCCCTGTTGTCACAGCTACCCTCTCCCAGGTTTAATGCTGGTCTTTGACTCAGAGTCATGCTAGACGATTTTTCATCTGAATCAGTCCCACTCCCATGTGGGGTCCCCCAGGGTTCCATTTTAGGGCCACTACTTTTTTCAATCTATATCCTGCCTTTAGGTGCAATTTTTAGAAAACATGCTATTTCATATTACCTATATGCTGACGACTGCCAAATTTATTTCTCCCTCAAGCCAACTGACTCCACCAAACCTCTTCTCGACTGCCTATCTGACATTAAGGACTGGCTGGCTGTAAACTTCCTTCACCTGAACGATTCAAAAACCGAGGTCATTGTTTTTAGTCCCGACTGCAAACGGACCCCACCCCTTGGCCTCGACTCTCTTCCCATTCCAGTAACTTCGTCTGTCTCCAATCTTGGAATCAAAATGGATACGGTCCTGAAAATGGATGCTCAAGTTAACAGCACAGTAAAATCCTGCTTTTTCCATCTCAGGCGAATCGCCAAACTCAAGCCTATTCTGTCTAACCACCTCCTGGAATCAGTAATCCAAGCATTCATTACGTCCTGGCTCGACTACTCAAATTCCTGCCTTTATGGTATCAGTAAAGCCACTCTTTCTAGACTCCAACTGGCTCAAAATGCGGCTGCAAGGCTTCTAACTGGAAGTAGCAGAAGCCAACACATTACACCAATTTTAAAAACCCTACACTGACTGCCGATTAGATTCAGAATCAATTTTAAGATACTCCTCTTAACCTATAAGGCACTAAACGGTCTAGTCCCTGCCTATTGAGTGTCTTGCTCCATTGTCACAATCCTCTGTGTTCTTAGATCCGCAGATCAGTTGCTCCTAACCGTTCCCAAGGCACATTTTAAAGCTCGTGGTGAAAGGGCTTTTTCCGTCTGCGCACCCAGGCTCTGGAACTCCCTACCCTTCGTGGTTAGGCAAGCCGCCTCAGTCGCCACATTCAAATCTCGCCTAAAAACGCACTTTTTCACATTGGCTTTTAATTCTTAACCTGTTTCATTTTCCACTTGCTTCTTCCTATTTCTCAATTTTATTGGGTCCTCTGACCTGTTTTTAGTATCTCTGTTTTAATTCTCTCTTAACGTTTGTTTTTAACATTTTGTTTTTAGTCCTGCTTCTTTTTTTTTTTTAACTGTACAGAGCTTCGGTCAGTTGTAATGCTGTGCTTTTAAGCGCTCAACAAATAAAATGGTATGGTATGGTATGGTATGGTTTTACCTAAAGGTCTCTGCTTCTCACCTGGTGTCTTTTCTAGGTTCTGAGTGGTATATATTGTCCCTGTTTGAATCTTTTACCTACGGAGTGCTTTACCCAGACCACTGGTAAAGAAAATCTGCATTACATTTAAATCTTGATGGGTTTACATTTTAAAGTACTAGATTTTAGCCAATGATCCACAATAAAGCATTGAAGATGGTGTTAAGGCACACAAACGTAGAAAATTAATACACAGAAGCAGTGTGCATTAGTGTCCACATAGAATTAAGGGATTGTTGTTGCCAGATGTTGGCTCTTGAGGTGGACATAATGGGAATCTGAAATAGAGTTCCATATATTGAAAGAGTCAAATTTGATGTGAGAGAGACTACAAGTGTAAAGTAATGTTCAAAGAGATGGACCAATCACTACAACCATACAGGATTGCAGCAGAAAGTAATGTTGAAGAAGTAAAAGCTTTTATCATATTCAAGATAGTCAGACATGGCACTAAAGATGACGAGGTCAGTCCACAGACCAATTGGCAACAACAACAACAACAATTCCCTTCTTGTATAGCCCAAATTCAAACAAGGAATGTCTCCATGGCTTTAACTGGACCTGTTTTAAAGTGTTTTTAATAGCCCCCCAGCCTTTACTCCCTAAGAAAGGAAGAAAATACTCCCAAAACACAAAACCTTTATAGGGGGAAAAAATGGATGTCACATGCACATGGATGGGGCGCTGGCTCGTCACTATTACTGTGCCACCATGTTCCCTTGTTTAATCACTTGCTTTAACTCCTATCATCATGAAAATGATATCAAGTATACATCTCACTATTTTAATTATTCAGAGAGCTGTAATATCATGAAGGTAATGGATTCTGTATCCTGTCGGAGGCCCGTTTAAGAAGCACGTAGTGATTCACACACATAGAGCACATAGAAGATCAAATACAAAACAAAGTATTTAACGTGCTAATTTAGTTACAATGGTATTTGAGAAACTAGTAAATAAAGCAATTTTAAGATGAAGTTTATGATGTTCTACTTTAAAGATAAAATAAACTATTTGAGTAAAGTGGAAATTTCGAGATTAAAGTTGACATTTCGATCTTTTTTCCCACCGTGTACCTATTTTTTTTTTCTGTACCCTAATAAGCTTTCATATGACACTCAGACGGTGGCCTACGACTTGACTTTTCATGGCGGCTTTGATATCTGACAACTTCTTTTTTATTTTGGGCACTGTGCGACTTTGTGAACTTGAGCGTTTGAGTTTCTCTGACACTCTATGTCACTCGATCAACTTCCTTTTGTTGTTTATACCACTGTTTAAACCAACAAATAGTAAATTTTTCTTTACCTCCACTTGGAATTCGCTGAAATTCTTCTATTTTCCCCCGTGCTTTTGCCATTGCCTTTTAACAGAACTCTGATCTTAAGGGCTATTTATAGTGATTTGCATATTCAAAGAGGTGTAATTCTGGAAGGAGTTGAGGGGTGGCAACAGGCACGTGCACATGCATTGCTGTTCACACTGACTGGGATTTATGGAGCGGAAGAACATGGAACCTGGCATCCACACAGATTTATGCATCTAGATTTTTTTTGTGCGTACGCACATTTCCGCTTTTCGCTGTACGCCATGTTTTAGTGTGAATTCTACACATGGCATTATGCATGAGGCCCCTGGTTATTGTCTTTTACCATTCCAAAGAGACTCCACGCTCAATCAATATTCATAGAGTGGAGTGAATAAAGAGCTGGTGCATTGCTACAAGTTCTTGGGGGTCCACATCAATGACAGGCTGTACTGGTCTTTTAACACCGAAAAACTACCTATGAAAGTGCAGAGAAGACTATTTATTGCTTGGAGACTTTGTTCCTTCAGTGTGGGTAGTGATATCCCTTACAAGTTCTAATTTAGATTTGATCAGATTAGATATACTTTATTTTCTTCCTCCTGACATTGAACATCTGCTGTGGATAATAAAGAGCTGCTACTGTCAGTAACAGGTATGTAGGTGGCAGTAAGATGGTCAGATCTGTCCAGATGTTCCACAGGTATACATTTAAAGGCTTTAATATGTGAATAAAGCAGGTTCAGCTTGCTGTGTATGCAATAGGAACAAGCCAAAGCTATACAGTTCAAGATGCCGGAATACAGAATGATTTATCTGTAGAGTGTTTATAACGCAATGAATTATTTCTGTTGCTGAACTTAAAAATAAGCACCTCTATGATGATGCAATCACTTCCTAATTGGTAATGTGGACAAATTCAGACTGCATTTCAAAGTCTAATTCACAAATTTCAATGTTAATTGTAATGTGCTTGCTTGTTTGTATATTGACATAAGTTTCAAAGCTCCCTCCTAGTCTTTCCATTCCAGATGTAACTCGTCTAACTTTAAATGGCTTCTTAAAGAGGTTTAAGCCAATTTTCCGCAATACCCAAATGCAAAAATACCTGATCTTGCCATATTTCACCCTGAGATGTGATAGTGTTTTCAATTTGAAAAGTGATCAAGGAGTCCATTTTTTTTAAATAGCAATCAAGTCTGGCAGTTATAAATTGCTTTCATCTGTCATTTATCCTCGTTCTGGATCATCACCCTTGCCATCCTCAGCTGTCCGTCTGATATGTTATATAGCAACTTTTATATAATCTCTAGGCTATGGTGTGCTGGGCAAGTAACGTCACTTCACAAGAGATCAACCAGATCAAAAAGTTATTTAAAAAGTCAGGCTCAGTTATGGGATGCACTTTAGACCTGGTGGGTGGTAGGAGTGGAGGAGAGAATAAAGAGTAAACTGGGTGCCATTATGAACAACGCTGCATACCTTCACTTTGACACACTAACACTGAGGACTCTCAGCCAACAAATTATAAATCAGAAGTGTGTCAAGAAACACTACAGTGGCTCCTGTACACCCTCAGAAATATATCTGCATAGAGCCTCACTGGGACTGGGACTGCTCTTGTTATCTTTAGCCAAATCAAAACTCTCCTTCATTTAGTTTTTGTCCCTTGTAGTAATTTTGGTATGTATTTATAAGGGCTTTGTTGCTTGTCATAATATAATAACAATTATATATTTATTTATTTAATGAATAGTTTTCAGATGAACTTAAGCACAATGACTTTTCTTTCTCTCCCTGAGTCCCAGTAATGTCAACGGTGTTTTTGTAAGCCTCTCTGTCACTGTATGAAAGGCCAGCTGACTGACTGTTGACAGTAGTGATCTCTTGTATCTTTTGCCTGCAAGTTACTGATGGTCAGTCGGTTAAAGTCAGTAACGTGATCTGAGAACCTAGAGTGCCAGGAGTTTTGGAGGTTCTCCTGCTTTCTGCCTGATGCCAGGCTTGGTAGTTAATATTGCTACTGGTGATGGTTCTAATGGCTTGACAGTTTGATGTTGACAGTTTCTCTTGGTTCTTCAGAAGAACTTGATGGAAAATGAGTCATGATAATATCTGCATGAAACCTTGGATAAGATAGAATAAAATACAGTTAATTTAGTGGTTGGACAAAAAAAGCAACAATTTTATTTAGTAGACTTCACTTTTTTTAAAGACCTCACCTTCAATCAGCACAAAGATGGCCACCAAGTTAGAAAATACAAAAAAATCAATTTTCAGTGTCTTAGAGACAGGCTTAACTGACTCCATTTTGGTGACTACACAAAACCAATTAAATACAAAGTCTAAATGTCATTTGCTTTAAGCTTTTTCTCTTATGAGGAGTTGCTGGCTTCTTTTTAAAGAGTGTGTGAACACTATAGTGGCCAGCAGCACATGAGAGGCTGGGTCCAGAGATTTGCAGTGTTTTCTATGGTGGACGTAAGCACTTACAGATGAACTGGAGTCAGCTACCTAATTGATAACAAACTCTCTACTATTCCAAGGCTTTCTAGGAAGTTCTACTCATGGACTGGACAATACACAGCACTAAAGCCCTTTAATAAGATAGCTTGAATTACCTACTGGTTCAGTACTTACGGCAAGGTGAGTGCTAGGAGCAGTCTGTGTGATGAGGACCATCCAGGAAGATAACAGGAGTTGGCTGTTGAAGCCAAGATACTGAATTGAGGGTCAATGAGATGATGTACATCTGAAAGATGATAAGAGAGACTGCAGGAAGTAGAACAGTCTTGGAGACAGGAATCAGGAGCCCTGAAAATTCATGTGGACAGAATTACTACCTGTTTGCCACATATCAACAGGGTACAGCACGTGATCATCCATAGTGTACATGCAAAAGGGACAAGATGGGGTTAGACATGACTTGCTCCTGACTTGTGTGGATATTTGTTGTTTGAGTGACATTCCCATACAGCCTTTAACAGCGGAGGAGTTTGCATAAGTATGCTAAAGGTCTGTGATTTGCTTCTGTAGTGAATGTAAACAATAAACTGTCCCATTTGACTGAGGGCTCATACTTGTCATCCTGCATGGTTTCCATCTTTTTTCTGTCTTTCCTGTCTCTGTGCTCATTATAATAATTTTCCCCCAGAAACTGAGGCTTCCAATTCAGTATATGTACAGCTTAACCACCACACTATTTTTCCACAATGACTGTCGGTACTCTGTTTAGACTGCGTCTTCTTCCTCCTGCCAATTTGTCATTAATTTTACACAACAGTCTGGTATTGGGGTATGGGGCATACTGGCTCCCCCTTTGAGTTCAGAGCATGTGTATTTTAGTATATGCTATTGAATAGTACAGGGGTCCTCTTGGTTTAGCACACTCCTGCTGAAAAAGCTAAGCATAGAAATCTCACGTGCCTTCTGTTGTAAATATGAGTGCCTGACAGCTTTCTTGTGAGGCCTGAAAGATTAAAAAGTAAAACAAAATAAAAAAAGTAAAAGCTGCAGATTGGTACACTGAGGAAATTTCTGCAAATGTCTGGAGCCAATTGATGATATTTATTTACATCAAATATTTGTCCAACCATTCAGCGAGGAATGATATCAATGACCATCAGCTCAGCCCTAAAACACGCAGTAAAATAGTGATACAATCTGGTGGTGTCCATGATATCCAGAAGAACAATATTTTGATACTCATGCTCATAAATACACCTGTTTTCCAATACAAAAATGCAAAAAATTGATACAAAATGAAATAATAAAAATGATAATCAAAATCATTAAATAAAATATTATATTCCTGGCAATCAGAAAATATAAATTTAACAGCCAGTTGAGGAGAAGGCAAATAATTTACATGATGCTACGATGAACATCATGCTACCTGATTACAGGAGTGGATCCCAGTTTACTTGCTATGGTTGAAGTTGTTTTAGTTTTCATTTTAACTATCATGAGGTTCATTTATTAATTATTGTATATCATGTTCTTCCCATTAGACCAATTTGCAAAAATAATCCTATCAGTGGCACAGACAACATGTTCAGAGAACACAACTCATTGTGGTTTTCAAGTAACACCATCAGATAAAAATCACAATCCTAGGAGGATCAGATATTATAACTGTTTATCATAATGCTAACTGTATGGCATATTTTATTAGAAGTAATTTATGACAGAAGTAGTATTCTGCCTGTCCATTGTTTACTTAATGCAGTTCCATACAGTTATGTTGAATTCAGTTTATTTCAGTTTTCAGTATTTCTAAAAAACATGTTTAGTGTTGATTTATTTTGTTTTTTTAATACTTTTTTTAAGTTTCTTTGTCTTCATGTCTCAGCTCAGTAGCTTCTGTCTTAGAATCTGTGGTAGAACTGGCTGCACGCGTGCCACTGAGCAGGGTAGGTTTTTGTACGGGTATCTGTCACTGTGTGAATGGGGCTTCAATAGCCTGCAAACAGTAATGATATCCTGCATCTTCAGGTTGAGCTCCACGGATGGTCAGAGTGAAGTCAGTCCCTGATCCACTACCACTAAAACGATTTGGAATCCCAGACTGAAAATAGCTTGCATAATAGATAATCAGTTTAGGAGCCTCATTGGGTCTCTGGTGGTACCAGGACAAAAAGTCATAATCATAATCGGAGGAGTATACTGATTTACTTGTTTTACAATTAATAGTAACATCTTCTCCTGGCCTTGTCAATTTAGCATTTGGTGTCTGGGTCACAGATATCTCTACATTGCATTCTGAGATATATATATATATCATTAAACTATTCTGCATATGATCAATATATGGCATTATAAGAAAACCTCTTAATAAATAGAATAACATGTTTAATCTGTTTTTTTTAGGAAGCTCTTCTTTTCAAGGATATATAAATGTTAAACTTTTAAAAAATTCTCATACCATGAGTGAAGAAGACAAAGATGCAGAGGAGCAGCACAAGAGGAGACATTGTCACTTCAGATCCTTGTCAGTCTGCCTCACTCAGAGGCTATAAACACAGCCAGTGCAGTCAGGTGGGCACTTAGACACAAAGGGGCGTGTCTATGCAAATCACCTGTCTCAGTTCAGTCAAACTCCACTGCTCTACTGCTCCACTGCAGCTTCCCTTTTCTGCCATTCAGGTTTATCTCAACAAGCAGTTTCTGCTCTTTCTCTTTCTATTTTGTCAACACATTTTCCTCTGTTTATTGTTCAAATCAATCTTTTGTTATACAGTGACTTTTCACATTTGTTTTTCCTTATCTATTATAAGTGGTACTAGAAATCATCTGATGCTGGCCTTCTCGCTCATCCGTGTCAATCACTTCAGGTTCTAATGCACTGTAACCCTCCCTCCAGGTTTGTCCACAGCACACTGTCATGCTAAAGTTCATTTTACTATGGAACATGTCTTCTTCTCTTTTAATATATTGCTTTTCTCAATTTTTTTATTATGTCTTTTTTACTAATATTTTTATTTATTATTTATTTTATTTTTTGCCTTTATATTTTCTTGGTATTTTTATATAAGTATTTGAATTATTTATTTGTAATTGAAGCAATTGTACTCCTGTCTTAATACCTTGGGTAAAAGCTGTTTTCTTTACAATGTCTGGGATTCCATTTTTTTTTTTGGCTTGTTTAGTTGGCTTTAGTTGCCCGCTGTTCTCTTTCCAAGTAGTTCTGTTATAGGCAGTGCTGCCCCTAGCCAAACCAGGGTCCTGGGTAGAATCATCTTGGGTCCACCGGCCCACCCACCCTGCCACTCTCAGAATCCATTACGTGAATATTTAATTTGAACAACAAAAACATCAATAAATAAAGAATTAACAAAGAAAGCACACATCACAAACTTAACTCTAACTTTTAACATCAAATACGAATACTTTTATCAAAATAATCAAAACTTGAAAGTGAATGTTTTGGGGTTTCCTCAGTCTCTATCAACAACACACATCTACATTTTTAGAAGCAAAACTCATCTATTAGGTCATCACACGACAGCTTCTATTCACGTTCTGAGTTGATGCTGATGATTTCCAAGAAGCTTAAATGTTCTTGTGCCCTGCATAGCCTCAAGTATGTCTTACTGAGCTGAAATTTTCAAAATAACCACATAGAGTCAAGGCTTTGGTTTTACGTCTTATTCGAAGGACAGTGACATTTTTACAGAATAGAGTTCCCATCACTGCAGTGGGGCATTAGGATCCACATTCAGACCAAAGGGTAAATACCTCCTGCTGGCCTCGCCAACACCTCTTCCAGCTGCAACCCAACCTTTTTGTGGCTGGTCTCCCAGGCAGGTACTTGCCAGGCCCGAACATGCTTAGCTTCAGGTGGTTGAGCTATTATGAAGTGCATGTGGTATGGCTGCTGATCATGGGCCATACTTGCAGCGCATGACCTGTGTCCATAAATAGGTGTCTCTGGTCATAGGCTACCAATAATTTGTGTCTTTTATGTTTAAGTAGACAACTAGTTTGCACCTGTGCATTCTACTGTGTGTGGAATATATAATTTTTAGTCAATACTTTTAGTAAATTTTTGAAACTCTAACAGAATTAATTATTAAACAAATGGTAAAGGACTGAAGGTAACTCAAGGGTTAACTAAATGTAGCTTAAAGCTTAAGCACATGAGGTCTGCCTCACCTCAGAGAGAAACAACCAACTTGATTTTCCAAGGTTAAAATGAGGTAAATGAATAACAAACACTCCTTTAGAAAGTGAGGATAAACTAAAGGGAAAGCTCAAACACCCCTTCTTTGAAGCAGTGTTCAGATCAAAGGGAGAGTCAACATGAGTCAGAAATGACTGGTGGCGTTAGTTGTTTGGAGGAGAAGATAAAGTTCTGAATATAACAGTGAAATGAGGTGTTGTTAATGTGTTAAATGAGGTGATGGTAATAGAAAAGTATAAAAGTAGATGAATTGTTTAATTGATTTCTCACTACATGGACTGAGACATCTGCGAATAACTATCTAAATAAAGAAATGTTCTACATTCTTATCTGGGCTCCTTGATTGTCTTCTTTGAAGATAGAGCAAAGTTTTTTTCCACAAAAGGAATTATTGGACAGTGCTATCACAGAGAATAGTTAGTTTTTTACTTTATTTTTTATGGGTACCACAGTGATGTAAAAGTTCAAGAATCATATCTCAGCTTGTAGAATTTACATTTTCTCCTTCTGTCTTCATTTCTGATTCCAGGTACTCCAGCTTAACACCAAAAGATATAATAATAATAATTTATTACATTTATATAGCGCTTTTCAAGGCACTCAAAGCGCTTTACATACAAGGGGGGGATCTCCTCAACCACCACCAGTGTGCAGCATCCACCTGGATGATGCGACGGCAGCCATAGTGCGCCAGAACGCCACCACACACCAGCTTACTGGTGGAGAGGAGACAGAGTGATGAAGCCAATCAGTGTATGGGGATGATTAGGAGGCCATGATGGTCAGAAGCCAATGGGCAAATCTGGCCAGGATGCCGGGGTAACACCCCTACTCTTTCCGAAAGACATCCTGGGATTTTTAATGACCACAGAGAGTCAGGACCTCGGTTTAACGTCTCATCCGAAAGACGGTGCTTTTTTACAGTATAGCGTCCCCATCACTATACTAGGGCATTAGGACCCACACAGACCACCGGGTGAGCACCCCCTGCTGGCCTCACTAACACCTCTTCCAGGTGGTGCCAATTAGCTTACCTGGATACTCTAAATTGGTCTGATGTGCTTGTGAGCTTTATTATGGAAAGGCAATCCATCCAGGGTGGGTTAATTTTTTGGGTATGATATGGCATTATACAGTAAGTGGAATCAAAAACAGAAATTATGCCTCTAAACTGTCCAACTTGAATGCGTGTGGATGTATTAGAACATTAGAGCACTCTAGACGAGAACAGGCCATTCAGCACAACAAAGCTCACCAGTCCTATCCACTTATTTCTTCCAAAAAAACATCAAGTCGAGTTTTGAAAGTCCCTAAAGTCCTACTGTCTGCCACACTACTTGGTAGCTTATTCCAATTGTTTATCATTCTTTGTGTAAAGAAAAATTTCCAAAAGTTTGTACGAAATTTACCCTTAACAAGTTTCCAACTGTGTCCCCGTGTTATTGATGAGCTCATTTTAAAGCCACAGTCTCGATCCACTGGACTAATTCCCTTCATAATTTTAAACACTTCATTCATTTCACCTCTTAATCTTCTTTTCCTTAAACTGTAAAGGCTCAGCTCTTTTAATCTTTCTTCATAATTCATCAACTGTAGCCCTGGAATCAGCCTAGTCGCTCTTCTCCGGACCTTTTCTAGCACTGCTATGTCCTTTTTGTAGCCAGGAGACCAAAACTGCACACAGGACTCCAGATGAGGCCTCACCAGTGCATTATAAAGGTTGAGCAGAACCTCATTGGACTTGTACTCCACACATCATTTTATATAATCTGACATTCTGTTAGCCTTCTTAATGGCTTCAGAACACTGTCTGGATGTCAATAGCTTAGAGTCCACTATGACTCCTAAATCCTTCTCATAAGGTGTACTCTCGATTTTCCGACCGCCCATTGTGTATTCAAACCTAATATTTTTACTTCCTATGTGTAATACTTTACATTTACTGACATTAAATTTCATCTGCCACAAATCTGCCCCAGCCTGTATGCTATCCAAGTCCTTCTGTAATGATATAACTGTTTCCAAATTATCTGCTAATCCACCTATCTTGGTATCATCGGCAAACTTAACCAGCTTGTTACTTACATTACCATCGAAATCATTTATAAATATTAAAAATAGCTGTGGCCCCAGCACTGACCCCTGATTGACACCACTCTTAACATCGGCCAGTACTCATTTGGGTCCTCACACCATCACCCTCTGCTTCCTGTGTCTGAGCCAATGCTGCACCCATCTATAAACATCACCATGAACTCCCACTTCTTTTAATTTGATGCCCAGCCTCTCATGTGGCACCTTATCAAATGCTTTCTGAAAGTCCAGATAAATAATATCATAAGCTCCACTTTGATCAAATATTTTTGTTGCTTTCTCATAGAATTTCAGCATGTTAGTAAAACACAACCTCCCTCTTGTGAACCCATGCTGACTGTTCAGAATAACTCCTGTCCTTGCCAGGTGTTGCTCAATCTTATCTTTAATAATTCCTTCCATTAATTTTCCTGTGATGCATGTTAAGATTACTGGCATGTAGTTGTTTGGCTCTGCCCTGTCACCCTTTTTATATGATGAGATGATATTTGCCATTTTCCAGTCCTTCAGAATCTTTCCAGTGTGCAGTGACTTCCTATAAATATGTGTCAGCGTATGTGCCGATACTCTACAAAAGACTCCATTCTGTCACCACTTTCTTACATGTCAATGATTTTTGCTGATTTAGGCTATCAATAATACTCTAAACAGAGGAAGTTGTTCTAATGACACTGTGACATTAACGTTATTTTAATTTGACATAAAAACACAAAAGTAATGTAATGTAACATGACTCTTCCACTTTGATTACTTTTTAATATACAGAGTACAGCATAAGAGGTGCTCAGGTTTGAACCTTTGCACATTGTATATTCTAGTTCAGACAAAGCAAAACGCCTTGGTAGTCAATGCATCCAGTATTAAATTCAAAAAATATAGGAATAATTATCTTTGAAATAAATTCTATTACAACAACAATTGCATTCTTTTCAATTTTTAAAAAGCTGTATCATTGTGAGATATGTCAATTCTTTTCAAAACAATGAACTTTTATGAATTTGAAAAAAAATCAGCAGAAATAGTTGTGAACAATTAAATAAATAACCTTGGATCTTTTTATTACCTAAAGTTTAAATACGGAAAGCAGAAATTGATATAATACAGGAATGTTTAATGCATGAATAAATGTGTATAGGATGATTAAGAGTACGCTACTCCAGTGACCTGATAATATTATTATTACTTATTTCTATGGTGTTTTTATTAAAGGTGACTGATAACATTTGAGATACAGTTGATTTAATTTCTTTTTCCAAATTAGAAGACATAAAGGTGCAGTGACCGGCTCATCGTCACACAGTGTCAGTACCAGGATTTGAACCACAAGGTTAGAAGTCCAAAGCCTTGACCACTATGCCACACTTCCAGCTAGTAATATCAGCTTTTTATAAAAGAAAATAAAATACAAATACTGTGCACAGAAAAGTATTTACTTATTTGCAAAGTACTTGCAATATATTCAAATAACGAACGACAATATAACTAAATTCCATTGCCTTATGAAATTTTCCAGGTAAAGCCAAATAACACAGCTGCCAACCCTGTGACTTCTTTATTATCATCAGCAAAATCAAGAAGAGCAGCTGCACAGACAAGTCGAGGAAGTTTTTGTATGGCTCTGTGTCACTGTGTGAAAGGCCAGCTGTGGCTATGCATACAGTAGTAATATCCTGCATCTTCAGGCTGCACGTTACTGATGGTCAGTGTATAATCAGCTCTTGAGCCACTGCCACTGAAACGATTTGAGATCCCAGACACCAGAGTGCTTGCATAAAAAATCAGGCGTTTTGGAGCTTCTCCTGTTTTCTGCTGATACCAGGAAAGAAATTTAGTGACACCTCTGTTAATTGCACTGCTGGCTTTGCAGTTTAAGCTGACAGTTTCTCCTGGCCATGCAGAGACAATTGAGGGAGACTGAGTCATGATGATATCTCCAGAGGACCCTGGATAGAAGAGAATACAAGAGATTAAATAAAGTACAATTAGTTTATTTTTTAGACATAAATACAATAACAGTTTAACTCAGTAGAATTCACATAACAAGTGTGATAATTTATTTATATCTAGACCTCACCTTCAAACAACACAAAGAAGGTCACCAAAAACAGAAGTGAGAAATCCATCTCCACTGTGTCTTAGAGACAGGCTTAACTGACTCGATCTCAGTGACTCCACTCTTTATGTCTCGTACAGCTTTGAGCAGAGACGTCAGTATGCAAATCCGGAATGGGGAAGAAACAAAGGAAATGAAGTGAGGGTGCACTAGACAATGAACTGAGAGAAGGGAGAATTCACACATCTGCCATTTTGTGGTTTTATCAAAGCCTCACTCATTTTGAACTAAGGAAGGCTGGATATCATTTTTGTCCTGAACACTCAATGACCTGACTGTCCAATCCCTGAATGACCTGTGTAGCTGTCTTTGTGATTAACTGGCTTCGCTGTAGCACTAACTGAATCTTTTTGCTCTTGTCAAAAAATCAAATTGCTATAACAAATGCTAACCATTTTTGCCTTTGTTCTGTTTTTGTTTTTGTTTTGTTTTCAGCAATATAAGTTCAAGTGTTTCCCACATAATATAGTGCATTGCTGTATAAAGTAAAGATTACTGATGTAGATGAACCCAACAACAGTTCTTGGAATATGAATAAAAACATGATATTATCCCTGCGTTGGGCTGGCGCCCTGCCCAGGGTTTGTTTCCTGCCTTGTGCCCTGTGTTGGCTGGGATTGGCTCCAGCAGACTCCCGTGACCCTGTAGTTAGTATATAGCAGGTTGGATAATGGATGGATGGATGAATGATATTATCCATCTATCTATATTCTATCCATCTTATCCACTATAGGATTGTAGGAAGCTAAAACGTATCCCAGAAAGCATCTTGTTTAAGGCAACAATAGTCCTTGGACAAGACACCAGCCGATTTCAGGGTGAACACACACACACACACAGAAACACACACATATCAGTTGTCGGTTCAGCATCACCAGTTTACATACTTTATCCTGCATGTCTTTGGAGGAATCTGGAGAACCCGAAGGAAAGCCACATGGACACAAGACGGACTTGCAGACTTCACACAGAGGCCACCTGGAATGGGAACGATGTCCTCATTAATGCAAGGCAGAAGTGCCACCATTGTGCCATTCATAACATAAGAAGAGGAAGAAGACAAAGCTCTCCTGGAGGAATGAAAGAAGAAAGAAAAAAAAAGAAAAGAAGAATCGTGCTGTGTTTGTGTCATCTTTGAAGTGTTTTGGAAAGGTATTTGTGCAAATAAACCCTTTTATTTAAACCGGGACTTGCGTCTGTGAGATTGTGTCTGAGGTTTGGGGTGCTTCAACGCCCCCTACTGGTCACACTCCAATAAGCCTTTTGCTTACATACATTGGATTCAGAAATTGTTCAGATCCCTTCACTTTCTACACACTTTGTTGTGTTATTAGTTTAATTTTACATTAATACATTTTTTCAGTTTTTTTAACATCAATGTACTTTCAGCAATCCACAATAACAATGCAAAAAAAAAATGCTTGCATAAAGTATTGCAAATTTATTTAAAAATCAACAACTGAAATCTCTCCTTCATGTACAGTAAGTCTTCATACCCTTTGCTGTGGCACTCCAAGTCATGGCTCGGTGCAGCTTCTCTGCTTTTATTTTCTATGAGATGTTTCTATAAACTGTGGTGGGCTGGCACCCTGCCCGGGGTTTATTCCTGCCTTGCGCCCTGTGCTGGCTGGGATTGGCTGTGTTAGAATATAGCGGGTTGGAAAATGACTGACTGACTGACTGTTTCCATAACTTGATTAAAGTTCACCTTAGGAAAATTAAATCAATTGGACATTGTATAGAAAGGAACACTTGTACCTCTGAATATCCTACAATTCACACTTCATGTCAGGATGAATATTAGCCATGAAGCCCAAGGAGCTCAGTGTAACCCTCGGAGAAAAAATTGTGGTGAGGCGCAGATCAAGGAAAGGGTACAAAACCATTTCTATTGCTTTGGGTGTTCCCAGGAACACAGTGGCCTCAGATAATTGTGAAATGAAAGAAGTCTGGAACCAACATGACACCTCCTAGAGTTTTCCATCTTGCCAAACTAAGTAATAAGGTGAGAAGAGCCATGGACAAGGTAAAGACCAAGACCAGTTGCCACTCTAATAGAGCTTCAAAAGTCCTCAGCTAAGATGTGAGAGTCCGTCTGAAGGATGACCACCTCGCCAGCACTTCATCAGTCACACATTTATGTTAGAGTGGATAGAAAGAAGCCACCTTAGTAAGAAGCTTTTGACAACCCATTTGTACTCTAAGAGCACGAGGAAAAAGACTTTCTGCTCTGAAATGACAAAAAATGAGCTCTCTGGGCAGAAATACAATCATTATGTCATGAAAAGACCAGGCTCTGCTCATCACCTGCCTAATACCATCTCTACAGTGAAGCATGGTGGGGGCAGCATCATGCTATGGGGGCTTCTCAGCAAAAGGGATAGAGAAACAGGTAAGAATTGAGAGAAGACAAATACAAAGAGGACCTAAAAGAAAACTTGCACCACAGTGCATGTAACCTCAGACTGGGGTGACGATCCACCTTTTAGCATAACAATGACCTGCTTACAGGCAAAACAACACTGGAGTGGCTTCAGGTGACGTCACTGACTGTCCTTGAATGGCTGAGCCAAAGCCCAGAATGAAACCCTACAGAACATCATGTGTGTAGAGACCTGAAGATTGAAATTAACAGACACGTCCCACTCAGTCTAATGAAGCTTGAGAGTATCTGCCAGAAAGAATGGGATAAACCGCCCAATTCCGGATGCACAATGCTTATAGAGATTTATCCAAGATAGCTTAAACCTGCAATTGCTGAAAAAGAGACTTCTACAAAGGGTCTAAATATTTACATGAATCAGAGATTTCAGTTTTTGATTTTAAATAAATTTTCAAATCTGTTCATTTTGTCATTATGAGTAATTAAGTATGTATTGATGGGCATAAATTGAAAATATGTGCATTTAAAATTAATCTATAATACAATAAATCGTATGACTGAATCACATTTCAGGAGTATGTTGATTAGCGAATTTGCTGCATTCACATTTGTTTGTTGAATTATTTACTTATAATTTGACCGATTTAGAAGAATCTCTGAGGCACTACCTCTCCTGGGGTGCTAGAGGGCAGCCCTCCTGGGCGGCTCTGGCACCACGGATTTCCGCAGGCCACATAAGTACTTGGAGTTTGGCACAGCCCTGTTAGGTTTTTTGGGGGGCCATCAGAGCCCTACAGTGGACTTCTGCCTCACCTGGGAGTGATTCCAGGTAATACTGATGAGCCAGTTGGAGAACTCCTAGGAGTAGAATCTAATGAGCCACCACACTCCATTCGAGAAGG
Organism: Polypterus senegalus; assembly: GCF_016835505.1. NCBI lineage: Eukaryota > Metazoa > Chordata > Cladistia > Polypteriformes > Polypteridae > Polypterus > Polypterus senegalus. The sequence continues at coordinate 218,803,044 of NC_053157.1, forward strand.
CAAATTCAGGAGGATGTGGAGGAAGCTTGCTGGTAGAGGAGTGGAGGCAGAGAGAAAGAGACAACAAAATGACTTTTCTTGACTTGTGGACATTGTGCTCTTGTGGAGAGCAAAGAAAACGCTTCCCCACCTATAAATAAAAGTGTGCTGTGTGACAATTTGTTTTCTGCTTGTCTGTGTCGGTGTTAGGGCAGCTATACATGCCCTAGTGGTCCACAATATATAAATAACGCAGTGGCTGGCACTGCTGTCTCGCAGTTAGGTGACCCGGGTTCACTTCCAAGTGTCTAAGTGGGTTACCTCCCACAGTCGAAAGACATGCAGGTTAGGTGCATTGGCGATTCTAAATTGTCCTTAGTGTGTGCTTGGTGTGTGTGTGTATGTGTGTATGTGTTCTGCAGTGGGCTGGTGCCCTGCCCGGGGTTTGTTTCCTTACTTGTGCCCTGTGTTGGCTGGGATTGGATCCAGCAGACCCCCGTCACCCTGTAGTTAGTATATAGCGGGTTGGATGATGGATGGATGGATATATATATATGAGACCTAGACCTGGTGCCCTTTTAATATTAAAGATTTCTTTAATATTTAAAGGATTTATTTGAGAGATTTCTAAATAGGCAAACCTAAGATGAAACCAATTCGAAATCAGAAAACACATATCAGTATTTAATGAACAAAGCAGTGTTCAAAACCAGCAAATCTGCATAAGAAACACAAATTGCATATCAAAATCAGGAAGCACAAATGAAACAGTGCTGAAGCTGAAATGAGAACTTCAGTTTCTCATTCCCCAGCTGCATGACTAAGTGGCTCTGCCTCCTTTGGCTACCCATGCTGGAGACAGACAGTGAAATAGCGGATGCTCTAAACTTGCATTTTTCTGAGGTCTTCGGAAGTTAGGAAGTGGATAACCTCCCAGAGGTAAACACGACTACTAAGGAGGTACTGAGTGATTCAGAAATTGTAGAGGGAGAAGTGCTGCTCAGATTAAATATGCGGAAATCAAACAAATCACCAGGACCAGATAATATTTACCCTCGACTTCTTAAGGAGGCTAGTGAGTACAAGTATAAACCCTTGACACATATTTTTAGGAAGTCACTGTGCAATGGAGAGATTCAAAAGGACTGGGAAATGGCAAATATTATCGTGTTATACAGTATAAAAAGGGTGACAGGGCAGATCCAAGCACCTATAGGCCAGTAAGCTTAACATGCATCACAGGAAAATTAATTGAAGGAATTATGAAGGATAACATTGATCAGCACTTCCGATCTTATATATCGGAATGTCTGACACCTTATATTCCAAATCGTAACCTCAGATCCTCAAATGAGTGTCTCCTTAGAATTCCAAGAACAAAACTTAAAAGAAGTGGTGAGGCGGCCTTCTGCTGTTATGAACCTAAAATCTGGAATAGCCTGCCAATAGGAATTCGCCAGGCTGATACAATAGAGCAGTTTAAAACACTGCTGAAAACACATTACTTTAACATGGCCTTTTCATAACTTCACTTTAACTTAATCCTGATACTCTGTATGTTCAATTCATCATAATAACTATTCATGGTGGCTCTAAAATCCGTACTGATCCCTACTATCTCTTCTGTTTCTTTTTCCGGTTTCTTTGTGGTGGTGGCCTGCGCCACCTCCACCTACTCAAAGCATCATGATGCTCCAACAATGATGGATGGATCAAAAGCCAGAAGTCTACGTGACCATCATCATCAAGTCCTTCCGTGAGAACCCTAAATCCAAAGAGGACTGTTTCATTTATGTTAGGTAGAATGCCCAGAGGGGACTGGGCAGGCTATTGGTCTGGAATCCCTACAGATTTTATTTTTTTTCTCCAGCCATCAGGAGTTTTTTATTTTTTTTTCTGTCCACCCTGGCCATCGGACCTTACTCTTATTCTATGTTAATTAGTGTTGACTTATTTTATTTTTCTGATTGTGTCTTTTATTTTTCTATTCTTCATTATGTAAAGCACTTTGAGCTACTTTTTGTATGAAAATGTGCTATATAAATAAATGTTGTTGTTGTTGTTGTTGTTGTAGCACATGGCAAGTACTGGAGTTTTTCTGGACAGTCAGCATGGGTTCAGAAGAGGGAGGTCATGTTTTATTAATATGCTGGAATTCTATGAGGAAGCAACAAAAGGATACGATCAAAGTGGAGAATAAGATATTAATTATTATGACTTTCAGAAAGCATTTCATGAGGTGCCACATGAGAGGTTGGGCATCAAACTAAAAGAAGTGGGAGTTCAGGGTGATGTTTAGATGGGTAAGAATTGGCTTACCCACGGGTCGGTCTGAGTTTTTTACAATCTGCTCAGTTACTGGGATTTTTACGCACAACCATTTCTAGGGTTTACAAAGAATGGTGTGAAAAGGGAAAAACATCCAGTATGCGGCAGTCCTGTGGGCGAAAATGCGTTGTTGATGCTAGAGGTCAGAGGAGAATGGGCCGACTGATTCAAGCTGATAGAAGAGCAACTTTGACTGAAATTAACTCGTTACAACCGATTTATGCAGCAAAGCATTTGTGAAGCTACAACACGCACAACCTTGAGGCGGATGGGCTACAACAGCAGAAGACCCCACCGGGTACCACTCATCTCCACTACAAATAGGAAAAAAGAGGCTACAATTTGCACAAGCTCACCAAAATTGGACAGCTGAAGACTGGAAAAATGTTGCCTGGTCTGATGAGTCTCGATTTCTGTTGAGACATTCAAATGGTAGAGTCAGAATTTGGGGTAAACAGAATGAGAACATGGATCCATCATGCCTTGTTACCACTGTGCAGGCTGGTGGTGGTGGTGTAATGTTGTGGGGGATGTTTTCTTGGCACACTTCAGGCCCCTTAGTGCCAATTGGGCATCGTTTAAATGCCATGGGCTACCTGAGCATTGTTTCTGACCATGTCCATCCCTTCATGACCACCATGTACCCATCCTCTGATGGCTACTTCCAGCAGGATAATGCACCATGTCACAAAGCTCGAATCATTTCAAATTGGTTTCTTGAACATGACAATGAGTTCACTGTACTAAATGGCCCCCACAGTCACCAGATCTCAACCCAATAGAGCATCTTTGGGATGTAGTGGAACGGGAGCTTCGTGCCCTGGATGTGCATCCCACAAATCTCCATGAACTGCAAGATGCTATCCTATCAATATGGGCCAACATTTCTAAAGAATGCTTTCAGCACCTTGTTGAATCAATGCCACGTAGAATTAAGGCAGTTCTGAAAGGGGGTCAAACATTGTATTAGTATGGTGTTCCTAATAATCCTTTAGGTGAGTGTAAGTAACAAGCTGGTTAGGTTTGCAGATGATACCAAGATAGGTGGAATGGCATATAATTTGGAATTTCTTAAATCATTACAGAAGGACTTGGACAGCATACAGGCTTGGGTAGATTTCTGGCAAATGAAATTTATTATCAGTAAATGTAAAGTATTACATATAGGAACTAAAATGTTCGGACTGAATATCCAATGGGAGGTTTTGAAATCAAGAGTACACATTATGAGAAGGATTTAGAAGTGAAGGTGGACTCTACGCTATCAACTGGTAGACAGTGTTCAGAAGCCAGTAAGAAGGCAAATAGTATGTTATGGAAGAAAAAAAATGTATATATTAGCATAAATAGCATATTAGCATAAATAGACATAAAAGTAATTAACAGCTTCTAAAACATTAAATTAAGCATAAATTAGAATGTTAAGCAAATAAGATAGGTCAAGCAAATGGTTAACTAAAAAATCAGTCATATTGCATTTTCTAGTAAAAATGGAAAATTACCAGTATTAAGATAGGAAGAACAGAACAGGACAAGAATGACGTACAGAAACTACCCGAGGACAGGATAAGGAGGAATGAGAACACCTGTGTTCAAGGCTAGGAAGCTGAGGAACGATACCACTGACTTAGTATAGAAAAAATGGTTCTGGTAGGCACGTAAGAAGCCAGTTGGAACAGTGAGTCAGCAGAAACAGCAAAAGGAAGATGATGTAATGTATGAAAAGTAAAATTAGTGTATTCATGTATTAGCATAAATAAATATAAACAAACATATAAGCATTTGCCTTAGTGTAGATAGAAATGCAAGTCAGGACTGCCACTCAATGATTAAATAAAAGCACATACCATATTTCTTTTTAAATTAAAACTTAGCTTCAGGCCACCATTATAACATAGTTTGAAAGGCTTAGAAAAGGAAATGACACAAGAAAAGCCCAAAGATGGAAAAAGGAAAATATCTGCCCGGCCGAAGACCAATCAGAAATAAGCAAAACAGAAACTAGAGATGAACAATGGACAGTAAGAACAGGTGCAGAATGAGCTAATTGAATGAGGTCAAAGTGATAAGAAATGATATAAAAGTTTTGGGTTTTAAACTGTTCGGGGCTCAGCTCAATTTGGCCGTATTGGGTTGAGTCAGTGTTGTTATTATTTGTGTTGTTTTAGCTTAAAATAAAGCTTAAAAACTCTGTCTATCCTGAGTCCTAATAGCCTTCATTTTCAGGTAAAAAGCCTTCTGGTGATAATTTTTCGCCACAACAATGTCAGGTTATATAGCGCCTTGATGTGTGGAGTACAAGTCCAAGGAGGTTCTGCTGAAGCTTTATAACACACTGGTGAGGCCTCATCTGGAGTACTGTTGGCAGTTTTGGTCTCCAGAATAGAATAGGGCTAGAGTAGAGCGACTAGGCTCAATCGAGTGCTACAGGGGATGAATTATGAAGAAAGATTAGAAGAGCTGGGGCCTCATGTATAAACGATGCGTACGCACAGAAATGTTGCGTAAGAACTTTTCCACGTTCAAATCGCGATGTATAAAACCTACACTTGGTGTAAAGACACGCACTTTTCCACGGTACCTCATGCCTTGTCGTACGCAAGTTCTCCGCTCGGTTTTGCAAACTGGCGGCACCCAGCGTCAAAGCAATGGTACTGTTCTTGTGTGATTACTCATTATTTTCATGACGCGGCTTTATAAATACACAGAAACTAACCGCATATTGTTTATTAGTGTAATGCATCTGATTGTAATTAACTCATAACAATATAATGGTCCAGGGAACAGCCATAGTATTCCAAATACCATAACTGCTTTAGCGTTGTTACTCTCACTTCTCCTTCTTCTTCTTCTTCTTCTTCTTCTTTCAGCTCCTCCCGTTAGGAGTTGCCACAGCGGATCATCTTTTTCCTTATTACTCTCACTGCACGACTCGGAGTATTTATATCACTGTATCTGAGTGTGAATCACAGCAGCAGCTGATCGGAAAGAGAATTATCGGTATACAGCTTTAAGGACACGCTGTCTCAGCCACTGCAAAACGTTTTAAAGCCTTTCCTGTACAGACCTCGCGGTTCAGAAACAGTTTAATCCCAAGAACTTTAAATGCACTCAATCAATTGCTCCTTGTAGAACGGTTTGTACTTATAAGTACAATCACCCCACTGTAAACTTGCACTACAGTTATAATATCTCACAACCTGGGCCACTTTATAAAGCGCGTATTTACATATGATGACGATATCATTTTTAAGGTGAAATGCAGCAAAATATGTTTGTTAAATTATACACATAAAACTTTAACTTCATTTAAATAATCTATATTCTTCACTGGGAGTGTTTAAACATAATTAAACATGTACTACGAAGATATTTCAATGTTCTTTAAACGTTTTGAAGAATCGGCGCTAAGCTTACAGATGGCTTAACGTCTATTACAGAGCTGATTGTATGGCAATCGGTTACTTGGGGAAAGAAAAGCAAGGACTCTTGGGCGGCCACGCCAATATATATTGAATATAAAACAGAATGAGAAAATAACGACACAGCTAAAAGCAGCGACAAATTTGACAAAAGATAAATGCTTGTCATGAGCACGAGGCTCATGAAACACATGTTTAATAACGTGCTTTAGCTCCTATCATCATGAAAATGACATCACGTATACATCTCAGTATTTTAGTTATTCAGAGAGCTGTAATATCACAAATGTAATGGACTCTGTGTCCAGTTGGAGGAAGAGAGCCAGTTTAAGAAGCAAGTAGTGATTCACACACAGATCACATACGAGTAGAAGATCAAATACAAAACAAAGCATTTAACGTGCTACTTTAATTACGATGTGATTTGAGAAACTGGTTGATTAAACGATTTTAAGATGAAGTTTATGATGTTCTACTTTAATGACAAAATAAACTACGTGATTAAAGTGGAAATGTCGAGATTGAAGTTGACATTTTATGCTTTTTCCCCACCGTGTGCCTTTTTTTCTCTGTACCCTAATAAACTTTCATATGACACTCAGACAGTGGGCTACAACTCTTCTTTTCACGGCAACTTTGATATGTGACTTCTTTTTTTATTTCCGGCACTGTGCGATTTTGTGAATGTGAGCTTTCAAGTTTCTCCAACACGCTATGTCACTCGATCAACTTCCTTTTGTTGATTATACCACGGTTTATTTGAACAAATAATATGTTTTCCTTTGCCTCCACTTGGTATTTGCTGAAATTCTTATATTTTCCCTGTGCTTTTCCCATTGTCTTTTCACAGAAGGCTGCGCTTAAGGGCGATTTATATTGATTTGCATATTCAAATAGGCATAATTCTGGGAGGATTTGGGGCGTTACATAATGCGCGTGCACGAGCGTTAGTTTTCACGCAGATCGGGATTTATGTAGTGGAAGAACGTGGAAGTTGGAGTACGCACAGATTCCTGCATCTGGATTTTTCTGTGCATAAGCACATTTCGGCTTTTGTGCTTACGCCATGTTATAGTGCGAGTTCTACGCACGGCGTTATACATGAGGTCCCTGGACCTTATCAGTTTAAGGAAAAAGAGATTAAGAGGTGACATGACTGAAATGTTTAAAATTATGAAGGGAATCGAGACTGTTATTTTTAAAAGAGTTCATCAAGAACACGGGGACACAGTTGGAAACTTGTTAAGGATAAAATTAGGAAGTTTTTCTTTACACAGATAACCATTGTCACACACGTGCGCTTAGGAGGCTGCTAACAAACCCAGAGATGAGCAATTTATTAACAGATGGGGGGTTGTTTTATAGTACTGATGCCTCTCTTTCTAATCTTATAGAAACAAAGAAGATCAATAAACCAAACATACCTGCAATAACCCACATCTCAGAAAATGGCAACTCTACTTCCTCATTCCAGATGTCACTTCCGGCCTCTTGTGACGACATCACTTCCGGTCCATCCTTGATGATGTCACTTTCTGGCCTCCGATGATGACGTCACTTCTGGTCCTCTCACGATGACATCATTTCCGCTCTAATCATGTCTGGCAGCCATTTTTTGCATAAATAGCCACCTACCATCATCAACTGTTGTCTAATGTTTGATTTATTTCTACATTTCCGACCAAATTTTGCTACAAGCAATATACGGGGCTATTCCACAACTCTTTCTAATTGTTTTTGTGTACGTTATTTCGTCATACCATATATACTTGGAATAAGCTACCAAGTAGTGTGGTAGACAGTTGGACTTTAGGTACTTTCAGAATTAGACTAAATTAGAAGAATTAAGTTGATAGGACTGGCGAGCTTTGTTAAGCTGAATGGCCTGTTCTTGTCTAAATTGTTTTAATTTTCAAAAGTTCTAATCTTGTAATTTATATCTGAGATGATAATGAGAACAGTAATATATACATTTTGTAAGTGTAAGGTTTACTTAGTAAGCATCCAACATTTCTAAGGTTTCCCTGTTGTGGTTGAGGTTTTTTAGATTTCATTGCATCTTTAATGAGGGTCATTTATTAATTACTAGCAAAATACCCGCGCTTCGCAGCGGAGAAGTAGTGTGTTAAAGAAGCAATGAAAAAGAAAAGGAAACATTTTGAAAATAACGTAACATGATTGTCAATGTAATTGTTTTGTCACTGTTGTGAGTGATGAGTGTTGTCATATATATATATATATATATATATATATATATATATATATACACACATATATATATATATACATGTATATATATTTATTTATTTACACACAAACACAAACATATATATATACATATCTATACATATACACATATATACATACAATATATATATCTACATATATACACACACAGCTATTTCGTATCAGTGCAATACGCTGCTTGTTAAAACGGATAACTCCCGCTCTTACGTGCAAGTCTGCGTGGATATTATGAACTATCGTATTTGTTCAAGTTCTTTTTAAATTTTAAATAGAAGGAATTTTTATTTAGTCGACAGAAATATCTTTAGTAGGAATGGTAAAAACAGACAGGAATATTATTCCTGAATAAATCAACTCAAACCTTAAACAACTTATAATATTTTGCTCTCCATAAAAATATATCCTGTCTAAATTATACAAGTTAGAAATAAAGTAAACGTTAAAAGAACAAACATTCAAATTTCTTTACTCTTATGTAATTTAATATAAAAAATAAACTTAGATTTTAAATATCCCAAAAGATTTTGCTCTCCATAAAAATATATCCTGTCAAAATTATACAAATTCAAATATGAACATGCTGCATAACAAAACCTGGAAATATAAATAAAATGTGTTCCTTTCAGCAATAACAAATCAAATCATTCAGTTGTCTTTGCTCATATGTCATTTTAGAGCTGGACGCCTGGCATCTTTTTTTGGCCACAGGTTCGTTTATGTTTGTTGTGAGGTTCTGTGTTGTGGAGATTCTCAGGATGGATTGCAGGTGCTCATCAGTGAGGCGACTCCTGTGTGCTGTTTTGTTAGTCTTTATCACTGAGAAGAGCTTCTCACACAGATATGTGCTACCAAACATGCACAAGGTTCGAGCCGCATGTAGACAGACTTTTTTTGTTCTTCAAAGTCACCAAAGCGCCGTGCAAACTCAGTGCACTCAGTTTATCAGCAAAGTGCGTATTTGGGAACACCGTAGTGACGACTTGGTTTAACATTACTTGGCAACAGGGTTGCACTGGTGCATTTGTGTCTCCCATAAAAGCAGCTTCACTTGAAATCACTTTGTGATTGTGCACGGGTAAAAACGTCCGCTGAAGTGTCAGATTCTTATTTAATTCTTCTGCTTTCTGTATCTTCTGCATTGCATTCAGGTTACCCTGTATTTTGTCTCATAGTGCCGTTTTAGATTAAATTCTGTAATTACAGCCACATTAGCTCCACAAATGAGACACACGGGTTCAGTAAACATATACTCAGCCTCCCATCGGTTTTTAAAGGCTCTATTTTCAGAATCAACTTTTCTCTTCAGCATCGTGTGAGCTAGCTTCGCAATAACTTGCAGGATCATAAGCTAGACTTGATTAACGTGGTAAGTGTTCGGCAAGGCAGCTGAAGCGTTGCATTGCATTATGGGATCTGTAGTTTATTGTGTTACCAGCGCTTCATATACAAGGGCCATTAATAACAATAATACAGTATATAAAATGATCTCGCGGGCCGGATATAATTACACGGGCGGATGTGGCTATGCCCTTGAGTTTGACACATATGGAGTAAATAGAACTTAAAAGATATATTTTTCAAATGTGATCGCGCAATTCAGATAGAGTTGACGCGAACTACAGCCTGCATGCCTCAATAAGTCATCCTCCCTCACTCTTACTTTTTTACCGTTCATCTAATGAATACACTGAGTATGGCTTTACCAAAACAATCATTGATGGCGAATAAAGTATCCAATTTTAAATCACATATTAATCAGATCATTAGGACAGCATTTTTTCACTTAAGAAACATAAGTAAAGTTAGACCTCTTTTATCACTGAAAGATGCTGAGAAATTAGTTCACGCGTTTGTTTTCAGTCGACTAGATTACTGTAACGCACTCCTCTCAGGACTACCCAAAAAGATATAAATCGTTTGCAACTAGTGCAGAATGCAGCTGCTAGAATCCTAACTAGGAAAAGAAAATCAGAACACATTACTCCAGTTTTGATGTCACTACACTGGTTACCTGTGTCATTCAGAATTGACTTTAAAATTCTGCTTATGGTTTATAAAGCCTTAAATAATCTCGCTCCATCTTATATATCGGAATGTCTGACACCTTATATTCCAAATCGTAACCTCAGATCCTCAAATGAGTGTCTCCTTAGAATTCCAAGAACAAAACTTAAAAGAAGTGGTGAGGCGGCCTTCTGCTGTTATGCACCTAAAATCTGGAATAGCCTGCCAATAGGAATTCGCCAGGCTGATACAGTAGAGCACTTTAAAACACTGCTGAAAACACATTACTTTAACATGGCCTTTTTATAACTTCATTTTAATCATAATTTAACTTAATCCTGATACTCTGTATGTTCAATTCATCATAACAACTATTCATGGTGGCTCTAAAATCGGTACTGACCCTACTCTCTTTTCTGTTTCTTTTTCCGGTTTCTTTGTGGTGGTGGCCTGCGCCACCTCCACCTACTCAAAGCTTCATGATGCTCCAACAATGATGGACGGATTAAAAGGAAGAAGTCTACGTGACCATCATCATCATCAAGCCCTTCCGTGAGAACCCTAAATCCAAAGAGGACTGTTTCATTTATGTTAGGTAGAATGCCCAGAGGGGACTGGGCGGTCTCATGGTCTTGAATCCCTACAGATTTTATTTTTTCTCCAGCCGTCTGAAGTTTTTTGTTTTTTCTGTCCCCCCTGGCCATTGAACCTTACTCTTATTCGATGTTAATGTTGATTTATTTTTTATAATTATGTCTTTCATTTTTCTATTCTTTAATATGTAAAGCACTTTGAGCTACTGTTTGTATGAAAATGTGCTATATAAATAAATGTTGTTGTTGTTGTTATTATTCGAGTATGTAGATCGGGTTATATATATATATATATACCCGCGTATCGCAGCGGAGAAGTAGTGTGTTAAAAAAGCTAGAAAAAGAAAAGGGAACATTTTAAAAATAACGTAACATGACTGTCAATATACAGTATTTGTTTGGTGAGTGTTACTGAGTGTTGCTGTCATCAAGGATTTGATTATCATTATTTCTTTCAATCAGGTTCGTATTTGTAGGATGTGTTGTGTTCAAGTTACATTCCGTGTTTGTCAATCGTTGTAAAGATGACAGGTTTCATTCATCGATTCGTTTCTTACTGCATCAATAAACAGCTCGTCTTCTTCTTTATCTGAGACCTGACACACTGCATGCACGGGTTTTTTACACTGTCTTCCTTTAGCGGGACATTGACTTTTCCACCGTGTGCTTTGTTTCCGCAGTAGCTGGATTTATGAATATGCTTGTATCAGACGCTTCATATTTTTGCTGCCTTTTCAATTGTGTAATTCGGTTTTTGTTCAGCGCTCTTTGGAACTGTTGCTTTTATCTGTGCACTGCGTCAGTTCCGTGAGCCGCCGGTGTACATGCATTGAAGGTTCCCAGCTGTGCTGGTGCCATCTCGTGCTATGTCCATGGCTGTATTTAATGTTACCTTAGTCCTTTCTCTCGCAGTTTCGCTGAGTTTGTGTCAAACACCACCCTGACCATCTCATCTTCCTCTTCATAAGCACAGTCCTTCTCCCGTGAATATTTAGTGGGAGTTTGCTATTGGATTGCCGCTGACGGACTGCCTTATATGGGCAGGCACTAAATTACAAGCGCCAGCGCAGCCTGTCTATGAACTTAATTTAAAGTGTAGATTTACATCGTGCTTTGTTTCCGAAGTAGCAGAAATCATGAATATGGTTGTATATGTCACTCGCTCGCTTCTTATTGTTTCGCTGCCTTCTCAATTATATAATGCATGTTTTCTTCAGCGCTTTTGGGCCTCTTCCTGGTTTCTACGCACATGCGTGATTACGTGGAAGGTGTGATGATGTCACACGAAACTCCGCCCCCACGGCATTCAAGATCATCTCCATTACAATAAATGGAGAAAAACAGCTTCCAGTTATGACCATTACGCATAGAATTTCGATATAAAACCTGCCCAACTTTTGTAAGGAAGCTGTAAGGAATGAACCTGCCAAATTTCAGCCTTCTACCTACACGGGAAGTTTGAGAATTAGTGATGAGTCAGTGAGTGAGTGAGTGAGTGAGTGAGTGAGTGAGTGAGGGCTTTGCCTTTTATTAGTATAGATTGTTTGTCTGCTTCCTCCCATTAGACCACTTTACAACAACCAATTTGATCAGAGGTACCATAAGCATGTCAAGAGAACACAACTCATTGTGGTGTACAATTACTACCATCACTCCAAGATCACAATCTTAAAAGAAGTTAAAATAATAACACCTTATCATAATGCTAACTGTGTAGCTTATTTCATTAGAATCAATTGATGACAGAAAGCAGTCTTCTCATCACATCTGCTCATTGCTGACTTAATGCAGTAGACAACAGCTCTTACTGATTCGATTTTTGTATACATTTTTTTTTGTATTTTGTAAAAATGTGATGTGATGGTGTGGGTCCAACTCCGTGCTCCCTCTTCTCGTTTGGGAGCCTCTTGAATCCAACACCATCATAAATGGTGGCAACGGCGATAGGGACTGAAGAAAAGGAGAGAGCGCAGCAAGTGGGATAGGTGCCAGACTTTGAAAGTACCCATGGACCCAAGCCAAAGAAGGACATTTTAAAGACTGAACTTTTTAATGGACATTTACTTATTGATTGTTTTTTTAAAAGTCTTATTCTTTTAAAGTACTGTTTTTACAAGTGTCTTGGGTTGTTTTAGTGCTTTTATTGATTTGTTTTTAGTGCAGTGTTGGGCCACGCCACGGACCTCTGACACTAGTTGCACAGGGTTGGAGGAGGCAAACACCTAGCGGCTTTTAAGGGGGGAGGTGTGTGATAAAGTGAGGTCCGCAGCTGACTGGCATTTTTTTAAATAATTAATCACCACACTTGTGTCTTGGTAGGAAGGGGCGTGTTAGCGTGGTAAGAGTGCTTCCTGGGCACAGGTTTAGGATTTGTCTCTGACCCTAATTGGCTCTGGGAGCTGCTAATTGACAACGCTTTGCCACATCCCCAATTTCAAAGGGGAAGCGCAAGTGCAAGGGGAGAAAAAAAAGGATCGAGAAAGGAAAATGAATGGACGTTAAAGAGAGAAGAAGGCAGGAGGTGGAAAGAGCCGATGTGGGAGTGAGTGAGCTGAGGAGAGCAGGCTCGAGGGTGAGAAAGCAGGCAGCTGGGAAGTGAGCCCTGAAGAAGAGTGTGTGGCCGACACTCTTGGGGCAGTTGGAATTTGGTTCACTCCAGCTGAGCTTTATCAGGGATTGGGAGTGACTGGGAGCTTGCGTGGTCCATCGTTGAAGACCAGGAAGAAACAGGAGTCGAGGAGGCTTGGGAGTAGAGCCCTAGCATGACCACCATGGCCGTTGGAAACCCAAGTCTCAGTCCAGCAAAGGAGCCTCTCTGTAGTCATGGGACGGCAGGCAACCAGACCTGAGGAAGGTCAGCTGTGTCTGCTCTTAGAGCGAATCCTCTGCTGCAAGGGCTGCACAGGATAAGCAGGGGAGCTGTCAGTGTTAAAAAAAGAAGGCACCTGGTTTTTAAAAACGACTGTTCCTGATAGTTGTTTTTAACCTTGTTTTAATGAATTTATTTATTGTGATTTTAACCACCTCTGATGCACCTTTTTATGGATTATTTAATTCTGGATATTAGAGCACTGCACCATTTGGGACACTTGTTTTGTCTGATTGTTTTAATAAAAGCACTGAACACTTTTGCACCTTCTCCTTGCTTCATGTGGTGTCCTCATTTGTACAGCTCATCCCGGTCATGACTATTGACAGTGTTGGGTTAAAGAGGCTCCCAAATGAGATGAGGCGCATGGAGCGAGACCTGCACCATCACATTTGCTGATACGGTTTTGCTGCATTCTCAAATACTTTTTAAAGGTTCTTTGTGTTCATGTCTCAGCTCAGTGACTCCTGTCTCAGAATCGATGCTAAGATTGGCTGCACGTGTGCCAATGATCAGGGCAGGTTTTGTATGGGTATCTGTCACTGTGTGAGTGGGGCATCTTCTGTCTCCAGACAATAATAATGTCCTGCATCTTCAGGTTGAACTCCATGGACAGTCAGAGTGAAGTCAGTCCTTGATCCACTCCCACTGAAGTGATTTAGAATCCCAGACTGTTTACCTTAAAGATAAGGAGTTTAGGAGCTTCACTTATTTGATCAATAGTAGTAACTATAGTAGTAACTGCCCAGGATTGGTCCCTGCCTTGTGCCCTGTGTTGGCTGGGATTGGCTCCAGCAGACCCCCGTGACCCTGTATTCGGATTCAGCGGGTTAGAAAATGGATGGATGGATGGATAGTAACTATATGCTAATTTACTTATTTTACAATTAATAGAAACATCTTCTCCTGCCCTGGTTGATTTAGCCGGTGGTGTCTGGGTCATAGATATCTCTCCATTTCTTTGTGAAATAAAAGATAATTTTACATTTTCTATATTAATATAGGGGCGGAACGGTGGCGCAGAGGGTAGCGCTGCTGCCTCGCAATTAGGAGACCCGAGTTTGCTTCCTGGGTCCTCCCTGTGTGGAGTTTGCATGTTCTCCCCGTGTCTGCGTGGGTTTCCTCCCACAGTCCAAAGACATGCAGGTTAGGCGTATTGGCGATCCGAAATTTTCCCTAGTGTGTGCTTGGTGTGTAGGTGTGTGTGTGTGTGTGCACTCCCTGCAGTGGGCTGGCACCCTGTCCATTGATGGATTGAAGGCCAGAGGTCCACATGTCCATCATCATCAAGTTCTCCCACATGGAGCCTGAGAGCCATGACGACTGATTGAGATCATTTATGATAGGGAGAATGCCCAATGGGGGCTGGGAGGTCTCATGGCCTCGGCTCCTGCAGATTTTGTTTATTTTCTCCAGTCATCTGGAGTTTTTTTTTTTTGTTTTTCCTGTCCCCCCAGACCATCGGCCCTTACTTTATTCTATGTTAATTAGTATATCCCAATTTTATTTTTATATTTTGTCTTTTTTTCACTTTCTTCATCCTGTAAAGCACTTTGAGCTACATCATTTGCATGAAAATGTGCTATATAAATAAATATTGTTGTTATATAAATCAAACAATTCAGATGTGATTAAATGAACATTGCAGACTTTAATTTTAAGATATCTTCATACATTTTGGTCACACTATGTAGAAATGACAATACAATGGTCAATTTTTCTACAATGGTCCCCTGATTTCAGGGCACCAGAATTAGATTCGATTGTGTTGGCGCAGTGGTATCGCTGCTGCCTCGTAGTAAGGAGACCCGCGTTCGCTTCCCGGGTCCTCCCTGCGTGGAGTTTGCATGTTCTCTGCATGGGTTTCCTCCGGGTGCTATGGTTTCCTCCCAAAGACATGCAGGTTAGGTGCATTGGTGATTCTAAATTGTGCTTGGTGTGTGCCCTGTGGTGGGCTGGCTCCCTAAAGCCTTGTTCACGTTTGTGCTCAATCACCTGCACACCACTTAAATAAGTTCTATACATGCCTGTCATCCACATTACCTCGGATGAGCACAGTGCATTTTTTTAAATCATGACATGCTGCACATTTTCTACGCAAACACAAACTAAAATTCACAGTTGTGCACATTACCAGGTTTTATCCACGGGAAAATTAACTACCCAGAAAGCTACTTGCTCTTCACCATGCTGGCCATTACGTAGCACCTGCCTGTTCCTGTTTCTTGATTCCTGTAGATGTGTTTGCTGGTATGTACCTTCCATATGCGGTGGAGCTTCGAGTTTCTTTCCTGTCTCTTATACATCTTTATGACTGTGATCATAGAGATCATATCAGTAGAATAATTATAACACGTGGCTCAACAAAATATTCAAACATGACATAAAATAAATCCTGTTTTCACTATAGCACTTCATTTAAATACTAAATGATAGACAGACACATGATGAATTAATACACATAAATTGCTTCCAGAAAGGACAAAATCTCTTTCTTCTTATGTCAATAGCACAAATTTTGCTGGAAATAAAACACAATTTGCTTCTATCTATCTATCTATCTATCTATCTATCTATCTATCTATCTATCTATCTATCTATCTATCTATCTATCTATCTTGTTCATAAGAATTAATTATAAATATTTTGAAATAACTTCAAATTTTTGTCCAGTGCCCCCTGACTCACCAGTACGAGAAAACTACCACATATGATAATACCATTTCATGTCTAGATATGCAAAATGTCAAGCTTTTGGGAGTCCCACCTCAAGACCAGTAAAACCCTATTTAAAAGGTCATTTTTGGACCACATTTTATGCAAGAAATTACACCCTCATGATAAAGAGTAAACCAATAAGTGCCTTCATCATAAAAAGATCAGAAGGACTTGAAGTTGTGCAGGCCACATCTACCGACCCCAGGGGTTTACTCCCTAATGGGACACGAGGGGTCAAAGTTACTCCTTTTCAGAAAACTTTGAAAAGAATGGGGATCTGTAATATAAGCCGTTGGAGTGCCGTTTTATGCCATTTCAAGGTTACTGATCACTAATATTATAATATTTTTAATATTTGATTCCTTACTGGTTGTCCTAGCCCTCTAAGGCCACTCACAGAAGGTTAAAAAGAACAAATTTCAAACATAAGAGTATCGTTTTAGACTATTTCAAGGTTAATGATCATGAATTTGATATTATTTTTGATTCTTTACTAGAGATGTAGCTCTTTGTGGACCTCTACCAGAGGATAAAAAAATGACAAATTTCTATAACATTTGAGAATATCTGGACTTTAAACATTTAAATTGAACAGCCCAATTTACATTTTTCAAATACCTGATGTAGCAGTTATTTTTTTTTTTTTACACTTCTATCTTATGAAGTAAATTATTACACTTCTTATGAACACCCCAAATTAGGGCCTCTTATGATAATTCTGACTATTCTGTTTCTAAATCAGATAATATTGCATACAGATAGATAGATAGATAGATAGATAGATAGATAGATAGATAGATAGATAGATAGATAGATAGATAGATAGATAGATAGTTCTTCTTAACTCCAAAGGTTTTCTGTATTGGGTCATTTTCTCACATGCTGCCTTTTCTGTAATATGTTGTGATCAGAAGACTCTCTTTCTGTTCTCTTTTTCTCTTTCTTTCTCCTTTGTGTGCCAAACCCGTGACTTCACTCTTAGCACCGGCAAAATTAAGAACAGCAGCTGCACAGACAAATCGAGGGAGTTTTTGTACGGCTCTGTGTCACTGTGTGAGAGGAGTACTGCGGCCCTGCATACAGTAGTAATGTCCTGCATCTTCAGGCTGCACGTTACTGATGGTCAGCGTGTAATCAAGTCCAGAGCCACTGCCACTGAAGCGACTTGAGATCCCAGACTGCAGAGTACTTGCTAAGTAAATCAGGAGTTTTGGAGCTTCTCCTGTTCTCTGCTGATACCAGGAAAGAACATTATAGCTGCTATAGGTAATGGAGCTGCTGGCTTTACAGTTCATGCTGACAGTTTCTCCTGGCCGTGCAGACAGACTTGAGGGAGACTGAGTCATGATGATATCTCCACAGGACCCTTGCATAGAAGAGAATACAAGAGATTAAATAAAATACAATTTATTTATTTTTTTGAGATAAATGCAATTACATTACAACTTAGTAGAATTCACATAACAGGGGCAATAATTTATTTATTTCTAGACCTCACCTTCAAAGAACACAAAGAAGGTCACTAAAAACAGAAGTGAGAAATCCATCTCCACTGTGTCTTAGAGACAGGCTTAACTGACTCGATCTCAGTGACTCCACTCTTTATGTCTCAAGCCACTTTAAGGAGAGACGTCAGTATGCAAATCCTGAATGGGGAAGAAACAAAGGAAATGAAGTGAGGGTGTACTCGACAATGAACTGAGACCAAACTGAGTACCCAAGAAGGTAAGAGCCTTGGTTAGGGAGGTGACCAAGAGCCCAATGATGACTCTAACAGTGCTTCAAAAGTCCTCTGCTGAGATGAGAGAAACTGTCAGAAGGATGACCATCTCAGCAGGAGTCCATCAATTAAGCATTTATAGCAGAGAGGATGGACAGAAGACACTCTTCAGTAAAATGTATCTGACAACACCTTTTCTATTCTAAGACCATAAGGAAAATATTTTTCTGGTCTGATAAGAGACAAAAATGAAACGGTTTGTGCAGAACTCCAAGCACTACGTCTGACAAAGACCTGGCAATGCTCATCAGTTCTCTAATAACATCTCTCTGGTGAATGATGGTGTGGCAGCAGTATGCCATGTGGGTGCTTTTCAGCAGCAGGCACAGGGAGACTGTTTAGAATTGACTGAAAGATGAATACAGCCAAATACAGAAAGTTCTCGAGGAAAACCTGCTGCAGAGTGCACTGAGCCTCAGACTGCAGCAACTGTTTCAGCACAATGACCCAAAGTATACAGTCAAGACAATACTGAAGTAGCTTTGGGACAAGTCTTTGTCTGTCATTGAGTGTCCCAGCCAAAGCCAGACTTAAACTCCATGGATCATCTGTGGAGGGACCCAAAGGTGGCAGCTTACCAATGTTTTACCCATCCAATATGATGGAGCATGAAAGGATCTGCCTGGAAGAATGGGATAAACTGCTCAATTGCAGGTGTGCAAAGCTAATAGAGTCTTACCCTAAGACCATTAGAAGCTTGAACTGCTGCCAAATGTAAGGAATTAAGGGTAGAAATATTAATATGAATGAGAGGTTTCAGTTATTTGAGTTTTAATAAATTTTCAAATCTTTTTTTGTCATGATAGTTATTGATTTTGAATTGATGGTCAAAAATGGGAAAATAATCCATTGAAAATTAAACCTTCAACACAATAATATGTTTATTGGTGAATCCCAACTCAGGAGGAAATCAGGAAGCAACAGTGAACAGGACAGGTGGGACCACTCAACCGCAATATCACCTGGGACTTATTTAGTGTCACTGTTCAAATGACATGCACGTCTTTGGGGATATGAGACAAAATTTGTTGTACTTAGCAGAAAACAATCCTCATAGCAAACGATTTGAATGCAGGAAGATGCATCCATTAAACAGAATAAGATGGTGACTGCATCACCCTGCCATGCCATGTTTTATGATTTTGAGGATGTGATTTTTCATAAATGCACTTTTGTGTTTACTGCCACTTCACTTGATCTTATCTTTTTCTAAACCAATTCTATATTAGATGGCACGTTGCATTCATTGCTGCTGGGACTGACACTGCCTTCCATCCAGAATTGGCTTCTGCTTTGCCCACAGTGCTGGTTTAAAATAAATAGTGACACTATAATGGAGTACATTGGTACAGCTACTGTTCTACCCTCAACCAGTTCTGTATTAATTAACATATTGATTCTTTTCAGGTTGAAACCATGAGCTTGATAAGCAGATTAGAAAATAGGTGGATTGGGAGTTTTGTCTTAATTATATTTGCTGCTTACACTTCTGCACATGGCAGGAAACAATATGAGAGAGTACACATCTCCACCATTAATTAGTTTTCACCTAGCAGCCTATAGAAGCTTACTTTTTTAAACATGTGTGTTCCAGCTGCTGATCTACTTTCCCTTCCTTACAATCTTCCAATGTTTTCAACGCCATTTCAATATTCACTTTCCTTTCATTCTGTTTCCAATTTCTAGCCACCATTCCTGTAATTCTGCTTCTGGGCTGTGCCAAATAATTCTCAGTTTGATTATTCCTTCTACTGGTCTTCTATCTAGTCTCAGTTTGTACTAAAAGGGTTTCCAGTGCTGCCTCCTAGTGGCCAAAGCAAGAATGTCCAGAGTAGCTTTTCTAAGAATAGTGCAAGGTAACCCCAAGGAGTGCAGTGACTATGGACATCTGTTTTTGACGATAAACACTGCAGCCATTCTGTATTATTTGATGCCACCTAGTGGTCAGGTTGGCATATATCAAATTATATCAGTGATAATGTGAGGATAATACATACTTATTTTATTTGAAAGCAACTAAGCGAGTGTATTAAAGGCAAAAAAACACATAGAAAAAAGGATTTTTAAAACACATACACATACTAGATATATTTCTCTTTTCCTGAAGAGTTTTTCTCTTCCATCACAGTATTTTTTTTGCCTTTTCCAGAGATTTGGAAATAGGACATTCCAAAGCAATTTATTTATTTAAATTTTATTGATTTTATTGTAATAATTCCATATAATAGATCCATTTTAAAAAAATAGGATTGAAAACAAATCAACCCCACCCCTGAGAAAGAGAGCATGGCCAACACAGTAAAACTTAAAGCTAGTAAAAATAAGTACATTGATGAGTTTTATCAGCGGATAAAGATAAATGGAGAAGGAAAAGAAATGAGAAGAGTATCTTCTTCCTCACTGCTTTAAGAGCTTAATCTAAAATGTTATTGATTAGATCCTGCTAGGTTTTGAAAAAGTTCTGCACAGATCCTCTAAGTGAGAATTTGATTTTTTTTCCAATTTCAAATGATATAAAACATCAGTTACCCACTGACTTAAAAGAGGAGAGTTAGGATTCTTTCAGTTTAGCAAGATAAGTCTACGTACCAATAGTGTAGTAAAGGCAATCACAGTTTGTTTGTCCTTCTCCACTTTAAGCTTATCTGAGAGTCCGCCAGACACAACTGATAGTGGATTAGGATGGATTGTGACACCAAGGCTGTCTGAAAGGCATTTAAACATTTTGGTCCAGAATGATGTAAATTTGGTGCAGGCCCAAAACATGTGATCCAGTGAGGCTGGAGCTTGATTGTAGCGTTCGCAGGTTGGATCTTCCCCTGGAAACATTTTGGACAATTTTAAACGAGACAGATGTGCTCGACACATAATTTCGAGTTGAATAATTGTATGCTTTGCGCATATGGAGCTCGAGTGAATTCTCTGCATTGCTACCTTCCACTCCTTTTCCGATATGTTGAGGCAGAGATCCTTTACCCATTGTCCTCTTGGATCTTTGAAAGGGAGGGACTGTAAAATGGTTTTATATTTTGCAGAAATGCTGTCTGACTCCTCGAAACTGAGCAATATTTTTTCCAGCATAGGGGAAGGTTGGAGATGAGGAAAATCAGGCAGGTTCTGTTTAACAAAGTTTCTGATTTGAAGATAGTGAAAGAAATGTGTTGCTGGAAAGTTAAATTTAGAATGTAATTGTTCATAGGATACAAATATGTTGACTTTGTACAGATCTCTAAGTGATTTAATACCAAATGATTTCCAGATATGAAAAACTGCATTTGTTTGTGAGGGTTGAAAAAGATGGTTCTCATGCAGAGGTGCCACAGATAAAAGCTTCTCTATTTTAAAATGCTTCCTACATTGGTTCCATATTCTGAGTGAGTGGAGCACAATTGTGTTGTTAGTACATTGGTTATAGAAGTACTGCAGGAGTTTATTTCTATTCTATTCTATCCAAGCCTTTGTATGTTCATCTATTTGTGTCCAGGTTTTTATAGCTTGTACGTTTTCAGCCCAGTAATAAAACTGAAAGTTAGGTACAGCCATGCCACCTTCTGCCCTAGGTCTTTGTAGGGTTGCTCTTTGGATTCATGGATGTTTTAAATTCCAAATAAATTAGGTTATGGTTTAATCTAATTTCTTAAAAATGATTTATTGATATTGTGACAGATAGGGGGCGCTATCGCTCCCTCGAACCCTCCGATCAAACGTCAGACACCAAGTAAAAGTCCAAATATTGACTTTATTAAAAATGTTCAGTGCACAAAGCACCCTCTCCACCACTATACTCTACAATAAACAATCCTCCAACTCCCAGACGCGTTGCCACCCTTCCACCCAGCTCATCTCCCCATCTGGGAGCTGTCACAGTCCTTTTATAGTCCCTGACCCGAAAGTGTTCCAATCCCCAGTTCAAGTGATCCTTATCACTTCCGGGTCAGATAAAAAGTCCTTTTCTTCATCCTGGAAGTACGCCACTTCTGCTGTCGCTCTGCCTATGACACGCTTCCGGGTTATAGGGCACATATGACTCTCTATGCCTCCCTGCAGCGTCCTCTGTTGGCCCCTGGGGTATCCAGCAGCTTTGTAAGGGAAAACTCCATAGTCCATGATTCCCTGCTGGCATCTGGGGCACCTCCATGCTGCAGGGAGAGCTTCATCTGGCGGCCTGGGAGTATTGGCCGTGATGACAAGCCGGCCATGGACCACAATGTATATTGGAATGTTTTGAAATAAAAAGAGAAGCTTAGGAAGCAATCTATTTTAAGGAATACGAAAATGAGAAAATAATCTTCTTATTATTACAGCAGGTATGTGCACCACAACACAGGAGGGCTGAGTTGACTCCAGTCAAAGGGTCAGATGTATGCACAAAAAGAGGCTCAAAGTGTGTGTACACAACTTTCCATTTAAAAGCTGGGTGGCTTGTTTTGTTTTGGACATGCTCTGTCTCTAGGTATGTCAGAGGACTGGGACTTTGTGAAGTGTAGTCCAGCTTCACGTGGGGAGGCAAAATAAGAGGGCAGGGGAACTAGGGGGGAGAGAAAGAGAGCAAGCTGTCTCTAATCTATCCTTTTAATCCTCATGATTATAAGTGCCAACAAAAAAAACAATAGGCTTCATGGCAATAACTCCTTTTGAAAATTGGAAATTATGGTCAAAGTTGTCTTATCTTAAGTTAAGACTTCAAAATGACAACAAAAGTTTAGAAGCAATGTCTCCATGACATACAGTTAATTTTGTGAGCTGGAATGTTAAAGGCCTGAATCATGAATTAAAGAGAAAGAAAGTTTTCTCTCACTAACAGATTTTAACACCTAAAATAGTATTTTTACAGGAGACCCACTTATTAAGCAAGGATCAAATTCGGCTGCACAGAGACTAGACTGGACAAATATTCCATTTCAGCTTTACAAAGAAAACTAGAGGTGTGGGAATTGTTATACATAGAACAGTCTCATTTGTAGTATTAGATGTAGTATCTGATTCTGAAGGGAGATATGTGATTGCCATTAATAATACATTTTGATAAATATTTATGCACCCAATGTGGATGATAGGGACTTCATTCAAAATGTATTTGCATCCATTCCTAATGTGAACACTCATAAAATTATAATGGCTGGGGACTTTAGCTGTGTTTTAAATCCAGACCTAGATAGATTTCCTGCTGCAGAGGAGAGGACATCTAACACTGCAAAATCAATTACATAATTTGTAACTGACCACAACTTATCAGACCCCTGGAGATTTCTAAACCCAAACTCAAGAGCATATTCCTTCTACTCATCAGTGCATCACTAAAGAATTGATTATTTCTTTGTAAGTAACAATTTCTTGCCTATGATTAAATCTTGTAAGTACGACGCTATTGTTATCAGGGCCAAATCCAACCTGTGAACATTGCAATCAAGTTCCAGCCTCACTAGTCCACGTGTTTTGGGCCTGCACCAAATGAACATCATTCTGGACCACAATTTTTAAATGCCTTTCAGACAGCCTTGGTGTCACAATCCCTCCTAATCCACTAACAGCTGTGTTTGGTGTTCTTCCAGAAGGGCTTAAAGTGGAGAAGGACAGACAAACTGTAATTGCTTTTACTTACATAGACTTATCTTGCTCAAATGGTAGAATCCTAACTCTCCTATTTTAAGTCAGTGGGTAACTAATGTTTTATACTATTTGAAATTGGAAAAAATCAAATTCTCACTTAGAGGACCTGTTTAAAACATTTTGTAAACCTGGCAGGATCTAATTGATAACATTTTAGAATAAGCATTTATATTGGGGAGAAGGACTCCTTTCCCTCTTTACTACTCTCAAAAGTTTGACTCTGGCTGTTGGCCTTCCTCTCTTTCTCATGGGTGGGAGTAAAACTGAATTTAGTTTTGTTAAGTTTGACCTGGCAGGATCTAATCAATAATAATTTAGAATAAGCATTTTTTTCTCTTATTCTATTCATGTTTATTCATTTGTTAACTTATCTATTTTCTTATTTTTACTAGTTTAAAGCTTTACTATGCTGGCTTTGCTCTCTTTCTCATGGGTGAGGGTGGATTTGTTATTGTTAAACTTGACTTGCTTGTATGGAATGTTGATTTTAATAAAATGCAAAAAAAGATGTGATTTAAAAAAAAAAACTGGTTAATGTGGGAATCAAAATCTCTCTGTGTCCATGTTGCTTCATTTCCAGGTACTTTCAGTCCAAAGATGGAGTTTGTTCCACAATAGAAGAAAAGGTTCAGTGACCCATTGTGTCTGTTTCCACCATTCACTCATTATTTGAAGTTGTTTAGTAAGATGTGGAAAGGCAGAGACAAGCTATGGAAAGGTCTCTAAATGGGAGGCACACAATAGAGAGGTCAACTTTGACTAACCAGTCAACCTAATCTGCATGTCTTTTTAGAATTAGAATTAGAACAATCTAGACGAGAACAGGCCATTCAGCCCAACAAAGCTCGCCAGTCCTATCCACTTGTTTCCTCCAAGAAAACATCAAGTCGAGTTTTGAAAGTCCCTAACGTCTTACTGTCTACCACACTACTAGGTAGCTTATTCCAAGTGTCTATCGTTCTTTGTGTAAAGAAAAACTTCCTAATGTTTGTGCGAAATTTACCCTTAACAAGTTTCCAACTGTGTCCCCGTGTTCTTGATGAGCTCATTTTAAAATACAAGTCTCGATCCACTGTACTAATTCCCTTCATAATTTTAAACACTTCAATCATGTCACCTCTTAATCTTCTTTTGCTTAAACTGTAAAGGCTCAGCTCTTTTAATCTTTCCTCATAATTCAACCCCTGTAGACCTGGAATCAGCCTAGTCG
The DNA here is from genome assembly GCF_016835505.1 of Polypterus senegalus. Classification (NCBI taxonomy): domain Eukaryota; kingdom Metazoa; phylum Chordata; class Cladistia; order Polypteriformes; family Polypteridae; genus Polypterus; species Polypterus senegalus. Next base: position 218,827,804 of record NC_053157.1, read on the forward strand.
CTCTTCTCTGGACCTTTTCTAGTGCTGCTATGTCCTTTTGTAGCCTGGAGACCAAAACTGCACACAGTACTCAAGATGAGGCCTCACCAGTGCATTATAAAGGTTGAGCATAACCTCCTTGGACTTGTACTCCACAGATCGTGCTATATAACCTAACATTCTGTTAGCCTTCTTAATGGCTTCTGAACACTGTTTGGAAGTTGATAGCTTGAGTCCACTATGACTCCTAAATCCTTCTCATAAGGTGTACTCTCGATTTTCCGACCGCCCATTGTGTATTCAAACCTAATATTTTTACTTCCTATGTGTAATACTTTACATTTACTGACATTAAATTTCATCTGCCACAAATCTGCCCAAGCCTGTATGCTATCCAAGTCCTTCTGTAATGATATAACGGATTCCAAATTATCTGCTAATCCACCTATCTTGGTATCATCTGCAAACTTAACCAGCTTGTTACTTATATTCCTATCTAAATCATTTATATATATTAAAAATAGCAGCGGCCCTAGCACTGACCCCTGTGGAACACCACTCTTAACATCGCCAGTTCTGATGAGGTTCCTCGCACCATCACCCTCTGCTTCCTGTGTCTGAGCCAATTCTGCACCCATCTAAAAACATCACCCTGAATTCCCACTTCTTTTAACTTGATGCCCAACCTCTCATGTGGCACCTTATCAAATGCTTTCTGAAAGTCCAGATAAATAATATCATAAGCTCCACTTTGATCGTATCCTTTTGTTGCCTCCTCATAGAATTCCAACATGTTAGTAAAACACGACCTCCCTCTTCTGAACCCATGCTGACTGTTCAGAATAACTCCTGTCCTTGTCATGTGTTGCTCAATCTTATCCTTAATAATTCCTTCCATTAATTTTCCTGTGATGCTTGTTAAGCTTACTGGCCTATAGTTGCTTGGATCTGCCCTGTCACCCTTTTTATATAATGGGATGATATTTGCCATTTTCCAGTCCTTTGGAATCTCTCCAGTGCACAGTGACTTCCTAAAAATATGTGTCAAGGGTTTATATATGTACTCACTAGCCTCCTTAAGAACACGAGGATAAATATTATCTGGGCCTGGTGATTTGTTTGATTTCATCTTATTTAATCTGAGCAGCACTTCTCCCTCTACAATTTCCAAATCCCTCAGTACCTCCTTAGTAGTTGTGTTTACCTCTGGCAGGTTATCCACTTGCTCACTTGTAAACACCTCAGAAAAATGTAAGTTTAGGGCATCTGCTATTTCATTGTCTGTATCTTTTAATTCCCTTTACTATTCCTGATGAACTTGACCTCCTCCTTAACTGTTCTTTTACTACTAAAATACTGAAAGAATCTCTTGGGGTCTTCTTTCGCCTTATCTGCTATATTCCTCTCCAACTGTCTTTTAGCCTCTCTGATATCCTTCTTAATGGTTGCCCTCATTTTCTCATACGCTACGGTTCTCTTTGCAGTCATTAGTCTTATATGCCTTATACAGCAGTTTTTCCTTTGCAACTTCTTTTTAAATCTTTATTAATCCATCGTGGAGTTTTTTAGTTTCCTATTACTTCCAAATTTAGGTATGTATCTGTCCTGCATTACATGTAAAACATTTTAAACCTGTTCCACTGCTCCTCGACTGTCTCCACATTTAAAAGCTTATCCCAGTCTATCCTACTTAGACTTTGTCGCATCTGCTCAAAATTAGCCCTACTAAAGTTCAACTTAACAATTTTAGTCTTTGCATCTGTACTCTTACAAAATACTGAGAATTGTATTACATTATGGTCACTTGACCCTAGTGGTTCAATCACCTCTACACCCTCAATTCTATCCTGATTATTACAGAATACTAAATCCAGATAGGCTTCACCCCTTGTTGGTGCTTTAACATGCTGTGTTAAAAACAGTCGCTGATTACTTCTAAAACTCCTGCTCTTGTGCTCCTCCATCTGTAAGGTTATCCCAGTTAATATTTGGATAATTAAAGTCCCCATGACTATAATATCCCCTGTAAACTTGCCTTTTGATATTACTAAAAGATGTGTGTTGAAATTACTGTCTGAATTGGGTGGTCTATAACACACTCCTAAAATGAGACCTTTTCCCTAATATTTTCCAGGCGAAGCCACATGTCCTCACTAAGATGGGGCTCATCATCCAACTGAAGATGACTTACATTTAATTCCTGTTTGGCATAAACAGCAACCCCACCTCCTTTTCTGTTCTGTCTATCCTTCCTAAAAAATGTGTATCCCTCTATGTTACACTCATCCCCATCTTTGTTATTTAGCCAGGTTTCCGTTATTGCTATAATATCATAATTGCTCTGCTACATACAACTCCAACTCACTTACCTTATTTTTGATACTTCTAGCATTAAGGCAAGCTATTTTTAATGTGTTAATCCTTCTATCTTTACGTGTTTGCTTAAAATTTACATTACTATGCATTTTTATTTCTACACCATTGTTTGTTCTTCCATGTATAGATCTAAATCTGGCCTGTCCTAAACTCCCTGCCCCCATTCCCTAGTTTAAACAATCCTCGACTAGCCTACACATACGCCTCCCCAATACATTGGTGCCCCTCCGGTTCAGATGTAACCCGTCACGGCGGAACAGGTCCCATCTGTTCCAAAAGGAGTCCCAATGCCCCATAAACCTATACCCTTCTACCCTGCACCAAGATTTGAGCCACGCGTTAAGCCTTCTAATCTCCTCAATCTTACCTGGACTGGCGCGTGGCACAGGCAGAACTCCGGAGAAGACTACCTTGTCAGTTCTGCTCCTCAGCTTGGTACCTAACTCTTTGAATTTGGATCGCAGAACTGACAGACTACCCTTATGTATGTCATTTGTTCCAACGTGGACAATGACAACTGGATCCACCCCCGCTCTGGCCAAGAGCCTATCCACCCTTCCAGGAGGTCTCCCACCTGTGCTCCCGGAAGGCAACACACCGTGAGACTCTCTCTCTCTGGAGCACACCTGCGCTTCAATCCCCCTAATGATTGAGTCCCCAACTATCACTACCTCTCTCTTTTTGGGAACTGGTTTTGAGGTGGCCCGTTGGGGCTCCTCAACCCTGCCTACCACCTCAGAATTATCAGAGTCACCGTCCAGCTCCGCCAGGACATGATAACGGTTAGACACTTCTAATTCTGGGGTTGATGCCCCCGGACAGTGTGCACCCTTTACCTTACGCCTTGCGACCGTGACCCACCTATTCCTACCTGTCTGGTCTGGAATCTCCTCCCGCCACCTTAGGGGTGCACACTATCTCTCTAAAGGACACCTGGGCCAAGTCCGCCAATTCTCTATTACAACGCAGGTCAGCCAACTCCTCCTCCAGTTCAGCGACCCTGAGCTCGAGGTGCTGGATCAGCTGGCATCTCTTGCAGATGTAGCCCTCATAGACAACTGGCTCTTCCAAACCATCATCTAAAAGTCCAACATCCAACAGGACTTGCATTGCACTGGCCTCATTATTAAAATTTGATTTGGGATTACTAAGCTGCCTTAACTATATATTTTTTTTTTTCTTAAAATTAAATTTCTTCTTCTTTCAGCTGCTCCTTAACTTAAATGGTAACACTAAGATCTGCTACAGATATTTTACACCTTTTCCCCTTAAGCTCCTGTACTGTTCTCCCTCTCAGCTGCCTGCTGTTTGCTTTTCTATGAGGTTAACTTTACTTTTTAAATATATGAGATAAAGACCTGATGCCCTTTTAATATTAAGACAAAACCAATTCAAAATCAGAAAACACATATCAATATCTAATAAACAAAGCAATGTTTAAAACCAGAAAATCTGCACAAAAAACACAAATTTCAAATCAAGATCAGGAAACACAAATGAAACAGAGCTGAAACTGAAATGAGAACTTCAGTTTCTCATTCCCCAGCTGTACAACTAAGTGGCTCTGCCTCCTTTGGCTACACATGCTGGAGACAAACAGTTAAAACATATAGGCAGTGAAATAGCAGACGCTCTAAACTTGCATTTTTAATATTTACCCTTGAGTTCTTAAGGAGGCTAGTGAGTAATTGTATAAACCCTTGACACATATTTTTAGGAAGTCACCTTGCACTGTGGAGATTCAAATGGACTGCAGAATGGCAAATATTATCCTGTTATACAGTAGAAAAAGGGTGACCGGGCAGATCCAAGCACCTACAGGCCAGGAAGCTTAACTTGAATCACTGGAAAATTAATTGAAGGAATTATGAAGGATAACATTGATCAGCACATGGCAAGTACAGGGGTTTTTCTGGACAGTCAGCATGGGTTCAGGAGAGGGAGGTTGTGTTTTACTAACATGTTGGAATTCTATGATGAAGCAACAAAAGGATATGATCAAAGTGGAGCATAGGATAGTATTTATTATGACTTTCAGAAAGAATTTCATATGGTGCCACATGAGAGGTTGAGCAACAAACTAAAAGAAGTGGGAGTTCAGGGTGATGTTTGTAGATGGGTACAGAATTGGCTCAGACACAGGAAGCAGAGGGTGATGGTGCGAGGAACCTTATTAGAACTGGCCGATGTTAAGAGTGTTAATTCCAGAAATTCTGCCTTTTCTTTAAAACATTGGTTTATAGCCCATTACACTAAGCAAGAAACCAAAATGTAATTTTCTTTAGAATACTGAATTCTAGCCCATTACATCTGCGTGTGTTTCCTCCCACAGTCCAAAGACATTCAGGTTAGGTTCATTGGCGATCCAAAATTATCCCTAGAGTGTGCTTGGTCTTTGTGTGTGCGCGCCCTGCGGTGGGCTGGCGCCCTGTCTGGGGTTTGTTTCCTGCCTTGTGCCCTATTTTGGCTGGGATTGGCTCCAGCAGACCCCCATGACCCTGTGGTTAGGATATAGCGGGTTGAATAATGGATGGATGGATGTAAAAGTTAGCTTTTTTCAGTTTTATTCTCTCAATCATGATCACGCATGACCCCTCCCCTCCTGATCTGACTCTAAATAACAGCGCCAGTATAAATTCACACCCGATCTAATGCTGTTCGTTTTCAAATAATTTTGCATTCGTGCGATGATGTTTTCTGATTGGTACTATTCAGGTCATAAAATGATTTCTTCAAAATGTCACATATATTGTCTCCTTCTTTCAGATGTGTAATAGAAACCACAGCATAGAGAGAAGTGTGCACATTGTAACAGGTACACATGTCGTAATGTAAGAAGGACGGTCCTTGCGTGTGTCTGTGAACTGTTAACATTTGAATATGATGATTGCATATAGCGCTGCACTGACCCCTCTGTACTTTACTTTCCTTTGCATGTCCTGGAGTACAAAAGAAACAGTACTGTGCACCAAAACGTGGACACTGGCAAGATTGGGGTCAGGGGTTGGGTGGGGCAGGGGAACACGCATTGCAAGCACAAGATGTTATGCGAATGAATAAGAATAATATGAACTAGCCAACTCGCTGCGTACCATACGCTGCATAATCAGGCCAGTTTTTTAATGATTTTTAAGCACAGGGAGAAAATGAATATTTGAAAAATTGGTAATGTAATAAATCAGCAAGAAAAGCAACATTGTAACAATGCACAGAACGAACCAACATACAATCGTCCGTGACTGAAAACTGGAGAGGAGAAGGATGTCCACTGGGGTTCAATGGCTTACCCACGCCTCTCTGCGCCGGGTAGAGACACGCTCAATCTCATGCATAATTACTAATTGAATGCCAAGCACTTCTGGAAAGACACGGTTGTCTAAAATGGGTTGCTGTGAGAATACAACAGTAAGTGAATGAAAAGATGAAACTCTGGAGAGAGCAAAATACAACACAATAGTGAACCTGCGGCATAACAAACGCCACATAATTATTTATTGATGGTTGAACACTTCTGGAAAGACACAGTTGTCTAAAAAGGGAGGGTTTGAGGATACAACAGAAAGTGAATGAAAAGATAGAACTCTGGAGAGAGCAACATATAATTGTCCGTGAGTGAAGAAGACGCATGTTTGTCGTGGATGCGAATTGCTGTATGTAGCGTGTAAAACAGTTTGCTATGGTGCCCGAGGTCGTGCGTCGTAACCGAAAACTCGTTTTTTAAAGATACCCCTCGCAAACCGTTTTACATGCTGCATATGCCGACTCACCTCTGCGAAACATGCCTTTATGAACAGTCAAGGTGGCTCGGAGGTACATGAGGCCTCTACGACAGACGAATATAAATGGCGCTGTTCTTTCTGTGTCGTTGCGTCCAAGTTGGTGGGCGTGGCTCTGCGAGTTGTTGTCATATCCAATGGTCTTGGAGTTGGTGGGTGTGGCTCGTCCCTGCGTGCGCCATAGGTGTCTTACTTGTCAGCGGCTTAGTGTATTCACGCCCCTTCCAGCGTGCTTTTCATGGGTGTCTTGCCTTAGTGAATTATATATATAGATAATGTTGCATCCGTGCCACAATGTTTTCCGAAATGTACTATACATGTTATATACTGTATACCTATGACTCTGTTTTGTTTTTTTTTTTGACATCATAGACCATAAGGTGCATACTAATTCAGCGTGACAAATGACGCTGGTGGAGAGCTGTGAACGATTTTAAGAAGCGATTTAAGGTGGGGCGGATTTACAAGTTTTTTCGTAGGCTAAGGTAATTCTAGTGTTAAATCCAGACCTAGATAGGTCTCCCTCCAAGGGGCGAGGACATCTAACACTGCAAAAACAATTACACAGTTTGTAACTGACCACAACTTATCAGACCCCTGGAGATTTCTAAACCCAAACTCAAGAGCATAGTCTTTCTACTCACCAGTGCATCACTGTTACTCAAGAATTGATTATTTCTTTGTAGATAACAATTTATTGCTTACCATTACATCTTGTAAGTACGACTCTATTGTTATCAGGGCAAGATCCAACTTGTGAACATTGCAATCAAGTTCCAGCCTCACTAGTCCACGTGTTCTGGGCCTGCACCAAATAAACATCATTCTGGACCAAAATCTTTAAATGCCTATCAGACAGCTTTGGTTTCTCAATCCCTCCTAATCCACTAACAGCTGTGTTTGGTGGACATTCAGTTGGGCTTAAAGTAGAGAAGGACAAACAAACTGTAATTGCTGTCACTTCACTATTGGCACATAGACTTATCTTGCTCAACTGGAAGAATCCTCACTTACCTCTGTTAAGTCAGTGGGTAACTGATGTTTTATACTATTGTAGTGACCCGGCAGCCAGTGCTGGCGGCATGATGCTTAATGGGTAATTTATGTAAAAGTTACTGTTGTGTTAAATTAGCAAGGCAATCGAATTATTGTTCCTGTTGTAATTGTTGTATGTGTTTGTGTTCAACTGGTGGGGTGGATTTGGGTTATTGCCGTCTGGGGTTATTAAATTGTAAATAGTTACCATCAATGAGAAAGGTGGCTTCGTTAATGACCTTGGCAATGGTTTTGCAATGAGGGGGAGCTTTGTTTTCTGACTATCTGCTTAATAAAGAGATACAACAGGACAGAGCTGTGTTATTGCTAAGATTTCATCTAAGCTGATTGCCGAGACACTCGGAGTCATGCGGTGTATGGGACACGAGTGCTCGCTGGCTTATTGAGCTGGGTGCAGCTGCGTGTATGGCGCTGGCATTCCGCTGGCCGACCAGCTTGGGGGAAGTGCACGGCTGAGCACGGCTCTGAAAACTTTAAGACTCAGCCACGGGTCGCTACACTATTTTATAGTATAAAACTAAACGTTTTTTAAACCAGGCAGGATCTAATTGATAACATTTTAAAATAAGCATATATATTGAATAGAAGGACTCCTTTCCGTCTTTACTACTCTCAAAAGTTTGACTCTGGCTGTCGACCTTCCTCTCTTTCTCATGGGTGGGAGTAGAATTGAATTTAGTTTTGTTAAGTTTGGCCTGGCAGGATCTAATCAATATTATTTTAGAATAAGCATTTAAATTCACTTTTTCTTATTCTTTTATTTTTATTCATTTGTTAACTTATCTATTTTCTTACTTTTACTTGTTTTACTATTCAGGCTTAGCTCTCTTTCTCAAGGGTGGGGGTTGATTTGGTATTGTTAAACTTGACTTGCTTGTATGGAATTTTGATTTTAATAAAATTAATAAAATGAAAAAAAAGTTGTTATTAAAAAACAAAACTTGAAAATTTTAGTTATGGCAAAGGTGAACAAATAGTGTGTGCTTGTACTATAATGTCCTGGTTAATGTGAGAATCAAAATCTCTCTCTGTCCATGTTGTTTTACTTCCAGGTACTTTTACTCTAATGTTGGGTAAGTTTCCTTTATTGGAGACTCTAAACTGATCAACTGTGGTTTTGAGACTGGCACCCCATTCAGAATTGGCTTCTACTTTTCTACTCAGTGTGACAATGTAGAGTAATTGGAGTCTGAAAATAATGAATTTAATGAATGAGTTAAAATGATCCCAGCATGAGTCAGCATGTGTGACTATATCAGTGACATTTTTAGCATGAAAACTTTGATAGAGCAGACATCTCTAATATTAACATTATTTTGCCTCACTCATAATGCCTGTCCCTGTTTTGCTAATGACAAACAAGAAGAGCACATTCACATGCTGGTCTTGACACAAAAATCAATCCAACAATGGCATGCTGATGCTTTGTCTGTCTCAGTTAACATGAGGTCATTGTGACCCCTCTGATGTGTCATCATCTGACAAGTACAGTCACATACAGTCGATGTAAGCATTATTAAAAATGTGAAAGCAGTTCATTTTTGGTTGAGGCTGCTGAGACGAAGTCTCTGGGACAGCAACTAAGACCTCAAGGCTGCTATCTGCCTTTGGACCTGTATTGAAATAATAGATTTTATTCATATAGTGTACTAAAATAACAGTCGTCCCTAGATGCTTTACAAGTCAAGATAAATAACTTAAAAAATCATATTAGTTAAACTCTATATAAAAAAGAAAAGACCGAAATACATATTACTTACTATAAATTATCAAAAGCTCATTGAAACAAATACATTTTTTAAATTGTTTTCAAAATAGTTACTGTCATGAGCTTAGGACAGACTGATGACATCATCCATTCCTGCAGTTGCTAAGTTACAAACACAGCACCCTGAGGCTCTTGTGCTAATCGCTGGAGACTTTAACCAAGTGATGCTGGACAAAACATTACCTGCCTTCTCCCAGTATGTGGATTGTAACACTCGGGGAAACAGGACTATCGACCTACTGTATGCAAACGTTAAAGATGCATGGCGTCACCCCGCTGCCTGCGCTTGGGAAAGCAGATCATAACCTGGTTCTGCTTCAGCCTCAATACAAACCAAGAGTGAGGCGCTACCTGCAACCACACGCTCATTCAGGAAGTGGTCCCTGAGGCAGAGCAGGCTCTGAGGAGACTGCTTTGGAACTACAGACTGGATATATTGCTGAGATCACATAGTGAGAACATTGAAGAGGCTGTTGAATGCACAACTGATTACATCAACTTCTGTATGTACATTGTAGTTCCAGTAAGAACAGTACGCTGCTATGCTAACAACAAGCCATGGATTACAAGTGACATCAAGGGCCTTTTGAACCAGAAGAAAAGGGCTTTTAAAGGTGGTGATAAGCATGAGCTCAAGTGCGTGCAGAAGGAACTCCGATTCCAGCTCAGGTGAAAAGAGCAGTACAGGAGAAAGCTTGAGCAGAAGTTGTAGAACAACAGCATGAAGGAAGTGTGGGATGGGATGAGAATTATCACTGGCTGCAGCTCGAAGCAGGGTGCCGCCATCGAGACAGGCGTGGAAGAGCAAACCAAATGAACAACTTCTTTAATAGGTTTGATCACAGTAACCCACTCTCACCTCGGAGTACTGCATCCTCCAACCATCCTTCTGCTGATACCAGCATAGGTGAGACATCCTCACCCACAATTACAGCAGCCCAGGTGAGCAGAGAGCTGAGAAGGCTTTGTGCCAGCAAAGCACCGGGTCCAGATGGTGTATCGCCACGACTGCTGAAGGCATGTGCGTTGGAACTGGGGAGTCCTCTACAGCGCATCTTCAACCTGAGCCTGGAACAGGGAAGAGTCCCAAGGCTTTGGAAAACATCTTGTATCACCCCTGTCCCAAAGGTATCACGTCCTAGTGAGCTGAATGACTTCCGGCCTGTTGCTCTGATGTCACATCTGATGAAGACCATGGCGGCTGCTGCTTCACCACCTGGGCCACAGGTCCGTCGCGCCTCGACCCTCTGCAGTTCGCATACCAGGAGAAGGTGGGAGCGGAGGATGCCATCATCTATATGCTACACGATCCCTCTCCCACCCGGACAGAGGCAGTGGTGCTGTAAGAATTATGTTTTTGGACTTCTCTATCGCCTTCAACACCATCCAACCTCTGCTCCTTAGAGACAAGCTGACTGAGATGGGAGTAGACTCACACCTGGTGGCATGGATCGTGGACTATCTTACAGAAAGACCTCAATATGTGCGTCTTGGGGAACTGCAGGTCTGACATTGTGGTCAGCAACACAGGGGCGCCGCAGGGGACTGTACTTTCTCCGGTCCTGTTCAATCTATATACATCAGACTCCAATATGACTCGGGTCCTGCCACGTGCAAAAGTTCGCTGATGACACCTGCTATTGTGGGCTGCATCAGGAGTGGGCAGGAGGAGGTACAGAAAGTTAATCAAAGACTTTGTTAAATGGTTTCGACTCAAACCACTTACACCTTAACACCAGCAAGACCAAGGAGGCTGGTGGTGGATTCTAGAGGCCTAGGCCCCTCATGGACCCTGTGATCATCAGAGGTGACTGTGTGCAGAGGTGCAGACCTTTAAATATCTGGGAGTGCAGCTGGATGACAAATTGGACTGGTTCCAATACTGATGCTCTATGTAAGAAGGTCAGAGCAGACTATACTTTCTGAGAAGGTTGGCATCCTTCAACATCTGCAGTAAGATGCTGCAGATGTTCTACCAGACAGGTTGTGGTGAGTGCCCCCCTTCTGCGGTGGTGTGCTGGGGTGGCAGCATAAAGATGAGACGCCTCACGCCTGGACAAACTTGTTAAGAAGGCAGGCTCCATTGTAGGATTAAAGTTGGACAGTTTAACATCTGTGGCAGAGCCGACCAAGACTAAGCAAACTCCTGTCAATCATGAAGAATCCACTGCATCCACTTAACAGTGTCATCTCCAGACAGAGGAGTAAGCTTCAGTGACAGACTTTTGTCACTGTCCTGCTCCACTGACAGACTGAGGAGATCGTTCCTCCCCACACTATGCGACTCTTCAATTCCACCCGGGGTAAATGCTAACATTAATTTTATTTTGATTTTTTTAATTTTTTTTTTCATTTTTATTGCTATTTAATTTAATATTGTTTCTTTGTATCAGTATACTGCTGCTGGATTATGTGAATTTCCCCTTGGGATTAATAAAGTATCTATCTATCTATCTAGACTGCAGGATCTTGTTCACTGACAAGGCCCAATAGAACAAAAGACTCAGTGACCCATTGTGTCTGTGGAACAACCAGGAAGGTAGAGGACCTCAGCACAAAAGAACTAACAAATGAAAAAATGGTAATTAAGTCTTGAAGATACCAGCAATACATTGTAAAGCTAAAAGTAGAGTTATTAAAATAGATCTCTTTAATAGGCAACCAGTGCAAGGAGAGTGAGACTTTCTCCAAAATGTCCTTATGCAGGTAGAGATCAGCTGTAGTAACACCAATGAGAAAGATCAGGTAGAACAGCGATAGCGACATGCCAGTCCTCCTACTGAGGGTGCAAAACCAATTCACTGATCAATGGGCAGAAACTGTAGTACTTCTAGAAAAAAAGAGGATCATAAAAGGAGCTTTAGCAACAGGCACCATTACATACCAGTATGCTCCTGAATTCCCCAATAGTACAGTTCTGCTGTATAATGTCATTGCTTTCTCTCAACAAGGCTCTTTTCTAATTAGTTTTTCCACCATTCACTCATTATTTAAAGTTGTTTAATCAAATGTGGAAAGGCAGAGATAAGCCATGGAAAGGTCTCTAAATGGGAGGCACACAATAGAGAAGCCAAATTTGAATAACAAGTCAAACTAATCTGCATGTCTCTGTCATATAGGAGGACAACCCTAAGGAGAAGGTGAAATTTTTAGTCTAGGAAAACACCAACCCAATTTCTCACATTTTCTACAGCAAGAGCAGAATATTCTTCTTTGACTTCAGGCTTATCTATTATAAGGGGTCTCCATTTCAATATTCTGGCATAACCGTTTCCTGTTAGTCTGAGGAGTGTGATTTCTCTTTAATTAAATCTCTTACTTTTATTAAATAAAATGGAGACCACCACCTTATAGTCTTAGAGATCTGCAATTCCTTTTAACACACACACATAAAAATCTAAATTTAATAAAGCATACACAAAACAGTTATTTTATCTTTGTATAGCCCAAAATCACACAAAAAGTAATGCAATGGGCTTTATTAACAGGCCCTGCCTTTTGACAGACCCCCTGCTTTGACTCTCTAAGAAGACAAGGAAAAACTCCAAAAAAAAAAAAAAAAAAAAAAGCAGTTGTAGGGAAAAAATGGAAGAAACTTCAGGAAAGTCAATTCATAGAGACCCTTCCAGGTAGACAGACCATGCAGTGGGGAGTCAAAACAAGGGGTAAATACAATACAATACACAGAACAGACACAAAAGTAACCCTCAATACAATATAATAGTGCAATAGAAAAATTACAAGTACAGAGCAGAAATCAACAGATAGATAATATTAAATAATACTATTTGTATTTGTTCAGAGCCCCTTCACCCTTTCCCCAGTCACCTGCTCTTACACCTTTCTCATCTGTCCATTTTATTCATTGCTACTGTGTACTCCAATCTATTCAAGTCTTACGCCAGTCTCATTTATCCTAATTATAAATGAAACTCTCCTCCACACCACAGACTGCTGTCTGCCCATTCCAATATGAGCATTTACCAGTTATTTTGCCTACAACAACATCTACCTCTATTATCACAGCTGTCCCTCTCCCAGGTTTTATGCTGGTCTCACCTAGCGCCCCACACCTTATGAGATCATCCAAATCCACCTCCCAGTCTAATACCCTTATGGCAATCAGTTCACCTTCTGTGAAAAATTTCACATGTGTGTTATATTCAACGCTTCCCACTGTATTCAGTATTTGCAGAATTTGTGGTCTCATTAAGCCTTCACTAACTAGCCACTACAGATTATTTTCTTAACCCTTAAACTGCCAGAACTAGCTATAGCGTCAGTTCCAAATGCACTTAATACATCGAGCCTAGTATATTCAGCAACATACACACGTTGAATGCTGTAACTGGCTATAGTCATTTCCCAGAGCAATTTGCCAGCACTCTGGAGCTGATGAGTCCATGCCATATATTCATGGAGCAGCCAGCTCATGACCACTGCTGTCCCCTGCAGCACTGCAGCATCACTGTACCTGGATTCAGCCACTGTACTAGACTAACCTGAAAGGATCAGCGTTGGCCTCTGTGTGCTTCATATGCAGCCAGTTCAAGCGAGTTGGCTCAGTGATTTACTGAATTCCATCCATTAAGGCCATTTGCATCTTGTGTACATATAATAAGAGACTGTTGCAGAAGTTTTTTTTTTTAATGTTTTGACAGTTCATTAACAGTTTATGGAAAATGATTAGTGTTGCAGTAATTGTGATGCTCTTTGCATGAAAAAAAAAAATATGTGTTCAATTATAATTTTATGTTTTCTTGGTGATTTGTGACATTTACTTAAAAGTGTAGCAAAAGTATATGTCCGGGGTATTAACCCCAAGTATGGCGGTTTAAGGGTTAACTAACCCAGAATCTTCCACTACATTAATTGACCAGACCCCTAAATCAATGCTTGGGACTGCCATCCATTGTGGGTTAGTATATTGACCAGGTTTAGAAGTTCTTTTGAAGTGTCCTTCCCATCTCTCTTTGAAAATATCCACACCTTCTGTTACTATAAAAATGAAAATCCTTATGTTTGAACATGGTTTGGACAGTCTGCCAGGTATTTCCAAGGATTTTTCATATAAATGCGATGAAGTCTCTCAGTAAAGTTAGAAGACACAAACTAATGTCACAAAAGAGACTTACTTCTCTGAATGGTTCTCGATGCATACATGCAAACAATGGCAAAAAGTATACCCCTTTACTAATTCAGTCTTAGTTTGATATGATCCTCACATCACTTGTATAGCATGCAGCTTATGAGTATCGTGAACACACCCAATGTTCTGTATCTTGAGGCACCTCTGGATTAGGAGAGAAAGTCAATGCTTTATCAAACATTTGTAGGTTTACAGTGAATGGGTATTCATGTACAATGACTCAGTTTTCATTGCCATAGTTCTAATATTCCCAGATACGTAATAACAAAAGTTATTGTACCCAACCCTCCCTTACCTTATTGGTGATAAGCAGATATGTTGGGCCCATGGTGTGCCTAAGGTTAGATGGACCATACAATGTGGGTCACTCATCTACCATTTTGACCAATAGCAGACAGCATTCTTCAAACAATATTTATTTATGTAGCACATTTATAGAAAGTGTAGCTCAATATGATTTACAAAAGTTAAAATGTACAATTGAAATCACATCATTTGCTAGTTTCTTGCAGTTAAACTAGTAAAAGTTCATTTTGATCTGGTAACATTTTTCTGTGATCAGGCAGCCAGAGAGGAGAGGATGCTGGAGAAAATAATTTTCAACACCCAGTCCCATCTTGAGTATTTTAAAGTAATTACTGAAGTTTGATAAAGTAGTTCAGCATTATATCTACATATGATTACAGATCTTAGAAGATTCAGTGCTGCTAGTATCATCATAATGGTCCGGCCCTCATTATTCTTAAACCTGCTGTTAACTTTAAATACTTTCCAAAATGACTGTTAATGCTCTTGTGCAATATAAACATAGGTGATGTCTGATTTCATGATGGTGGCCTTTGTGCCATCCTTATTATTGTTTCATATTCAAAATTCTAGAAATTTAGCTCTCTGTTTGTCTATGGGGCACTGTGAGTCTTCAATACACACAATTTATAATTTTAAGAAGCATTGCATATATTGTAATACAAGCATTATTATTTTCTACTGTAGTATTAGTATTCAAATTTTAGCTGATTTTAGCTTAGGTTGTTTTTGTGACATTAATAATATTAAGCTCATTAAAATTACTGTATATTTTATAAGAAACTGTTACCCGGTTTGGATTATTATCATGACTGCCTTACTATTCACATACTTTATATGTCAGTTACTCTCTCAAACAGTCAATGATGGTAAAAGAAAAAGACACAGCTTAGATACATGACATAGAACTACTTAGTTTTTATTGTAAAATACGCCATTTCTTTGTCTTCTCTGTTTCTGAGAAAGTAAATGCACAGTGATGTGAAATGTGTTTGGTATATTAACAGTTTGCTGTGTTTTACATCCAAGCTTATTCCAGTGGGTTATAAATTAGCGTATATCATTGTGACATATTTCTTTTCAAATGTATAAGGATCATTACTGCTTCATGGTAAACCTCATTCTTTTTCAGGTATAATTTGCTCCCATTTTGAAAATATGTTGCTCTGTGTTGTTCAGGGCATAGGAGCTGGGAAAACAAATTATACGTTTGTATTTACATAAATATATTTATCAAACCAGTATGGTATCTTTACATGTGATTTTTGTTGTTGTATTTATACTGATTTATTTATATATTCATTTAATTCCATTTCTTTTTATTTAATATTCTAAGACCCCATTTACAAGGCTTATATGCCTGGGTCTCTTCAAAGTAAATGATGAGGTGTGATAAGAGGTCCGTGGTGAAGTGTGACTTTACTAATATTTGCGTCCTACTGCGTGTAGACCCAGGTGTAGTACAAGACAGACGAGACAGACAGAGAGACACACAAGCTTTTAAAGCTGCCAAGTTTTACAATTCACTTGGTGAGGGCCATCTGTAGCACTGAGTGTTTTGGTCTCCAGGCTCAAAAGGACATAGCAGTGCTAGAAAAGGTCCAGTGAAGAGCGACTAGGCTGATTACAGGCTACAGGGATGAATTATAAAGAAAGATTAAAAGAGCTGAGCCTTTACAGTTTAAATTAAAAGATTAAGAGGTGATTGAATTGTTTTAAAGTATCAAGGAAATTAGTCCAGTGGATTGAGAGATTGTTACTTAAATGAACGGGAATCTCAGTTGGAAACTTGTTAAGGCTAAATTTCACAGACAAAATAAGATTTTTTCACACAGAGAACCATAGACACTTATAATAAGCTACCCAGTAGTGTGAAGTCAACAGTAGGACTTTCAGGGACTTCAAAAATTAGACTTGATGTTTTTAGAAGAATCAAGTGGATAGGCTGCAGTGGGCTGGTGCCTGCCTGGAGGTTTTACATTTCCCTGCTTTGCGCCCTGTGTTGGCTGGGATTGGCTCCAGCAGACCCCCATGACCCTGTAGCGTTAGGAAATAGCGGGTTGATAATGGATGATGGATGGAAGTGGATAGGGCTGGCGAGCTTTTTTGAGCTCAATGGCGTGTTCTTGTTCGATCGTTTTCTAATGTTCTAATAACACATCTTTTCTACTGCTGTTTGTGATTTCTACTTTATCTTGGCACAGATAAACTGTTTTATGATACAAGTCTTCATGACCTATGTCTAAAATTCTGTGAAGTTGTTGCTGTTGTTGCTCTGGGGTTCAAGTGGAGGATTCTTCTCACTTTGTGACGCCTTTCCTTTTCTTCTTGGTGTTACGTATTTTCTCAGTTCAGCTTATTTTCTGTGTCCACTGCAACATCAAAGGAAAACAATTACCTTTCTGGTTTATGAGTTTAGACGCCTGAAGTTCCCTTCTTGTAGCAACGGCCGCTGCTTGACAGAATGGATCTCAGCTTGTGTCCACAATGAGTAGATTGTCAGTTTACAGCTCCCAAAGAGAGAGCAGTCATCAGCTTTTCAGAGTAAGCAGACATTTCCAGAGAGTGTCCATTAGAGATGAGTGCATTAGTCTTGAAGGAAGGGGTGTAAACTTTGGGGATTGGATTACACGTCCCTACCAGTTACAGATGTAGTGTCTAAGCCGGTAGGCCTTTCATTTTGAATCTTCACTGTTAACCCATCCTTGAGTTGTTGCTCATTGTTGAATTCTAGTGACTAATTGCTTGCCTTTCACGCCTCATGGAGTTCGACGTCAGATATGTCAGTTCCACTGGATTTACATCTTTTGCTATCAGATGAAGTACAGGCTGATACTGATAGTAAAAGAGCTGCAGTTTAGTCATTTAATGTGAAATGTAGTTTGCAGAAGGTAGTTTGATTTCTGCCCCCCTGTTAAATCTACAAAATCAAGTAGAATGGCCAGCACCCAGTTTATACCATACCACGATCTTTTTTCTGAACAATTGAATGGGTTTCATGGACATCTTACAAGGCCATTCCTTAAAAGTTATATTCCATGGCCTTATCAAATTTGGTCTACAGGTTTTCAACTGAATAGTGCCAGTGATCGCCAAGCTTCTTTCTTTAACGAGTGCTTCTCATTATTGGTGTCCACCACAAAATAAAATTTTCTATCACGGGCATTTTGTAAAGCTGCACCCGTTATTACAGGGTCCATTCAGACTCACATCCCTGACCTTTGCAAAAATACAAATGCTATTGCAGAGAAAGAAAACTTCCAAGTGTTGTTTGTCATGAGGTTTCGTTTAACTAATTTTATGACTATATGATTATTATTATATTCTAATAATTAAATCATTAAATAAAAAAGCATGTTTGTTAACTTTTTACCTAACTGGATTATAAAACCCAGGAGTTGTGTTTCTCATTTCTGTTCTTCTGAGAAATCAGCTGGACCAGAACATAAAAGTCAAGGGTCTTATTTTAGTCGTAGGTCTGCAAGTACTTCTGTTAGCTCAATAGTATCTGTGAGATTCAGCAAGCTGTTTTGTGAAAGAGTCAATTCATCTTGAAGTCGGGTTCTGTCAGAGAACTCGAAAGGAGTGTGTGACGAAATCTCAGACCCGAGACAGCAGGTGCGGCTATAAAGCAGCTTTATTTTCAGAGTCACGGTGAGAAGAGTTTCAGAAAAGCAGACAATCAAATATACATGACAGTCATTAGGGACTCTTCTGAACCTTGCCTGTTGGTGGGTCCAGTTACAATTTCCAGAATACGAATTTAATATCATTATAAAATGTAACAAACATTTTATTATAACAACTTGACCCCTTCAATGTCCCTTATGCAACTTTTTTCCCCTTTTTTATGCTTAGATGTGCTAAGGAAAAGGGATAAGGGACCATGTGGGAATGCCCAATTTGGGTTTTTTGAAAAAACTTTTTTTCTGTTTCAAAACAAACATACATTGGTTTTGTTTTATTTCCGCCTTGAATTAGTCGGAAAACCCAAGAGAAATTGCCTTCCCATTTTTTTAGAAAACAAAAATATTTGACGGGGAGGTTAGTAGGAAAGGGGGTAGGGGGGGGAGGATGGAGGGAGGGGGGAGGAGGGGGGGTGGTGTGTGAACTGAAGCATTTTTTTTTGTGTAAAAATAAGCCTTCCATGGGGCAGAAAAATACGGAAATCCTTTTTTATCAAGGGAAAATACAATCCGCAATTAAAGCAACGGGGAGATGAAAATGATTTGCCATTGGCCCCGGGCCCCAAAAAAGGGGAATAAACCATTTTGCCCCGGTTAAAATCCCAGAATTGTAGCTTTTCTTCAAATCGAAAAGCGGGGGGATTGATCCATCAGAGCATTATTGGGATATGGGTACAGCATAAACCAAACATAAAAAACGCCTCCTTTCAGCCAAGAGCATTCAAAGCCAACGATTTTGCCAGGTCATGGGGGATGAATAAGTTGCTCATGGATACCTTAAACCCTTTTTTAGAAAAAATTTGAATCTTTTGATTGAAAGGAATAATTAACCCCAATCTACTTTTTTGTTTATAGTAACCTGAGGAAAATGGATAAATTGGCAACAACTTCCCGCCTTGAATTTACGGGGACCCACGGGGGACTCGAAGGGAATCAAAATACCCCCCGGGGCCTTTGGGGGAAAACTGGGATCCACAGAATGGGGGGGGAATGTTCAAACGGTCAACAGGGAAAGGAAATTTAAAAGGGGAAAATGGGGCAAACAAATTGTATTAAAGCAGGGGCCAGTCCAGTGGTGGAAGGATGTCCAATTTAGCCCCCGGCAATCCACAAATATCGATTCTGAGTAATCAAAAAATTGAAATAATCAAAAAGGGAAAAAAAAAGGGATGGGATTTTACAACGGAAAGGGGTTTAAAAAAACAGGTATAAATCCCTTTCATCGGCTGGAATATGGGGAATCGGGAAGAGTGGGGGAAAAAGAAGAGAAAGGTAAGAAATTTGGGGTTTTGATTGAAAGAGGAAGAGATAAAAAGGGCAAGTAGGAAAGGGAAAGGGCCAGGGGTAATATGTTAGAAAGAGGAAAAGGGACGGGGAAATGTGGCCTAGCGTAAATGAAAGAATCAGTTATTCACTTGTCCAGCCGAATATAATACCCATTCGAAAGTTCTGAGCCTACCCATTTTAAGAAATAGTGAAGAAAAGGGGGAAATATTTGGGCCTTGACGGGGGGCGGGTTTTGGACCAGGTTGGAGAGAGAGGTGTGTGTGTGGGGGGAAATGGGAGGTTTTAGTAACAGGTTCTCCCTTAATTTAAAATCTCCCAGAGGATCTTTCAGATACATGCCCAAAAATACATGTTCTAAACTGAAAAAAAGGGGTTTTCAGAATAAGATAAAAGGAAAATGGTATTGGGACATTAAAGGGGGGATGCCCTTTTAAAAAAACATATTTGAAAAAATTTTGGGTTGAAAAACCCCCAGTCATCATTCCCAGTTTAGCCAAACCCAGTCCCACAGTCAAGTTACTCAATCCAGAGTTTGAAAAGTTACACACCATCTGTAAACCCGTCCACGGTTTTTTGGATCAGCCCCACAGTAAATAATAGAACAGAAATCCCCCTGAAGGGGGGGGACCAAAAAAAAGCGGTGACCAAAATGAAAAGGGATGGAAAGACATGTAGGAACAATCAAGGGTGCCATCTTTTGCGTAATTAACCCAAAGGGCAGTCCTCAATTTTCCTTTGGGCAAGCAGAACTTGAAGGGCCCTTCCCCCGGGGTGATCCCAATTTTTCCCTTGAGTATCCTACCCAGAATCCGGGTTTCCCTAAGGGAATCGGGAGTCCTTTAAGGACTAGTTCTCCAGGTGCCCTGCCGGATTTCCCCAAAACCCGAGCCCCAAGACGGGAAAAGAAGAAAATTTGTCCACAGTATG
The DNA here is from genome assembly GCF_016835505.1 of Polypterus senegalus. Classification (NCBI taxonomy): domain Eukaryota; kingdom Metazoa; phylum Chordata; class Cladistia; order Polypteriformes; family Polypteridae; genus Polypterus; species Polypterus senegalus. The sequence continues at coordinate 218,848,114 of NC_053157.1, forward strand.
CATTTAAATTCCCTATGCCCATGCCAGGGATGGGCTGGGGGGAAAATTTTAGGGACAGCCCCCCCAATGTGTTCTTCCCGATGGGCCAAGAAATTTGTTTCCCCCGGGATTTTACCCAAATTTGATCAAGGTACCATTGTATGTTCCAAATACCCCCTTGGGGTGGTATTTCAAAATGATGCACAATCGGGGCCAGGTGGTTAATTTCATTTATAGGAATTTAGGGGGCTTTATCGTTTGTAATTTCTGTGGTTTTCCCCCATCTAAGAATTTTTCCCCAAAAATTTTTCCACGGGTTTTGGGCATTTGCATGTTTAAGGGGAAAGTTCCCCCCATGGGGGAGAACACATCAACAATTTTAACGATGGTCCCCCCTATGTGAAAATTCAATGAAGTCCATTTGAAGGTCTTCAATGGCCCCATTGTTGGGAGTAACGCGGATTTCCGGCCCTTTCCCTACATTAAACTTTTGAAAATTTTTCCGATATGTAGAGAAACCTACAGCTTCCAATTTTTTTTCAAATCTTAAACCAGGCTTTTCCAGCATGGTCAGGCATGGGCGCCCATACCTGGGAAAGAAGTTTTGGGAAGGGGAAAGGTTTGGGGCGGGGCAGACTCCACGGGGGGCCCCTTCTTGGACCTTTTTCCCCTTTTTTGGGTGGCTGCATTTTTAAAGAAAAAATTTTATTATCATTTCCGGTATTTCCCCCTTTGGGAAAAAAGATTGGTTTTTAACCAGCCCGTTTAGCAAAAATTTCAGCTAATTCGTTTCCCTTTGACAGGACCGTACCTTTGAGCTTGACATTTAATGATCACATTTGATGGTTTTTATTCAAAGGGGTTTTTAGTTTTTTGATGCTGAAGGGGCACAGTACTGGTCTTAAACCCCTGAGTTTCCATAATGATCCATGATCATGGCAGCCCCAAAGCATATCTAGAATCAGTATAGATAGTTCAATTTTTTCCCCTCTGACAACTGACAAACTCGGGGTGGAGTATCAACTCAGCTCCTGCGGAAACTTAAAGAATTTGGTTGTTTCCTGGGTTGGTCTGGGTTTTTATAACCTTGTTATTTTATCATGAATTTGGGGGCCCTTTGTTTTTCATTTGGGAAGAAATGTAGGGGATTTTGAACCTTTATGAAGTTTGACAATGTACAGAGTATATTTTGTATTTATTTCCCTAGCAGTAGTAGAGGGATTTTTACCCTTTAAAAATGGATAGGGTGGGGCACTTTACCACGGGGGCTCAGAATATATTGTATTAGCAGGGTCTGTTGTTGCACAGCCAGACAGGTTGGATGCCCCAAAGCCACTGGATCCTTTTTTTAAAAAAAAAAGCCTTTGTTTTTCTCCATGGGGTTTGGGAAAAATTTTAAAATCCCCCCCACAAAAAAGAGATGAAAACAAAGTAAACCCTAAAACCCCGGAAAATAATTTTTTTTTTTTTTTTTTTGACAAAAAAGGGGGGGGGTTTTTTTTCCCCCAAAAGGGGGGGTAGGGGGGGGGCGAAAGTTTAAAAATGGTTTTTATAAGTTTAAACCACTTTGGGGGTACAAATTTCCAAAAGAAAATGTTTTTGTAAAGGGCTTGCCGGGAAATTTTGAATTTTTATTGGGGCGAAAAAACCCGTTAAAAAAATTGCCAAAAAATTTTACATTGTTTGATACTTCAATTTTTCTTTGAAATGGTCCATTTTTCTAAATAATCTTCGGCCCCCCGAAATTTTAGAGTAAACAAATTCCCAAAACTTTTGAAAAACGTTTTTTCCGCCAAAAACCTTTTTTTAAAAAAGTTTAAAAAAAGGGTTTTATATACCCTAAAGGGAAAAAAACCAAGTGGGTTTAGAAAAAAAAACCAAAGAAATTTGGGGAAAAAGGGAAAAAACTTAAAAGGGAAACAAAACGGAAAAAACGGGGGGAAAGGTAAAAAGAAAGGGAAGTTTATAAAAAAGGGCCGGGAAAATCAAAAATTAGGGGGAAATTTGAAAAAAAGGGGGGGAAAACCTTTTTTTTCGGAAAAGGGGCGGATTTTGGGGGGGAAAATTAAACCTTTTACTTTCACAATTTAAAAAAAGAGTCAAAGGGGGGGGGGGGGGAAGGGGCCCCTTTTTTAAAAAAACCCCTCTCCGGGGCACCCCAAATTTATTTTCCCCGGGGCCGTGTGGGGAATAGGAAAAAATGGGGGGCTTTTAAAAGAAAAGGAAAGGAAAGACGGCAAATGGTTCAAAAAAATTTTGAAGCCAAAAAATTTTTACAAAAGCGAGGATCAAAAAAAAAGGGGTTTTTAGAGAAGTTTAAACCCAAAAAAAAAAGTGAGGGGGCTAGAATTGGTTAAAAGAAAAAGGGAAACCCCCAAAATAGGAAAAATTTAATACGGGGGGGGATGAAAAGACTTTTTTGTAAAAATGAAAGGGGGAAATTCTCTCCTACCCAAGGGAAAAAATTTAACCAAGGGGGCCCCTTTAAGGGAATCAAAAGGGGGAGGGTTGGGGACCCAAAAGGGGGGGAAAAAAAATAAAAGTGTAGGGGTTTTAAGGGAATTTTGGGGAAGAGTTTAGGGCCACGCAAAAAAAGGGGGGATTGGGGGGGGGGGTTTGGCGGAATTTGGGAAAGAAAGGGGGGGCCCCCCCGGGAAAAAAAGGGGGGAGGGGAGTATCTCCCCCTTTAAAATTGGGGGGCCCCCCCATTTCAAAAAGGTGCTTGGAACCAAAAGGGGCTTTAAACCCGAATTTAAAAAAAAAAATATTTCCGGCAAAAAGGATGGAGGGCCAAAAAGGGATTTTCCCTTCAGCAAAAATCTAAAGGGTTGTTCCCCAAAAAGCAAACAACTGAAAAGGGGGGGCCCCCCTTAAAAGGAATATCCAATTTAGGGGGGTAAAAACTGAGGGCAATTTCGGAAAGGCCCTTTTAACGGGGGTTTTTGGTGCATTTGGGGGGGCGCGAAGGGAAAATTCAAAATTTGGGTAAAACCCAAATCCCCCCCTTTGGCCCCCCCCGTCATATGAAAAATTTATTTTGCCACGAAATTTTCCGGTGCCCCTTTTGTTTTGTCCCGCTTCAATGCCGGGGGTTTCTTCACGGGGATTTCTCTTCAACCCTTTTTTTTGAAAATTTATTATCCCAGGGGGAATCCTTTTTTTGCCTTGG